>NC_091981.1:236523982-236890232 GCF_044704955.1 Pristiophorus japonicus
TATCCAATTATAAAGCAATTAAGAGATCTGCGTGCTTTAATAAACTGTTTCAGACAAATATATGTTACAAAACTGATTTCGTGTACAACTTTAATAAAATCTGGCAAAACCCTAATGAATTGGAACATCGAACGTTTTTCAGTGAAAAGCTTACTTTAAAAACTGACTTTTAGAAATGGCAGCTGATCGCTGCGGCTGATAGACGATCGCTAGGTGTACAATGCAGGTAAAATGGGATTTTTTAAGCTGTAATTTCACGCTAAGATGTGAAAATATTCAGTTTGCATCCGAACACATTGTAATGTGTAAAGTAATAAAGTTTTGCATCGTGTTTTAAATGCATATATCTCATACATTTAATTGCAAACACTTGTGGCAGTTCACTTATCCAGTCAACTGCCCCAAAGCGCGTACAATTAAAGTTCAGAAGTGAAACAATTGATAATTAAACTGGGATGGGAGGGGGGAGATCGCCTTGAGTAGTTATTGGTCAGTTTGTTTTCAAACTTTTTACACTTGTTTGAAGGCCCTTTGATCTCCGCTCGCTGAGGCCACTCAATGGGACAGCACACGCAGTTGCGAGTCTGGTACCTACCAGAGTTGCTAACACGGTCAAACGCTGTCAGCCACTGCTTGCATTGTTTATGCAATGTTAAAAATTGAAAAGTGTTAGTAATCGGTAGATTTTGCAGGTGTAGAATGTGGATAACAACCATGCACAGTTGGTGCTCTCCAATGGCGAGAGTATGACAGAGACAGCTGGCTCAGTTTTCAATCTGAAAACACCCCCTCGGTGGACCAAACACAACGACAGTGACCTTTCTGCGGGAAAACCAGGGATGTGCCTTTGACTGAATTAGCCATAAAGACGTCTTGCTATGACTTTTGTTCCTAACCAAAGCATCTAAATATCGCGTTAAATATGAGATGTATTGTTCCCAACTTTTTTTTGGTCTTGAGAAATATTACAGTGCTGATTTGGCGATTCATTTTCTTAGATCGTGTCACAAAACATTTTTCTGAACAGACTTACTTTTTGAACATATCATTACAAATGACCCCAATGTTTTCAGCAGTGAATTTATCAAACCATTCATCTGACAATACTTTTAAATGCATCATTGTCATGGATCGTGGATTTGATAGATTGCCGAGAGGCACAAAACCCCTTTCCAAGGTCAAGTTGAAGATCTTGTTTAGTGTTTAGCTGTTTTTGTTAAAGCGATAGAATACTATTTTTGTATCTTTTAACTTTTCAGGCGCATCTTGCGAAATTAGGTTAAACGCCACTGTGCCCGGCACGGATAGGACAGATTCAGTCACGGAGGGAGCAACACAACCACACAAATTAACAAGCCAGCAGGATAGTTTCCAACACAGATTTTTAAATGATAAATATTTTTCAAAAACAGTGAGGTCTCGCAACATATGCTACCCATTTTCCAATTGATTAAAAATGAACGGCAAACTCTCCATTAGGTACTTTAAACAATATCATTTGTAGCTATTTCTGCATAAATATATATTTTAAAATTAATTAAACTTGGAAAATTATTAATAACGAAATAAAAATCTTGCTCGTGACATAAATCATTTCTCAGTCAATTTTTGCACTTCCAAGGCCCGAGATCGCCGATTAAAGTTTATTTTCTCTTTCAGCCACAATATTCCGCAGAAAGTATTTCGATACACATGTTTCCATGATGCACTTAATGTGCTGGGGGACATAGAAAGTCGTTGCATCCTATCTAGCTCAGCCGACCTCTTTTGTTCAGCTCTATGAAGTAGGGGCTTTGCCAGCTCCCGAAGTGCAAAAGCATGCGTCATTTTTCACCAGGCTCGTCTCATCCTCAAAAGACAACTATCAAACCAGCCCTAAGCCCTTTTAGGCATTAATTACTTTGCTATCCAACCGATCTGTTTTTCCTATTATTTGCATTTCTCAGCAGGGATTTTTTTTGCGAGACTAATGCAGCTGCGCGTAGCGATGAATGCATTTCTCATCACAAGGGCGAAATAGGTAAGTAGAATAGATGTGTTTCTCCCAAAATAAAAATAATTGATAAGATGTGAAACTTCTGCATCGTTGGTTTGATCAATGATAAACAGACGTTTAGGCGTTGCAGGTTTAAATACAGTTTTGTCACCATGCAGTCCTTATCCAAAATGTTTATTTTGAATATTCAGGCTCATTATTATGATTGCAAGATCAGCATTGACCGGACCAGATTCGGAAGTGTCCGCACTTTTATTTCTTTTGAATATTCGAACACAGATGATATATATCTTCACGTTGGTTATTGATACATTATATTTTATATATACTCACACACATTCCTCAATTTTGGCCAAAAGAAAAATAGTCAAGTTTTAACAATTTAGTTCCATACAAAATATAGATATATATTCGATATATATCTATATATATTCGATGATGAAGTCGAATTCTTTATTACAATTTTGTTACAAACCTGTTGTCATAAAGAACGGTGTAAAGGAATGACTCATTCTGATGGAGACCTTACCTTTCAGAATAGGAGGCAGTGAAACATCGCTGACCAAGGAGACTGCTTTTTGTATGGGTGTAATGGAATAATGTCACTAATGCTACTGAATAAATTATTATTTGAAACGTTCTAGCGATATGCTAATCACTTCGTAGATTAATATTTTATAGCCCCATTTTTGGTGAAACGATGCTTTGCCTATCCTATTCAACTCAACAGTCACTTAATGTTTATGGTGGAGAATTAGATTTGATTCTACACCCAGAGGTTGTAGAAATAGCTAAACGTTGCGGTTTAAAGGGCTCTGCTTGGGTTGAAGGTCTGACTGTAGAGGTACTTAGTCTGCATAGAGGATTTGTGAAAATGGCTGAGAGCCAGCTCTGGGAAGAGATCCAGCCCGATTAGGATTAACCCTCTCGGTGAATTTCGACTGGTTGTGAGCAGCTCTGGGACCCGGCTCAGCAGCAAGTGTCATCAATCCAGCTCCCTCCTGGGCCTACATCACCCAAGTGAATGATTGTTTGGGGTAAAAACAATTATGGATCCTAAAACCTCCAGTATTTCCATAAATTATGGTGTATTGGTTTGATTGTATAGGAGCGCTGCTGTAATTCAATGACAGACTGTCGAGCATCATAAAATTATGATTGTAATCCATCATCATGTATGAGTAAAAGTTCCAGTTAAACGTGTGAGTAGTTCATTATCGAAAGGCGAACGATACACGAATCTATAGTTTCCGTATGATTACAACTTGAAACTCTCGGTAGGAAAGAACGTGACTTCAAAACGGCAAAATATTTTAATAAGTAAAATCTCTTTGTGATAACGACCGAATGCCTACTAAAATATAATACTGAGAATTCCCTATTAAATATTTAAATTAGTGTTAAACTCACCATAAAACTTTCTGTCTGACGATATTGATTTATGAGAGGGTGAAAGACAGGGGCTGTATTTTACCATGACAAACGCATTAGAAAACGAAAGCGTTTGACTATTCAAATCTTTCAAACATCTTTTACCTTCTTGCTGTTTCAGCAGACGCCACCGGTTGCACTACACAATTGGGAGAAAATAAAAGCATTTTGTGTCAGAAGTGAGAGTAGACAGAGTGTAAATTCTTCCCTGTACAACCAGTTGGCGCTGTTTGGTCTGGGTGGACCAACATCTATCTTTAAGACACACAGCATTACTACAGGTTCAATGTACTGAATATTCATATCAAAATGCTAAAATGATTTAGCAAAGTAATAATAGCAATCCCTTTACAGTGCCAGAAAAATGAACAGTCCAGACACCACAATTGTTTATAACTGGCTTTAATGCTTATAGTACCGTAACGATCTACTGCAAAAAGACTAAAGAAAATTGTTGCAAACCCGTTCATTCGGTTCTTACTGTGCATTCTGTAGAGAGCACTTACTTAATGCCACAGTACATTTTTCAAATTTTGCGTTCAATAATTAATTTTGAATTTTTTAATGTTTTCATTTCAATTGTGTTTTGGAGAAAAAGGAAAGCAAATGCAATTTATGACCATTTATGCTGCCTGACCTGCTGAGATTTCCAGCATTTTATATTTTTATATTGTATTTATTTCAGCAGGCCCATTACTTATGCAGGTCCTATTGTGAACTTCAGGGGAATAAAGAAAACACAGCTCAGCGAGAAAGACTGCATTGATGTTTGCGCGACATTCATAGTCTCTCACAGAATTGCACGGTTTGCACTGGACACCGCGCGCTTATACTTCTCAGTTATAAATCCAGCCAATATACTAAAAACGGTCCTCGCTGGTACTACTTGATTAACTGTTCATTCGTTGCTTTAAGCCTTCGGTTGGAGTGGGAGAGGTGGGTATCCAGCACTGCGGTTTTATTATCATATATTATCAGGTGATCTGTGAATGCAGAAAAGTAGAAACAAATCATCAGCCAGCGAATTTTTTGAATACTGGGAAATGATTCCCGAAGCCGACTCTTATTTGGTACACACGCGGCAGTGTGTACATCAATGACAGGTTTCTTATCCAGTATCAGCATTTTATAAGAAACACACAGTTAAATATATTTTCAAATGAATTTGACACTGTGCATAAAAGTAACTTGTTTCACACTGGCCATTTTCCAGGGAGGATGCTCAATAACTACTTTAGCAATAAATCAATACTGCCCATGCTGAAACTCCGCACAATCATATCGCCGGGAGGAGATATATTTATAAGAATTCTACAATAAGATGCAACATTTTCCATTCTTTCAGTTTTCTCTCGGGAATAAGGTTAACATGAATCAACTTAACAACATTTTCAAAAATCCCAGTTTTTTGGATCAGATTTCAGATTTGGCGCATCAGGACAGAAATACCGTGTCGGTGCGGCTGGAAACCGGCACGTGCCTTCTGAGTGATGTGAGCAGGCAGCACGAAGTTATGCTGTCCCGCTCACAGTGCTCTCTGGTCAACTGAGAGTTCACAATGTTCTCTTTCTCAAAATTGTAATGTTAGAAGAGAGTTGATGGGGCAGTCGGCCCTATCCAAAATTAAACTTAAAGGGCAGCTTAGATCACAGAAGTGCTTTCTAAACTTTAACATTGAAGTCATTTAACATTAATATTAAAGTCATTCAAGGGACTGAGTGACGACGTGGGTTATGGGTTCAAATTCAGTCCACCCTTCTGATCAGCAATTTGAGGATAAACTGGCAAAAAATTGAGTTAGCTACAGATTCTGTATTAGTGGCATGGCTTGGAGTTCGGCCTCTGAGTGTGCGCAGACGCAAGTGTCATCCGCGTACATTCGATGACAGAGGATGGGACGACCTTGCATCTAGCCTGGAGACGACGAAGGTTGAACAGGTCCCCCATTGGTTCTATAGTTTAGTTCCAGTCCAGTGGGGAGCTTGTTAAGAGTGAAATGGAGCATTGCAGCCATGAAGATCAAGAAGAGTGTTGGTGCGATGTTGCAGCTCTGCTTGACCCCGGTCTGGATGTGGATTGGGTCTGTGGTAGATCCGTTGGTCAGGATCACGGCTTGCATGTTGTCGTGGAGCAGGCGGAGGATGGTGACAAACTTTTGGGGGCAGCCGAAATGGAGGAGGACGCTCCATAGTCCCTCACGGTTGACAGTGTCAAAGGCCTTTGTGAGGTCAAAGAAGGCCAGGTACAAAGGTTGGTGCTTTTCCCTGAATTTCTCTTGTACTTGTTGCGTGGTGAACTCCAAGCCATTGTCAACATCTTCACCGAGGCGTACGAAAGCATGGGTCTTACACGAAACATCCGTAAGACAAAGGTCCTCCACAAACCTGACCCCGCCACACAGCACTGCTCCCCGGTCATTAAAATCCACGGCGCGGCCTTGGACAATGTGGACCATTTTCCATACCTTGGGAGCCTACTATCAGCAAGGGCAGACATTGATGACGAGGTCCAACACTGCCTCCAGTTTGCCAGCGCAGCCTTTGGTCGTCTGAGGAAGAGAGTGTTTGAAGACCAGGATCTCAAATCCGGCACCAAGCTTATGGTCTACAAGGCTGTAGTGATACCCACCCTCCTATATGACTCAGAGACGTGGACTATATACAGTAGATAATATGTCCTTACTATACAGTACACATGCACATGAGGCCCATACTAGAGAGAAGGTCACTCTGAAACCAGCAACGTTTATTCCAGCACTGAAGTGGAGAAGATGGGTGGAGCTTCCCCTTTTATACCTGAAAGTCCAGGTTAGGAGTGTCTCCCACAAATTCACCACCTAGTGGTCAGTGTTCTCACGGAGTACAACTTAGGTCAGTTTATACATGGATTACAATGACAGTTGAATACATGACATCACCTCCCCCCAAAGTCTTATTGGGATCACAGGTTAAGTCTCTCTGGTGGTTTACGTTCCCTTGTAGAGCGCCTGAGTTGGGGCTCCGGTCGTTGGGCGCTGGCCTGACTGTCTGCTGTTTGCGGTGCCTCAGGCCTGTCCGGACTGCCCTCAGTGACTGGGTCTCCTCCACTTAGAAACATAGAAAATAGGTGCAGGAGTAAGCCATCCGGCCCTTCGAGCCTGCACCACCATTCAATAAGATCATGGCTGATCATTCCTTCAGTGCCCCTTTCCTGCTTTCTCTCCATACCCCTTGATCCCTTTAGCCGCAAGGGCCATATCTAACTCCCTCTTGAATATATCCAATGAACTGGCATCAACAACTCTCTGCGGTAGGGAATTCCATAGGTTAACAACTCTCTGAGTGAATAAGTTCCTCATCTCAGTCCAAAATGGCTTACCTCTTATCCTAAGACTATGACCCCTGGTTCTGGACTTCCCCAACATCGGGAACATTCTTCCTGCATCTAACCTGTCCAGTCCCGTCAGAATTTTATATGTTTCTATGAGATCCCCTCTCATCCTTCTGAACTCCAGTGAATACAGGCCCACTCGATCCAGTTTCTCCTCATATGTCAGTCCCGCCATCTCAGGAATCAGTCTGGTGAACCTTCGCTGCATTCCCTCAATAGCAAGAACGTCCTTCCTCAGATTAGGAGACCAAAACTGAACACAATATTCCAGGTGAAGCCTCAACAAGGCCCTGTACAACTGCAGTAAGACTTTCCCTGCTCCTTTGCTCAAATCCCCTTGCTATGAAGGCTAACATACCATTTGCCTTCTTCACCGCCTTCTGTACCTGCATACCAACCTTCAATGACTGATGAATCATGACACCCATGTCTCGCTGCACCTCCCCTTTTCCTAATCTGCCACCATTCAGATAATATTCTGCCTTCGTGTTTTTGCCCCCAAAGTGGATAACTTCACATTTATCCACATTAGACTGCATCTGCCATCCAGTTACCCACTCGCCTAACCTGTCTAAATCACCCTGCAGCCTCTTACCGTCCTCCTCACAGCTCACACCGCCACCCAGTTTAGTGTCATCTGCAAACTTGGAGATATTACACTCAATACCATCATCCAAATCATTAATATATATTGTAAAGAGCTGGGGTCCCAGCACTGAGCTCTGCGGCACTCCACTAGTCACTGCCTGCCATTCTGAAAAGGACCTGTTAATCCCAACTCTTTGCTTCCTGTCTGCCAACCAGTTCTCTATCCACATCAGTACATTACCCCCAATACCATGTGCTTTGATTTTGCACACCAATATCTTGTGTGGGACCTTGTCAAAAGCCTGTTGAAAGTCCAAATACACCACATCCACTGGTTCTCCCCTGTCCACTCTACCAGTTACATCCTCAAAAAATTCCAGAAGATTTGTCAAGCATGATTTCCCCTTCATAAATTCATGCTGACTTGGACCAATGCTATCACTGCTTTCCAAATGCGCTGCTATTTCATCCTTAATGATTGATTCCAACATTTGCCCCACTACTGATGTCAGGCTAACTGGTCTATAATTACCCATTTTCTCTCTCCCTCCTTTTTTAAAAAGTGGTGTTACATTATCAACCCTCCAGTCCATAGGAACTGATCCAGAGTCGATAGACTGTTGGAAAATGATCACCAATGCATCCACTATTTCTAGGGCCACTTCCTTAAGTACTCTGGGGATTTATCAGCCTTCAATCCCGTCAATTTCGCTAACACAATTTCCCGCCTAATAAGGATATCCTTCAGTTCCTCCTTCTCACCAGACCTTTGGACCCCGAGTACATCCGGAAGGTTATTTGTGTCTTCCTTTGTGAAGACAGAACCAAAGTACTTGTTCAATTGGTCTGCCATTTCTTTGTTCCCCATTATAAATTTACCCGAATCCGACTGCAAGGGACCTATGTTTGTCTTCACTAATCTTTTTCTCTTCACATATCTATAGAAGCTTTTGCAGTCATTTTTTATGTTTTTGGCAAACTTCCTCTCGTACTCTATTTTCCCCCTCTTAATTAAACCCTTTGTCCTCCTCTGCTGTATTCTAAATTTCTTCCAGTCCTCCGGCTTGCTACTTTTTCTGGCTAATTTGTATGCCTCTTCCTTGGATTTAACACTATCCTTAATTTCCCTTGTTAGCCACAGTTGAGCCACCTTCCCCATTTTATTTTTTACTCCAGGCAGGGATGTACAATTGTTGAAGTTCGTCCATATGATCTTTAAAGGTTTGCCATTGCCTATCCACCGTCAACTCTTTAAGTATCATTTGCCAATCTAGCCAATTCGCGCCTCATACCATCAAAGTTATCTTTCCTTAAGTTCAGGACCCTAGTTTCTGAATTAACTTTGTCACTCTCCATCTTAATAAAGAATTCTACCATGTGATGGTCACTCTTCCCCAAGGGGCCTCGCACAACAAGATTGCTAATTAGCCCCTTTTCATTACACATCACCCAGTCTAGGATGGCCAGCTCTCTGGTTGGTTCCTCGACATATTGATCTAGAAAACCATCCCTAATACACTCCAGGAAATGCTCCTCCACCGCATTGCTACCAGTTAGGTTAGCCCAATCTATATGTAGATTAAAGTCGCCCATGATTACTGCTGCACCTTTACTGCACACATCCCTTAATTCTTGTTTGATGCTGTCCCCAACCTCACTACTATTATTTGTTGGCCTGTACACAACTCCCACTAGCATTTTCTGCCCTTTGGTATTCTGTAGCTCCACCCATATCAATTCCACATCATCCAAACTAATGTCCTTTCTTACAATTGCATTAATTTCCTCTTTAACCAGCAACACCACCACACCTCATTTTCCTTTCTGTCTATCCTTCCTAACTGCTGAATACCCCTGGATGTTGAGTTCCCAGCCTTGGTCACCCTGAAGCCATGTCTCTGTGATGCCAATCACATCATACCCGTTAACTGCTATCTGCGCAGTTAATTCATCCACCTTATTCCGAATACTCCTCGCATTGAGGCACAGAGCCTTCAGGCTTATCTTTTTAACACACTTTGACCCTTTAGAATTCTGCTGTAAAGTGGGCCTTTTTGTTTTTTGCCTTGGGTTTCTCTGCCCTCCACTTTTACTATTCTCCTTTCTATCTTTTGCTTCTGGCTCCATTTTATTCCCCTCTGTCTCCCTGCATAAGTTCCCATCCCCCTGCTATATTAGTTTAACTCCTCTCAAACAGCACTAGCAAACACTCCCCCTCGGACATTGGTTCCGGTCCTGCCAGGTGCAGACCGTTCGGTTTGTACTGGTCCCACCTCCCCTAGAATTGGTTCCAATGTCCCAGGAATTTGAATCCCTCCCTTCTGCACCACTGCTCAAGCCACGTATTCATCTGAGCTATCCTGCAATTCCTACTCGGACTAGCACGTGGTACTAGTAGCAATCCTGAGATTACTACTTTTGAGGTCCTACTTTTTAATTTAACACCTAGCTCCCTAAATTCGTCTCGTAGGACCTCATCCCATTTTTTACCTATATCCTTGGTACCTATGTGCACCATGACAACTGGCTGTTCACCCTCCCTTTTCAGAATGTCCTGCACCGCTCCGAGACATCCTTGACCCTTGCACCAGGGAGGCAATATACCATCCTGGAGTCTCGGTTGCGGCCGCAGAAACGCCTATCTATTCCCCTTACAATTGAATCCCCTATCACTATTGCTCTCCCACTCTTTTTCCTGCCCTCCTGTGCAGCAGAGCCAGCCATGGTGCCATGAACTTGGCTGCTGCTGCTCGCCCCTGATGAGTCATCCCCCTCAACAGTACCCAAAGCAGTGTATCTGTTTTGCAGGGGGATGACCGCAGGGGACCCCTGCACTACCTTCCTTGCACTGCACTTCCTGTTGGTCTTCAATTCCCTATCTGGTTGTGGACCCTTTACCTGCAGTAAGACCAACTCACTAAATGTGCTATTCACATCATTCTCAGCATCGTGCATGCTCCAGAGTGAATCCACCTTCAGCTCCAGTTCCACAACGCGGTCCGTCAGGAGCTGAAGGCGGATACACTTCCCGTACACGTTGTCGTCAGGGACACCAGAGGCGTCCCTGATTTCCCACATGGTACAGGAGGAGCATAACACATGTCCGAGCTCTCCTGCCATGACTTAACCCCTAGATTAACTTAATTTGGTAACAACAATGCTAAATGTTACTTACTGAAATAGAAAAGAAAAAGAAAAGCTACTTACCAATCACCAGTCAATCACTTACCCCCTTGGCTGTGACGTCACCTTTTGATTTCTTTCTACTTTTTTTTGCCTTTTTTCCCCACTGCAGCTGCACAAGCACGCCTTTATAGGCCTCTCGACGCTCCGATCCCGGAACTCCCGCCTCTCCGACTCCCCGAACTCCTGGTCTCACTGGCCTTTATAGGCTTCTCCACGCTCCGACACCGGAACTCCCGCCTCTCCGATTCCCCGAGCTCCTGGTCTCACTGTCCTTTATAGGCCTCTCGACTCTTGGTTCTTGACACTTGGTTTTGGTATTTGGTCACCTGTGGTGGAGTGAACTCTACATCGTGTTCTTCCTCTGCTTCTTCTATGGGGTTGCTGAACCTCCTTTTGGTTTGATCCACGTGTTTGCAGCAGGTTTGTCCATTGGTAAGTTTAACTACCAGAATCCTATTCGCCTCTTTGGCTATCACAGTGCCTGCAAGCCATTTGGGCCCTGCAGCGTAGTTGAGGACAAAGACAGGGTCATTGACATCAATACATTGCGCCCTCGCATTCCCGTCATGGTAGTCATATTGTGACTGGCGCCTGCTCTCAACAATTTCTTTCATGGTGGGGTATATAAGGGATAACCTGGTTTTAAGCATCCTTTTCATTAGCAGCTCTGCGGGTGGGACCCCTGTGAGTGAGTGTGGTCGGGATCTATTGGCCAACAGGAGGCGTGATAAGCAGCTTTGTAGGGAACCCCCTTGGATTCTGAGCATCCCCTGTTTGATTATCTGCATTGCTCATTCCACCTGGCCGTTTGATGCCGGCTTGAACGGTGCCGTTCTGACATGGTTGATACCATTTTCTGCCATGATGTCCTGGAATTCAATGCTTGTAAAGCACGAGTCATTGTCGCTGACTAAGACGTCCAGTAGACCATGGGTTGCGAACATTGCCCGTAGACTTTCTACCGTGGCAGAGGATGTGCTTGAATTGAGAATGTCACACTCGATCCATTTGGAGTAGGCATCTACTACAACCAAAAACATTTTTCCCATGAAAGGACCTGCGTAGTCCACATGGATGTGTGACCATGGCTTGGCGGGCCAGGACCAAGGGCTAAGGGGGGCTTCCCTGGGCGCATTGCCTAGCTGGGCACACGTGTTGCACCTGCGAACACAAAGTTCCAGGTCTGCATCTATCCCTGGTCACCAAACATGTGACCTGGCAATTGCCTTCATCATGACAATGCCCGGGTGCTCCATTGTGGCGTTCTCAGATGAATGCCTCTCTGCCCATCTGGGGCATGACTACTCGATTTCCCCATAGTAGGCAATCGGCCTGAATCGAGAGTTCATCCTTGCGCCTGTGAAATGGTTTAAATTCCTCAGGGCATGCCCCGTACGTGGCTGCCCAGTCCCCATTCAGGACACATTTCTTGACTAAAGACAGTAGCGGGTCTCTATTTGTCCAGACTTTGATCTGACGGGCTGTCACGGGTGAGCCTTCACTTTCAAAAGCTTCAACGGCCATGACCATCTCAGCAGCATGCTCGGTTGCCCTCTCGGTGGTGGCTAGTGGGAGCCTGCTGAGTGCATCGGTGCAGTTTTCAGTGCCCGGTCTGTGCTGAATTGTATAATCATAGGCGGCTAACGTGAGTGCCCACCTCTGTATGCGGGCTGACGCATTTGCACTTGTTGTCGGCCAAAAGGGACGTTAGGGGTTTGTGATCTGTCTCCAGCTCAAATTTCTTGCCAAACAGGTACTGGTGCATTTTTTTTACTGTATATACACATGTCAGCGCTTCCTTTTCTACCATCCCGTAATCCCTTTCTGCCTGGGACAGACTTCTCGAGGCATAAGCTATCGACTGTAACTGACTCTTGGCATTAACATGCTGCAACACACACCCGACCCCATAGGACGACGCATCGCACGTTAAAACAATTTTTTTACATGGGTCATATAGCGTTAACAGATTGTTGGAGCATAACAAATTGCGTGCTCTATCAAAAGCCCTTTCCTGGCTGTCCCCCCAGACCCATTTGCGACCTTTGCGTAGGAGCATGTGTAGTGGCTCTAACAGCGTGCTCAATTTGGGAAGAAAGTTAGCCAAATAGTTCAGGAGTCCCAGGAACAAACGCAGCTCCATCGTGTTACGGGGTCTGGGCGCTCTCTGGATCGCTTCCGTTTTGGACACAGTAGGTCTGATCCCGTCTACTGCTACCCTCATCCCCAGGAATTCTACCTCTGGAGCTAGGAAGACGCACTTCGCCTTTTTTAGTCGCAGACCTACCCGGTCCAGTCTGCGTAGCACCTCCTCCAGGTTGTGGAGGTGTTCTTCAGTATCGCAACCCGTGATGAGGATGTCGTCTTGAAAAACCACCGTCCTTGGAATCGATTTGAGGAGACTTTCCATGTTTCGTTGAAAGATTGCGGCGGCCGAGCGAATCCTGAACGGACATCTGTTGTACTCAAACAACCCCTTGTGTGTCGTGATGGTGGTCAGCTTCTTCGACTCACTCACCAGCTCCTGGGTCATGTAAGCTGAGGTCAGGTCCAATTTTGAAAAATGTTTGACACCGGATAGGATCGCAAATAGGTCCTCCGCTCTCGGTAGCGGGTACTGGTCTTGGAGTGACACCCGATTGATGGTGGCCTTGTAACCACCACATATCCTGACCGACCCATCCACCTTGAGCACCGGCACAATCGGGCTCGCCCAGTCACTTAATTTGACTGGCGAGATGATGCCTTCCCTCAGCAGGTGACGCAATTCGCCTTCTATCTTTTCCCGCATCACGTACGGCACCGCTCTGGCCTTGTGGTGTTCTGGCCTGGCGTCCGGGTTTATGTAAATCACTACCTTGGTCCCCATGAAAGTACCAATGCTGGGTTGGAATAGTGAGTCAAATTTGTCCAGGACCTGTGAGCATGATATTTGCTCCACAGAAGAAATTGCATTGACATCGCCCCATTTCTAGTTCATGACAGCAAGCCAACACCTCCCCAGCAGTGCGGGACCATCCCCCGGGACAATCCAGAGTGGCAACTGGTTCTCCGAATCTTTGTGGGTCACGCCTACCGTGGCGCTGCCTAGCACCGGAATGATCTCCTTTGTATATGTCCATAGCTGTGCGTCAATCGGCAATAATTTTGGCCTCCTGGCCTTGGATGCCCACAACTTGTCGAACTGTTTGATAGTCATCAGGGACTGGCTGGCCCCCGTGTCGAGCTCCATTGATACTGGGATGCCATTGAGGAGCACTTTCATCATTATTGGTGGCATCCTGGTGTATGAATTGTATATGTGCTCCACATGAACTCGCTGAACTTCACCTTGCAGCGATTTCCCCCAGTGTCCATTTGGCCTCGTAGGGCTTACATCGGCCTGTCCTCCTTGTACATCAATCTGGCTGCAGGCTTCCTGCACATACGCGTCAAGTGACCGCTGACGTTGCAATTTCTGCAGGTATATTGCTGATACCCGCAAGCTCTGGCTGTGTGTTTGCCTCCACACCTGCAACATGAGCCATTGTTGGAAACAAAAGGTCCATTACCAGTCGATCATCTCTGACTGTCTCTGTAACTGTCCTTAAGCGCACCATTGACATGTGTTGATGGCCCCATTAATAGTCGCATTGTCCCTTGAGATGGCATGAATCGCCGTTCAGCTAGCCATTGCCTCTGTTGAAGTCCCCCTTTGGGTTCGACTACATGCTCGGGCATGTCCGATTGCCCCTGTCTGCCTGGAGAACTGTGTGTCGTGTTAACAATGTTGACTCCATGTCCATTTGCTACATTTAAACCAAGATTTTTGTCAAACATCATTCTGGTCTCTTCCTCCCCTGAGATAAATATCTGGGCCATCAAAGCCATCGTTTCCAGGGTCAAGTCTTTGGTTTCAATCAGTTTCCTGAAAACCCCAGCGTGCCCGATGCGCTCAATAAAAAAGTCTCACAGCATCTCCGCTCTGCATGCATCTGGAAACTTACATAGGCTCGCCAGTCGCCGGAGGTCTGCCACGAAGTCTGGAACGCTTTGCCCTTCTCGCCGCCAGTGCGTGTAAAACCGGTGTCTCGCCATGTGCATGCTGCTCGCCGGTTTAAAGTGTTCCCCGATCAACTTACTGAGCTCTTCAAAAGTCTTGTCCGCCGGCTTCTCTGGCGCTAGGTCCTTCATCAGAGAGTACGTCCTGAATCCACAAACCGTCAGGAGATGAGCCCTGTATTTGTTGGCCGAATCCTGTCCCAGCCATTCCTTAGTGACGAAACTTTGCTGTAGTCTCTCAATAAAATCGTTCCAATCATCACCAACACAGTACCTCTCGTCAGTGCTGCTAGTGGCCATGCTCGCGTGGTTTAAATCCCAGTTTCTTGTCGTCAATAGTATGTCCTTACTATACAGTACAAATGCACAAGTGGCCCATACTAGAGAGGTCACTCTGTGACCAGCAACCTTTATTCCAGCACTGAAGTGGAGAAGATGGGTGGAGCTTCCCCTTTTATACCTGAAAGCCCAGGTTAGGAGTGTCTCCCACAAGTTCACCACCTAGTGGTCAGTGTTCTCACAGTGTACAACTCAGGTCAGTTTATACATGGATTACAATGACAGTTGAATACATGACAGTAGACACCTCAAAGCGCTGGAGAAGTACCACCAGCGCTGCCTCCGCAAGATCCTGCAAATCCACTGGGAGGATAGTGTTCTCGATCAGGCCAACATCCCCAGCATTGAAGCACTAACCACACTCGACCAGCTCCGTTGGGTGGGCCACATCGTCTGCAGGTCTAATACGAGACTCCCAAAGCAAGTGTTCTACTTGGAACTCCTACACAGCAAGTGAGCCCCAGGTAGGCAGAGAAAATGTTTCAAGGACACCCACAAAGCCTCCTTGATAAAGTGCAACATCCCCACTAGCACCTGGGAATCCCTGGCCCAAGACCGCCCAAAGTGGAGGAAGAGCATCCTGGAGGGGGCTGAGCACCTCGAGTCTTGTCGCCAATAGCATGCAGAAACCAAGCGCAGACTGCGGAAGCAGCGTGCGGCAAACCTGACTCCCCACCCACCCTTTCCTTCAACCACTGTTTGTCCCATCTGTGACAGAGACTGTAATTCCAGTATTGGACTGTACAGTCACCTGAAAACTCACTTTTACAGTGGAAGCAAGTCTTCCTCGATTTTGAGGGACTGCTTATGATGATGATTAGTACAATATGGAAGAATATCAAATCCATACAAAATCTGCAATATAAACGAGCTCCAAATATATATCTGGCTTCAACTGTAACAAAGAACGATGTCTCATGAATATCGCCCTGGTTGTTGTTGGAAGCACAGAAAGACCTGGCTATACTGGTGTCATAGATCTCTGATAGTTCCATGAATGTTCTACCAAACCTGCTTCAAAAAGTGATGGCTAATTGCCCTCAATCATCCACTTACATGGGATAGGGTTCAAGGTGACTGTTGTGCTTTGTAATCTTTTGTTTTAAAATGGTTGACAAAGAATGAAAAAAAGTGTGACAAGCTGTTTGTTCCACAAATGAGGAATGTCTCACAACCCACCAGGAAATTTCCTCATACCGGGTTATAAAGGCCTTATTTTTGAGTGAATTAGCTTTAGTATTCCACGGTTCCCCACTGTGTGTTCCATTTATACGAAAGATAAAAATGTAAAACATAAACTAGCATTATTACTGTTAATTATGCAACAAGATTTTAGTGTAAAACAAAGGCAGCCATATGAATGGTGGTTAATATGCTAAATTGTTTTGCACAAAGATTATACAATACAAAATTCATTAGTTTGTCTAGAAACATGGGGCCCAAGTTTCGAGCCGCGCCTAGAACGGCGCAGTCCCGACCTGGACGCCCGTTTTTCACGCCACAAAGTGCGCCTAAAAAAAAGCTCCGTATTCTCCACCTCCCTGCAGGTCCTCTGGCCCTCGGCGCAGAGCAGCAGGAGCTGTAGGGGGCGGAGCCAGGTTCCTGCGCCGAAAACAGTGCCGGGACCTCTGCACATGCACGTTACAGTGGGCGCGCATGTGCAGTAGCTCCAGGCACCGGAAACTGTGTGGGAGGGGCCGAAGCACGCAGCCCCTAGCCCTGGCTGAATGGCCTCACTGGGGCTGCGTGAATAAGGCTCCTCCCACGGCCAGCTCCTGCTTCCTCCCACCCTGACTCGACTCCCGCTTCCCGCCTCCGGACCGGACCCGACACCCGCCCCCCCCCCCGCCCCCGGACCGGACCCGACACCCGCTCCCCCCCCCCCCGCCCCCGGACACGACACCCGCCGCCCCCCCCCCCCCCCGGACCGGACCCGACACTCGTTACCCCGCCCCCGGACCCGACCCGACCCGACACCCGCTTCCCTCCCCCCCCCGGACTGGATCCGACCTGACCTCCCTCCCCCCGACCTGACCTCCCTTTCCCTCCCTCCCTCCCCCCGACCCGAACCGAACCGACCGACCTCCCACCAGCCCCCCGACCCGACCCAACGCCATCTACCTGTAAATCTGGTGCTGGGGACGGGTCCTGCCCGAAGTCTCGGGCCCGGCCCGTTCAGCCTCCCTCCCCCTTCTCCTTCCCCCCCACCCCCCCAATCTCCTTCCCACCCCCCAATCTCCTTCCCCCCCAATCTCCTTCCCCCCTAATCTCCTCCCCCCCAATCTCCTTCCCCCCAATCTCCTTCCCCCACAATCTCCTTCCCCCCCAATCTCCTTCCCCCCCAATCTCCTTCTCCCTCCCCAATCTCCTTCTCCCCATCCCCTTTATCCCCTTCTCCCCCCTCCCCTTTCTCCCCCCTCCCCCTTCTCCCCATCCCTCCCCCTTCTCCCCCTTCCCTCCCTCTGCTCCCCACCTCTCTCCCTCTACCCCCCTCCTCCCCCTCCCCTCGCTGTCAGAAACACAGACACTGACAGACAGAGAATGAGAGACACACAGATAGAGAGATAAAGACAGAGACACACTGGGGGGGGGGCATCCCAGCACGCTGTTGGAGGGCTCCCGGTGCTGCAGTCGATAAGTAGAAAATGTTTTATTTATTGATTAAAAAAAAAATTATTTCTTATTAATTTTTTTGATTGATTTGGTTGATTTATTGATATATTTATTATTTATTATTTATGATGGCTCTTTATTTGTAAAACTGAAGTGTTTAATGTTTGTAAACTTCCCTTTAAACACCTCCCCCCCACCATTCCCTACGCCTGATTTGTAACCTACGCCTGATTTTCTAAAGTGTAGACAAGGTTTTTTCGAGCGTACAAAAATCTTCACTTACTCCATTCTAAGTTAGTTTGGAGTAAGTTTTCACTCACGAAACTTTGAAATCAGGCGTAAGTAGCCGGACACGTCCCTTTTGAAAAAAAAATTCTGTTCCAAAGTGAAACTGTTCTAACTGACTAGAACTGGAGCAAACTAAATGACGAGAATTCCGATTTCTAAGATACTCCGTTCTACACCAGTTGCTCCTAAAAATCAGGAGCAAATCATGTGGAAACTTGGGGCCATGGAAACATAGAAAATATGTGCAGGAGCAGGCCATCGGCCCTTCGAGCCCACACCGCCATTCAATATGATTATGGCTGATCATGCAACCTCAGTACCCCACCCCTGCCTTCACTCCATTCTCCCTGATCCCTTTAGTCGTAAGGACCGCATCTAACTCCCTTCTGAATATATCCAACGAACTGGACCCAACAACTTTCTGTGGCAGAGAATTCCACAGGTTCACAATTCTCTAGGTAATCTAAGCATCTCACAGTCTGTGTGTTGGAAGTCTCTTTGATCTCTCTATGTCTGTGAAGAAGGAAATGAAACAACAGGGGCACTACAACACAAGTTTTGGATTTTGAAGGCTAGAAGAGAAATCAGGGTTTGTTATAAGCAAAGCTGTGAGGGCCTTCACTGATGTGAAGAGGTTAGAAATGATGGAGGATAGTTAGAAGACATCTTGTTTTAGTCAAGTATGATGACCCACTGATGTGGGGAAGCATGGTATGCTCTTTATTTTATATCATTGCACAAAGATAAGTTGAACTAATTGAATCTGATCATAACTATTACTCTTTATGTTCACTCGCTGTAAAATAAAGTAGTTTAATGATCCGTATCAAGCCTCGGCTCACCGTATATGCTCAGTCTGGTTTCAGAGTGATTGACGAAATACTTGTGCAAACGACACATATATCTGGGTCAGATCATAAGGGAGTATTACCATTACACCTCAAGTTGATTTTGGGCAGTATGAATCAACTCTCATAAAAATAAGATGCTCAGACCATTTACAAGAGCAATTGATGCCACTAAATCCCAGCAGGTATCTAAGGCAGTCCCAAATTTGTAACACTGATATGTATGAGTGCTTTATTGTAGTAGTCCTAGCTTGGCTCAGTGGTCGAAATCTCACCTCTGAATCTGAAGGTTGTAGATTGAAGCCCCATTCCAAGACCTGAGCACATTAGGCTGACACTTCAATGCAGTAGATAGGGAATGCTGCATTGTCAGAGATGCTGCCTTTAAAATAAGACTTTAAACTGATGCTCCATCCACTCTGTTCAGGCAGACACAAAATATTTCAGGGCACTGACAACAACAGCAGTGAGCCAACATTCAACCCTCTCTCAACACCACCAAAACAGAATAACTGGTTCTTTATCTTGTTTGTGGGACCTTGCTGTGCACAAATTACATGCCACCTTTGCCTACAAAACAACAATGGCAACACTTCAAAAGTAATTAATTTTCCATGAAGCATTTTGAGACATCCTCAGGATGTGAAATATCCTATATAAGTGAAGGTTCTTTCTTACGAACTGCTGCATAGAACTGAACTGACAAGAGTGACATTCTTTTCCAAACAGAGGCCAATGGCAAATTCCATTACAACAGCGAATTGCCAATCCTTTAATGTTTATGTATGGTGTTATTAGTATTATATTCACTTTAGTTTCAAGCCCTAGTCATGAAAGTACTTTTAGGGCTGAAATTAATCTCTCAAATTTAATGGCCAATATTTTGCGGTGGGTATGGCATCATACCTTCTTTGGAATCCACCGCAAGGTCAGGATTTCCGCATGTTCTAAATCCCGAACTTGCGGTCAGTCAATGTATGCATTGACAGACCATCTGCATGGCCCACGAATAAGCAATTGCTGGTACAGAGTTAGGCTATTTGGCCACCAACTGCTCAGCAATTGCGTATGGAAATGTTACAGTTGATGCAAACAGGCACCGGGTCTTTTGCATCATCATAAGAGGATACTGATGTATATTTTAAACATATTATATTTGGAAATCATATAGTTTAACTGTATCAAATTAGTTTTTCTTGTTTATTCAAAAATAAGAATTTTAATGATGTTGATAAAATTATCAGCAATTACATTTTTAGTGAAGTTGGTGGAATGAAGCTAATTACAAATTAAATTCCAATCCTGTAAATTACAATTAAATCTGAATACGGCATTCAATTAAATCTGATTATGGGAATCCTATCTGAAATATCTAATTCTGTTGTCTGATTGGAGGACCAAGCCCATGTGATTCCAAGTATGCGTCCACACAGACTGCGTCCCTGGGATCCATGGGCCATTACGCTGCCCTCCATTATGCAGCCTCAGACCGCAAGTTTTCGCAGGAGGGCCGCCATCAGGTAGGTTCGTATTCTTTTCGCAGCTCGGTGGCATACTCCAGCCCAATATTTTAGCACCCATAAGGTTTTCTAGATGATAGAATTTGGAGGAAGGTGGGAATAAAAGGCGGAAAATGAAAGAATGGGATGAAAGATTCTTATACTGCATTTTACATTAGGAAGTTAGCAGCAACAGTAGAAAACCGCCTGATGTAAATGCAGTGGCCTTGTTGATGTCAAAGATGGTCCCCAACATCAAAGTTGGTTTTCAGCCACTCCTCCAATACTACAACCAATTTTGCTATCAATGCAAATGCAAGCAGTTCTATAGCAGAATCAATCTACCTAGCTGATTTTATGTGTGCTGCTATATCCCTGCAGTAGCTAAGGAAGAAGGTCGGAACAGATCCTGCAAAAAGACAAGATGGTTTCTGCAGTAATGCAGCTGGTGCCAGGCAGTGCCAAACCACTTCAGGATGCAGCTTCCAATACAAATGGCCATCTGAACTGATGAGCTGTTCTTTTCTAGTTTAATTGAACAAAATTATTCAGCACTTTTTTAGATAGTGAGGAATAGTTGAAAACCTAATTTGTTCGCTCACCAGGAAGATCTTTCTAATTCACTAATGATTTCAAAGCTTTGCTCATTTGCTGGGTATATTGCTCATTCCAAATCTGTGTACTCTATTTCTCTATGATGTCCTCATACACCTTTATTGCTTTGTGTATTAATTACATCATTAAAAAGCTTAGTCACCTTTAGTAAATTTCCAATCTCTAAAATTAATGTTTTGATAAATGGAAAAGAAACAACGCTGGAGAGGGGGAATCAAAACATGCCCACATGATTTCACTTTCCAATTTTGTCCATCTTTCCTTTTATAATAAGGACAGATAAAAGTAATTGTTCCCATTGTATATCCTCTATTAATCTAGGGTTTTTGTTTTGCTGGTGTACTTGGGGATCCAATATAATCTTGGATGATGCAGTACAATGTTAGGCTAGACCATTTTTCTCCTAATTAGAGTAAAAGCTGATTCTATGTAGTATATTACTTTTCTTCCTCAAGTTGCAATTACTTTTGCCATATATACATTAAAAAAACTTAACAGAAATGGATAATAATATTGACATTATATAAGCTACATGACAGTTTTCAAATATTGCAAGATAACCATGTTAATTCATATATAGATAAAATACAACTACACAATGAATAACTTTTTACAAATCTTGTATTTACGCTTTCTTGTATTTGACATGCATTAAAATATTTATATTTCTGTTTTCAAAGGGCTAAATTCTGTGTTTATTGTTTTACGAGATTTCACTGGTAATATAATAAGTATTAGCTTTTTAGCATGGTGCATTTTTGTGAACTTTTCCACATTACAATACAGAGTCACAGATTTTACCGTCCCCAATCGTTTTTTGTTGATCAAATGAGACCAGAAACTCCCATTTGGGAGGGGCAACATGACATTTCACTTGAAAATTCTAAACAGGTCACAGACCTTGCACAGACCCAAAGGCAGTGGGTGGGAGCACTTAACTAAAGCGTGTAACCGGCTCAAGCTGCAGGTTAGCCCTTTTGCTAGCATTGGAATTGGAAATCTTACAATAAGCTTCTCATGAAACCACAGAAACATAACCTATCGCTAGCATTTGTACATGAGCCAGTTTCAAGATTTCATGTTGCACAGTTTATTCATGATTGACTACTGCTGGGATCACACTGCTTTCTTTAGTCAGATTTTAGAAAACAGTATTTTTCTAAAAGCTATAAGCTAAAAAGAGACAAGAAAGCTGCCCTAGAAATGACCTAGAGCATTCAGATTCTTTGAACACATCATTATTTCCATTGTTAAGTTTGATTAATTGTGACTGATAAGTTGGAGTGAATCAAGATGTTGTCCTTATTGTCCACCATATTGCACAGAATAATTTAGTTTGCAAAATAGTGAAAGGTTAAGCAAAATTGCAGCAGTTAAGAATGAATCCCATGCATTTTGTGCTTAGACTTAGATGAAAAACAAAATTAACCACCAGGTCTTTCAGCTATGGAGCCCAGGATGTAATTAAATTGTACAATGTGACTTTAAATAATTTGTCCTCTCCTATAAAGTAAGGATTTCAGCAAGGTACCAATATCTTGTGTCACATTCTAGAGATAACATGATCTCTAATCATTGAATAAAGTACCACCATTGATGATCTGCCTCCAGAATTCCCATGGTTTAAGCATAAGACTAAAAAGGACGATAGAATAAAAACAGAGCCAGTGCCATTACACTTATTCCCCGAAAAGTAAAGCCAGTAGTAATAGTTGCATAAATCTGCCAATCTTCTGCATGTCACAGTAAGTGACAAAACTCTATTGTAGTTTATCATTGATTCTGCGTCAGTGTTTGTAAGGAACATAAGCAAGTCCTGATAGAAGTGTTTTGTGTGTGATTTTTGGGGGGGGGAGGGGTGGGGTGAGGTGTTGAAATGATAAATGATGTCACTGAAAGCTACACAATGCTACAACTTCACAATGGCACTGCACATGCATAAAATCAAAACGGCTTCTGAGAAATCCATTATTCCTCCCTTACAATAGGCCTGAAACTGTTTTACAAGCACTCCCAGTGTTTTTATTCACACACGCTCTTAATAACATCCCACAACTTTAAGTGTATTTACAACTTAAATGTCATATGCAACTTGAAAACTGCCGTGTTGGACACAGTTCAGATGTTGCTGTTATTAGCTAAAATGCATAATCCACTTTGGGATATAATGCAGACATCAAATGTGTGAAGCCACACAGAATTGCATAATTAACATTTATTATACTCTTATTCCAAAATATGTCAGCTCCTGCAGCTTTCTTTGAATTCCAACATTTGGATCATTTTGGAATATTTACACATTAGGATGTCAATCATTTCATCAAAATAAATGTGAATTCAAGAACATTATCATTATTTTTTTTAAGTCTAGAGTTTTTAAAATATTACAAAAAGTCAAAATTTGCAGAAAAAGCAAATAACCAATCCCTGAGATAAAGTACATGGTGAGTCAAAGTACTCGGTGTGTATAAGCAATTTACAGAAGCAATATATGAGAATTTAAAAAAAAAATACTTCTTTGTTTAATGCACTCTGGAGATAGAAATTTTGAAGACAAATCATCACATTCTAAACTATATAGGTATGCAAACTCTACTGGAGCAACTCACAGACTTGATCTTAGCTTGCATTCATCTGGAATCAACCAAAGGACTAGCATAGTTGCACCTTCAATCACCCCTTATAGTTGGCGGGTTCCTAAGTTCCTCAGATGATCCAAAGTCACTCTCTATGAAGTTTCAATCTGGAGACAGGCTGCGGGTTTCCAGCACATTCACCCATTTCTTTTGTATGAACTCATCTACAAGCAGCTACATATGTTTCAGGTCATTGCCTTCCCAGATCCTTTGCTGCAGATGTGATCAAGTGGTTCTGTAGGAAGACCTTATAGAAATGTCTGTAATACACTATCAATATAGTGAAGAGTCCATAGAAGGGAGTTGCTCTCTGACTTTGTAAATAATAGTAGGTGCCATACTGAGGAAAGCAGGTTATTAAAATTACAACTGCTAGAATATATTTTTAGAATTATTGACATTCTTACATAGTTGTTTGTAAGTTTTTACCTTCCTGACTGGACACTGATGCCAGACTTATTTTACTTTGCTGCAATTGTTTGGCAAATTAGAGTGCTGACAGAGATCTGTTCTGTTTACTCAAACTAGTCAATCTCTTGTGGTATTCCATATGGTAAGTTGGAGAATACAGTCTCTCATCTGTCTTTGTTTTTGTATTATTGTTTCTCTCTGTCTCTCTTCTTCTGCTTCTCTCTCTTTTCTTCTGCTTCTCTCTCCCTAGGTCTTCTTTTTTTACTTCTCTCTCTGCCCTCTTTTGTTTCTTTCTCTATTCTTTGTTCTTTTCTTCTGGGCAGGAGGTGGTGGGTGGCATGGAGAGGAGCCATGAACAGCTGTATTTGGGGTGGGGGATGTAGGAAAAATATGGCTCTGAGTGGCTCCCCTCCTATTCCCTTCCCCAATCAATCTTGCATTCCTCCACCCTCTCACTCCTAATCTGTCCTCTGCCTCTTTAGCTTCTTACCATTTCTTCCCTCTCCTGCCAACCTCTCATGCACAGCACTATGCCATCTCTTTCCCTTGCAACTACTCACTCAACCACTGTATCCTCTCCTCCCCTTGTTTTGTTGTTGGTTCTTCATCCTTAACCTTCCACCTATACCCTCAACTCCCACAAGGGTAAGGGACAAGAGGCCATAGGTCCCTTCACCCTCAAACCTCTCCTCCCCATTACCTTCCTCTTTCCATTCCTCCCTTCCTTTCTTTTCCCTCAAAATGCTTTGTTTGCTTTTAAAAATGTAATATTTTTTATAGAAATCAAATTAGAAAGGCTCTGCATGCATCCCTGTCTCTGTACTTTCTCAGCTGCTAGCAGTTAGAACCTCTGACCTGCTGGTGTAAGCCATAAGCATTAGTCCTTTCTAACTGTCAATAAAACACAGGTGGAGATAATTATTTTGTTTCAAAATGCAATAAATGCAAATTAAAACAAAAACTACAACAGGTGTGTATTAAATGCACTGTCATTATTTCTCTCTATCTCTCACACACACACATTCAGCCTGAGATTTAAAAAAAAAGTCAATATAAATTTTAACTCAATGACATTTTTGAGATTTATCCACTAACTTTTGTTCAAATAATTTTTTAAACAACTGAGCAGAAACTGCTAGAAACTGAAGAAAAATATTCCATTCTGGGAAATTAGGTGCACATGCTTAAGACTGCAGCTCATAGTGACACATCACTGGTCAAAAATATCAAACCCAGCTCAGCCTTTCATGAGGGGCTGAGGCCTTCAAGAAAAAAAAAACTTTAATAGAAGAATTATATGAGACAAATGACAATTCAATTAATAAGTGTGATCATATTATTGTGAGATACATAATTATTTTATTTTTAAATTACATAGAAAAAATGGCAGATCAAAATTTTTGCATTAGAGTTGACAAATCTGCTTCACATTGTCACTTGATGGCAAAGTCTGCAACTGCATATATACCTGAACCATGTTCTTTTAATAGGGTCATTTCAGAATCACAGGGGTTTTGTGACTGGGAAAACTTGACTAAGGGGTAAGATCTCTAAATGGGAATCCTAATTCAGCGCCACCTACAAATGTCAGACATAATTACAAGTTTAATAGGGTGTGAACACAATTAACATTGAAAGGTTTATAGGAAGTGTTTACAGGTGAGAGAATATATTAACTTTAATAATATACTAGTAGATCTCCTGTTACTTTGCTCACGGTGAATCCTCTGCTCACTTGATGTTTGTGTAATCAGTTCTCTCTCTCAGTCCCTCTCATTGCTTCTGGCCACCCACTGCATGTTTCTCCAGGCTTCCAATCTCTCCCTTTATTCTCCAAAACTATTTCTCTCTGTCTGCCCAATCACTTTTTCTCTGTGTGTCCCTCCCCAGTCTGTGTCTATCTGGCCATCCAATCTCTCTCTCTGTCCTCCCATCTGTTTCTCTATATCCTAAATCTTCCGCTCTGTCCCCTGAATCTGCCTCTTGCCCTGTCTGCCCAATCTTTCTCTTTATGTATTCCACTAATTTCTCCTTCTTTTGCTGTCCCCTCAGCATGTGTCTCTCTGACCCTCAAATTTTTCTCCATGTCCCCTCTCAATATCTCTTTCTGTCTACCCAATCTCTCCTTCTTTGCCTCTTCAAAATTTCTCCCCCTTTGGTTCCAAATGTGTGTCTCTATAGTCCTCTAATATCTTTATCCCCAATCTCTATGTTTGTACCCCAATTCCTCTCTTTGTCCCCAATGTCTATTTCTTTTTTCTCCAATCTGTCACCCCAATGTCTGTTGCTCCAGTGATCCAATGTGTTTGTGACCCTGAAATCAATCGCTGCTCCTGTAATGGGGCTAGAGAGCAGTTTGGTGGCAATGACCCCACACCCCTCTCGCCTCCGCCCCCAGATAAAAGCCATGAATGAATGCAGGGTTGGTACCCATGTTAGTGTGCGCATCCCACCACAAGAGGCCTCTTGGAGAAAGGCTGACAAATGGTTTGTTTACGGGCACAAATATTTAGATTGGTGGAACACTGGAGGTGGTAAGAAAAACCATAAAGAGTCATCAGGTTGGCGGCAGAGGAATGCTGGTAAGCACCACTGACGAGGAAGGGAAAGGTTGCACCAAGAGCCAGTGGGATAGAGTAAGTTTGAACTTTTAGCAGGGCAGCAGACGCTGGAAAGAGCAGAAGCGGCAGGGAGGGAGGAGTGGGCGAGATATTGGCGTACGCTGCAATGAGAGCCATTGGGGCCAGTGAATTCGACCAGCAGATGGAGCATCATCCAGCAGGGGTTGGGAGCTAGGAATCCAAGTGAGCCGAAGTGATCGGCAAGGGCCACAAATAAAACCAGCCAAATTGGGTGTTGGTGGGGATAGGGGGTTTGGAGGTAGGGGGCGGGGAGGGAGGCAGCGGGGAGAAGTACAGGAAACCTGTAAAAGGGAAAATGATTTTAAAAAAAAGATTAATAATGTACATTCAAATGTTCCTACTTACCTATACCAACATAGAGACCCCATAGTGACGCTCTGTGGCAGAACCTGCAACTGCATGCAGATTCAACCAGAATTTTTTCAAAAATTCTTATTATAGTAGTTATTGTTTAGTAGTTAATGGTATGTGATCTTTAACCCTCGTCTCAGCACCACCTACAGGTGTAACAGGTACTACAGATAAATGTTGACAATTTTAAAATAGATTTCCCATTGATGAAGCCTGACATAGGATTTTTCAATATATTTTAAGATGGAATGTTGCGACCCACTCAGTATATTTAATATATAATATACAGTTTCTCCAACTGTGGATAAACCAAGCAGCTGAAAATCTGTAACCCTCCCAGTTCATTGCTGTTGCCGAGCTGACAGAAGTGCACTGGAAGGATTGGAAATTAGGCCAGGACTCAAATATGCTTTATCCGCCTTATCCTATGGTTTCCAGTATGACCTATTGGCCCCAACATGGTCATCACTGCAGGAGAAGGTGGGGCCAGGAACTCTCTACGACAGGAGTTCCTACTTTCCTATCTCTGGGAGGGACCTAACATAGGTGCCTACCTGCCAAACAGTGGAAGGAGAAATCACATGAGGGTCTAGGCCAGGGTCATGGCTTAGATCCCACAAAAAAAAATCTATTTTTCTTTAACAATCATTTTAAAACATCATCTTTACAAAAGTGTTATAGCACCTATAACTTTTTTCGGAGAGGGTGGGAGTGGAGGGGGGATGGGGGGTGGAGGATGTGGAAAGGCTGGCAATCTCCATCAGACTATCTGGCCTGTTTCCAATGGTGGGTACCCTAGATCCACTCACACTGGCATAAATGTTTGGCATGTAAAACGGGGTCCTCTCCCTGACCCTGCGGACTTTGGCAGGATCAGCAGCCGAGGTCCCAGAGGACATGCCAGGATAGCCCTACCTCATGCGGATCTTCGGTGCCCAAGTCTCTTCCACTAATAGATGATTCCATTCACAATAAACGTCTTCATACTGATTTTGGAAAAAATCCCAATTTGAGTTATTTCTTGATTGTTGCCCTCACAAATTTAAGCGGCACCAAGCTATTTGACTATTCATACTTTTCTACCAGCTTTCTAGAATATTTAATTGTATGAATGAGTTTAATCAAAGCTCAGCTAGAATTCTAATAAGATCATATAAATTCAATGCTTCTAATGCAATTATGTTTGACGGCAAAGATCCATTCGGCAATGCTGTCATTACACTTAGCTGTACAGTAAATATAATATTTATCACTAATTCTTGTAGAAAAAAAATCAATGTTTACATTTAAAAAAAAATCATTCTTGGGATGTGGGCGTCGCTGGGAAGTCGAGGATTTAATGCCCATCCTCACTGTATACCTACACTACAGAATTTCTACCTTTTCACCTGTGGAGAGAAGCATTTTCAAATCATTGTAAAGAGACTTTAAAACAAGGTAGAAGCGTTTACCATATTGCAATGCCATATGAATGTCCAAGTAAATAATTAAGTAGCAAAAGGCTGCTACTTTTGTGAGGAAGTCTATAACTAATCTGAAAACAGGTGATTGCTGCTTCACGCCAAGTTACATTGTGCATAAATTACACAGTCATAAAGATTAAGAGATGGACTTGTATTCTAGTGTGACTTGTATAAGGATTTAGTCAAATCAATTCCTCTAAAATGTAAAAGAGGTCTTCGCATGAAACATCTTGGACATGATTTTTTTTTACAAAAGAATTAAACAAATGAAGAATGACTATCCTTTGCAATTGGAAAATAGGCTTACCCTATATATGTGATAATGCCCAGCTATACTTGTAATTTAGCACGAAGAATTAAAAATCCTTCTATTGATATTCTGTTATATAAAGAAGGCGCAAAATTGAAATCTGAATCAGGGACTGTGCTAATATGATGGCTGTAAATAACATAGTAATATAGTTTGTATTAAGTGCAAGCAGGGAAAGAAGCAAGTTCGAAGGGTATTTCAGCAACTAGGCCTCTTTTAGAGAGAACCCATGAGAAAACATGCTTGGCTGAGGAAAGTGGATTAACTTATCTTTTCCAGCAGATGCTCTCTGAAGAAGGCATAATGACTGAAAAGTTGTGTACATAAATTTATTTTTTCACACCCATATCAATTTATGTTATTGGATATAGTGCTTTCTGACATATCAGGTGATCTATGTGATTATTAAAATTAAGAATTCAATATTTTAATATATTAAATCAACATAAATATGCTATAAGTTCCTTGTTCAGATTACGCTAATCTTTAGTCTGGTATATATGAATCTCACAGTGTAATCGAATAGATTTCAGAAGGCTGATAGTTAAGTGTGTGCGCAATAAAGACATCACTCAATGCTGTTGTGTATCACTGAGTGAGCCAGTGAAGTGGCATTTAAACAGTGCTATTTCATTTGCACCCTTCTTGTTATATTTTCTGTACTACTGGCTTCAAATAAAATTCAGAGTATAGCTGTGCAAGTATGGGTACCTGTGCATGTGTAGTGATGCTCTGCGTTCATATGGAAGTGGAGCACAGAGTCTGTGTGGCTTACCCATTGTAGCAACACACACATCAATCATGTTATATGGTGCATGTCTACCAGCTCTGGGGTAGCAGGGTTGGGAGGGTGGAATGGAACTAGTGCTGGTAAGGAAGTTGAAGAGACACCATTCACATTGTATAGGCTAAAGCTGACATAATATAAAAAAACACTCAGACCCTTGGCCTTTGGAGGGACAGAAGTATTGGTAAAGGCTTATATTATACTACAGGCATTTACAGAGGCTCATATTATACTAATAATTTGATACTGGATATGACTGTTGAGACTCAGTACCAATTACTTGCATTACAACGCCATAATGAATTCCAGCTACTTTTAAATCACTGAGAATCTATTAGCCAATAATACAATGTTGCTGTAAGTTCTTGATCATTTAATCAGATAGCTTCATAGTAGCTATTTAAAATGGCTGAATAAAAGCAGAAAAGTATTACCATTCTTTAAGATCAAGATTATCTTGTATTGATTATTAAATATCTCACCTTAAATTAACTGCACCTGAGGCACTTGGAGCTCTGTCCATGTTATGCTCTGTTCGCGATGTTTGCGGTGCTGAATGGGACCCAATTTGAGGCTGATAACAATGAAAATGAAGTCAAGTCCTTTGCAGTCAAAGAGCACTTTAATTAAAAAAATTTTGGAGGAAAGTTTTTACCTACCAATGGGAAATATGGAGAAATATGATGTTTTGCTTGACAATCAATCCCAACAGACTGTCTGAGCTATGTAAAAATATAAACATTACAATCTAAGATTATGGCATCATAAATTAATTAACAAGAGAATAATTTTCTATTTTTGTGCCTTGTTACTATAAGGGCATCACATTCTTATATACTTTCCCCAGCCCTCTGGCTTCTCTGACCTGCACACCAACTGCAGTCAAGCGGACAAACACGTCAACGCAACTCTGTGATAAGTAACAGAAGATGAATCATTTCTGGGCTGTCATTCTTAACTATCTCTATTGGCTATGACTGGTAATAGAAACATAGAAAATAGGTGCAGGAGCAGGCCATTCAGCCCTTCGAGCCTGCACCACCATTCAATATGATCATGGCTGATCATGCAACTTCATTACCCCACTCCTGCCTTCTCTCCGTACCCCCTGATCCCTTTAGCCGTAAGGGCCACATCTAACTCCCTTTTGAATATATCCAAAGAACTGGACTCAACAACTTTCTGTGGTAGAGAATTCCACAGGTTCACAACTCTCTGGGTGAAAAAGTTTTTCCTCATCTCGGTCCTATGTGGCTTACCTCTTATCCTTAGATTGTGATCCCTGGTTCTGGACCTCCCCAACATCGGGAACATTCTTCCTGCATCTAACCTGTCCAATCCCGTCAGAATTTTATATGCTTCTATGAGATCTCCTCTCATTCTTCTAAATTCCAGTGAATATAAGCATAGTCGATCCAGTCTTTCTTCATATGTCAGTCCTGCCATCCCGGGAATCTGTCTGGTGAACCTTCGCTGCACTCCCTCAATAGCAAGAATGTCCTTCCTCAGATTATTGGTGAGAGAGCTCAAACCTACATCCCCTACTGATATGACACAACCCATAAGTGTTCCAATTTACTCCAGCATACAAGAACACGAGCATCTTGCATTTATATAGCATCATTATCATAGAAAAATAGTTTTATGGTGTTTCATAGAAGCTTAATCTGAAAAAATAGACGGTAAGCCAAAGAAGGAGGGGTGACCAAAAACTTGTCCAAAGATATGGGTTTTAAGGAGGGTTTTAAAGGAGGAGAAGGCGGTGGACGAGCAGAGGTATTTAGGCAGTGAATTCCAGAGCAAATCGTGGGGTGAATAGGTGTGGGACATGCACAAGAGGCTATATTCAGAGGAATGGAAAGTTCACAGGGGAGGGAGTGGTAGTAGAGCTGGAAGAAGTTAGAGCAAGGGAGGGGTGAGGCCATGAAGGGATTTAAACATAATGATGAATATTTTAGATTGTTAGCAATGGGGGACTGGGCGCTAATGTAGATCAGCGAGCCCAGAGGTGATGGTTGAGTAGGGCTTGGTTTGAGATATGATACAGGCAGCATAGCTTTGTATTAGGTGAAGTTTACAGCGGGTGGAAGATGGAAGCCAGCCATGAGAGCATTGGAACAGTCGAGTCTGGAGGTGACAATGGCATGCATGAGGGTTTCAGCAGCAGATGAGTTGAGTTCGGGGCAGAGATGAGCAAAGTTGTGTAGGTGGTCTTTCTGTTGGAGAGCATATGGGGTCAGAAGCTCAGTTTGGGATCAAATTCTGAGGTTATAGAGGCTGGTTCAGCCTGAGTTAGTCGCCAGGGAGGAGGATGAAATTGGTGGAGTTTGTTGTGGGGGCCTAAGATGATGGTTTCGGTCTTACTAATGTTTAGCTGTAGGAAATTGCAGATGACCCAAGACTGCACACTTGAATGATCTGAACTATTAGGCAGCTTTGACAGAGGAGAATAAGTCCTGATAGCACTTGATGTGGTCTGACTAGATCTGATGATGGATGGCTAAACCAGTTGTGCACCTTGGACTTGAGCAAGCGAAGATAAGGGGCATATCAGGGGAAATGCCCTATAATTTTATGACTTTTAAAAATTATATTTTCTTTCTGCACATCTTGACAATGCTGCTCTGCAGTTAGACAGTTACTAGTCCTCCTTTTTACTTTCCCTCTCTCTCATTCTATTGGGTATCATATGGGTTTTGTTCAACATCCTGCAATGGGGACATGGTTGAAATCAGAAATGCACCGTGTGTAAAATCACAGGTGTATTCCAGCATTTGTAGAATACTATATTGGAGTTTCAGTGGGCTGCAGCAATGTATTGCTTCTTTTCACCTCAACTTCTGCAGGTGTTTTATTGTTGTAAAAACATGATACTATTGTTTTCCCAGTTGTGTTAGCTACGAATTCAGATTTTCTATAGATTTCCTTGTGGGTTTAGTGGCATCAGTTGCTCCCGTAAGCAGTCTGAATGTTTTTTTTGGGGAATATACTCATACTGCTCTATATCTACTTGTACATTAACAGTATCTTGATGTTTAGCCCCATGTGATCAGATAGTCATACCTTTTACATGTGTACTTCTTCAATTTGCCTGAAGGTGGATCGAGCAAACAGTTGGGCCAGAATTTTCTCTACCTGGGCGGTTTAGGGGCGGGTGGATGGCGTGGTAGGTTGCGATCCCATTGTTGCTTCCATCCCATTGCAGAAATCGACTTTGCGCTAATGGGGCCTTTTAAACTCGCCCTATGTGTTACCTGGCCCTATTAAATGATGCAGGTCAGATGACATAATCAATGACGTGTTTTCAGCCGGGATATTTAAAGGCGCCATGATCACATTGCATTTGAAGGTTCATCTAGGAGTATGCAGGCAGCATACTAGAGGTTTTGGTTGCTCCAAACAGTTGGAGAGATGGCTGCACAGAGGCAGAGGGTTGCACCCAGATTCGCCGATGACTCCCTCCATATGCTTGTGAAGGGAGTCAGAGCATGCAGGAAGGTCTTCTTCTTTTCCAATGGGTGGAAGAGACCTCCCCGGGTGACAAAAAGAGCCTGGCTCCAAATTGCAGAGAAGGTCAACAGCAAGAATGAGTTCAGGAGCACCTGGGTGCAGGGCCGCAAATGTTTCAATAATCTCATTAGATCAGGAAAGGTGAGTACAAAGTCACACTCAACTTCATCCTGCTGTGCCTATTATCACATCCCCATCACTCTGCCTTCCCAACCCTACTCCTGCACATCCTTACTCACACCAACATACTGTGCACGTCCACCCATCCCTCTCTCTCTAACTACATTATCACATCTCCATCTTACTAGCCACCCCTCACACTCACCCTCATCCTAATGCAAACATATCAACTAACAACATGCAAGGAGGCCACTTGGCATTGCCACTCCAATCCATCAGTCTTCCCCTAAAGGTGTAACCCATCCATTCCATCACTCTCATTCAATCTTCTCTTCTTTTTCTCCTTGCAGGCGAAGAGAGCGCACAATAAGAGAGGGAGAGAGAGAACTGAGTCTCCATCATCTGCCACCCTCGCAACTGCAGGGGAGGCTGCGTTGTAAGTATCTGGAGTGGCCGAGCAGCTGGAGACGGGAGATGGAGAGCGGGGGGCATCTCAGCAACCTGGCAACAGAATTGCATATCATACAGTTACATGGCATCCATCAGTAACTCATATGGGGACAGATGTCATCAACCACTGAATGGTCATCATATGCATAATGGAATGTGTACCCATTCTTCATATGGCATATCTAACTCATCTCTTTACTCTTTCACAGGTCCATCAAGAGCCCAACGCACTGTCCCGGAGGAAGAGGAAGATAACTCCTCAGAGGATTCTCCAGCCTCTGAGGGCGCAGTGTCACCAGACACGATCGCATCCAGCACCAGTGCAGAGACAGGCACCTTGGTGAGTCCCACATGAGATTGAGTAGTGTTGTCAATGGGTCCGTCACAAGTCAAAAGTGAGCACGAGCAGATGGTGGAGAAAAGGCCAGCAGTGGAGACTTCTCGCCGGAGAGCACAGGACACTCCTAAGACTGTATGTATGCATGCAGACACTGAGCCTCAGGGGCCATCCTGAAAAAGGATGATTCTGGAGGTGCAGGAAGAAGTGCAGAGAGCTTGGACAGGTTTTGCGATGTCTGCAAATGTTCAGAGAATGGAGGATCTATCTCCAACATAAGCACCATCGTGTCACAGGTGCTGGTGACTGTAGGCTCTTCCATAGGCAGAATGGCCACCTGTAAGGAGCAGCTAAGGTGCCACTCACAGGAACACATGGTTTCTATGGAGAATAGATGGCTATCTATGGAGAATAGATGGCTATCTCATCATCATCATAAGTTTTATGCATGTAACTATGTAATACTTGCCACCAGAGGGCGCGACTGTTGGAGTCCTAATGGTCACCTGCACACGCGTGCAGGGCCAGTATAAAAGGTTGGCTGCCATGTTGTATTGGCACTCTGAAGTTGTAATAAAGAAGACTAAGGTCACACTAAGTTAAGCTCTCAGTACTCAATCTTGTGGAGTTCTTCTATACACAACAATTGGTGACGAGTACAGAATACGAACCTTCACACAGCCATGGCTGCCGTTGGAATATTAGAGAGATTCATAGAGGGTATGATTGGGAAGCCTTCATCGAGCGTCTCGACCAGTACTTCATGGCCAATGAGCTGGAAGGAGACACTAATGCGGTTCTCCTCACCATCTGTGGGCCTAAAATATACGGTCTCATCAAGAATCTGCTCACACCGACAAAACCAACGGAGAAGGAATATACAGAGTTGTGCACACTGGTTCTGGACCACCTCAAGCCAAAAGAGAGTATCCTCATGGCCAGATATTGTTTTTACATGCACCAGCGCTCTGGGGGCCAGGACGTGGCGGATTATGTCGCCGACCTGAAACGCCTCGCAGTTTTGGAGCTGCATTGAGGCAAATGCTGCGGGACTTTTTCGTGCTGGACATCAGCCACGAGGTTATTCTTCGAAAGCTGCTGTCTACCGAAACCCTAGACCTGAGCAGGGCCATCGTGATTGCTCAGGCATGCATGGCCATGGATGATAACACCAAACAGATATCTTCTCAACATCGAAGCTCACTGGCAAGAACTGTGCATAAAATGATGTCGCTAGCAGGCTGAACTGCATATGGCAGGGCCTATACGTCTGTGGCTGCAAGACCTGCGATGACTCAGAGTCCGTCATCGGGGGTGAATCTGAATCCATTAGCACCATGTTGGCACTGCAGGGGTAATCATTGGGCCCATCAATGTCGATTCAAGCACTCGTGTGCAAAGGCTGCGCAACAATGGGGCACCTCCAGCGAATGTGCAAACATGCTGCGACACACCACGTGGCAGAGGATGATCGATCCGGCGCGGATCACGCAGCACAGGCAACTCAACCCGAAGAAGAAGTGTATGGGGTACATACCTTCACCACCAAGAGCCCTCCTATAATGCTGAAAGTCAAATTAAATGGAGTTCCAGTATCCATGGAGTTGTACACGGGTGTGAGTCAGTCAATAATAAGCCAGAAGGCTTTCGAGAAACTGTGGGGCATTAAGGCACAAAGGCCCAAACTGAACCCGATTAATGCAAAGCTGCGTACCTACATCAAAGAGCTCAAACCAGTCATTGGAAGTGCGGCAGTGAAGGTATCGTATGATGGAACTGTGCATGACCTATCATTGTGGATTGTTCCAGGCAATGGCCCAACGCTGTTCGGCAGAAGCTGGCTAGAAAAGATTAGATGGAATTGGAATGACATCAAAGCACTATCTTCAGTGGATGACACCTCGTGTGCTCAAGTGCTGAGCAAGTTTCCCTCACGATTCAAACCAGGCATCGGCAACTTCACAGGCGCCAAGGTACAGATCCATCTAAGCCCCGATGCATGGCCCGTCCATCACAAGGCTCGGGCGGTTCCGTACATGCTGAGGGAGAAAGTCAAGATCGAACTGGTCAGACTCCAATGCGAAGAAATCATATCGCCAGTCGAGTTCAACAAGTGGGCCCATGTCCCCGTGTTGAAAAGCGATGGCACGGTCAGAATCTGTGGAGGCTACAAGGTAACGATTAACCCGAGTCTCACTACAGGACTCGTACCCGCCACCCAAGGTGGATGACCTGTTCGCAATGTTAGCGGGGGGAAGTCGTTCACCAAGTTGGACCTAACCTCCGCCTACATGACACAGGAGCTGGCTGAATCTTCGAAAAGATTGACGTACATCAACACACACAAAGAGCTGTTTATATACCACAGATGCCCTTTTGGGATTCGCTCGGTTGCAGCCATTTTCCAGAGAAACATGGAAAGTTTGCTGAAATCTGTTCCGCGCACCGTTGTGTTTCAAGATGACATCCTGATCACTGGTCATGGTACCATCGAACACTTACACAACCTGGAAGAGGTTCTAAGTCACCTAGACAGAGTGGGACTCAGGCTAAAACGCTCCAAGTGTGTTTTCCTGGTGCCGGAAGTCGAAATTTTGTGGAGAAAGATTGCAGCAGACGGCATTAGGCCCACGGACTCAAAGACAGAGGCCATCAAGAATGCACCCAGACCACAGAATGTGACAGAACTGCATTCGTTACTGGGACTCAACTGTTTCGGTAACTTTCTACCCAGGTTGATCACGTTGTTAGAGCCTTTGCACATTGCTACATAAGGGTGACGACTGGGTTTGGGGTAAATCTCAAGACACAGCCTTTAAGAAGGCCAGGAACCTGCTATGTTCAAGTAAGTTACTAGTACACTATGACCCATGTAAATGTTTGGTGCTAGCTTGTGACGCCTCATCGTACGGGGTCAGCTGTGTGTTACAGCAAGCCAATGTATTGGGCAACCTCCAACCGGTTGCATATGTGTCTAGAAGTCTGTCAAAGGCTGAGAGAGCCTATAGTATGATTGAGAAAGAGGCGTTAGCATGTGTATATGGGGTTAAGAAAATGCAGCAATACCTATTTGGACTTCGGTTTGAGCTTGAAACTGACCTCAAGCCGCTCATTTTGCTGCTTTCAGAAAGCAAAGGTATAAACACCAATGCTTCGTCCCGCATCCAAAGATGGGCACAAACATTATCCGTTTATGACTATGTTATCCGCCACAGACCAGGCACTGAAAACTGTGCTGAGGCTCTCAGCCGGCTACAATTACCCACCACTGGGGTTGAAATAGCGCAGCCCGCAAACTTCCTACTGGTCATGGATGCTTTTGAGAGTCAAAGGTCACCCATCACGGCTCGCCAGATCAGGTCCTGGACCAGCCAGGATCCTGTGCTATCAATAGTAAAGAGTTGTATCCTAAATGGGAACTGGTCGGCCCTTCCCAGGGAAATGAAAAATAAAATTAAGCTGCTACACCGACGCAAAAATGAAATGTCCATCCATTCGGATTGTCTTCTATGGGGTAATCGCGTAGTTTTGCCAAAAAAAGGCAGGGAAACGTTTATACGCGACCTACACAGTACCCACCCAGGCATTGTCATGATGAAGGCAATTGCCAGGTCGCATGTTTGGTGGCCCGGCATTGACTCGGACTTGGAGTCATGCGTGCATCAGTACAACACTTGCTCGCAACTGAGCAATGCACCAAGGGCGGCTCCACTGAGTCTGTGGTCATGGCCCTCCAAACCATGGTCCAGGATCCACATAGATTTTGCCGGCTCCTTTCGAGGAAAGATGTTTTTAGTAGTAGTGGACACTTACTCCAAATGGATTGAATGCGTAATCATGTCATCCAGCACGTCCACAGCCAGCATTGAAAGCCTTCGGGCCATGATCGCCACCCATGGCTTGCCTGCCATCCTTGTCAGCGACAATGGACCGTGTTTCACCAGCTTGGAATTCAACGAGTTTATGACTCACAATGTCATCAAACATGTCAGGTCTGCTCCGTTTACGCCCACGTCCAACGGTCAAGCGAAAAAGGCAGTCCAAACAATCAAGCAGAGCATGAAATGCGTGATGGACAGTTCCTTGCAGAGCCGCTTGTCTCGCATTCTGCTCAGTTACTGGATGCGACACCACTCGCTCACCTGGGTTCCCCTGGCAGAATTGTTAATGAAGAGACCCATCAAAACCAGGCTCTCCCTAGTCCACCCCGATCTTAATGATCACGTGGAAACCTGGTGACACTGGCAGAACATGTACCACGATCATGTGGCTGTTTCACATGACATTGATGTTAACGACCCTGTGTTTGTCCTGAATTACGGTCATGGTCCCAAGTGGGTTGCTGGCACTGATTTGGCCAAGGAAGGGAATAGGGTGTTTATAATCAAACTGTTAAATGGCCAAACGTGCAGAAAGCATTTAGATCAGACCAAATTGCGATTTACTGACATCCAGGAACAACTTGAAGAGGACATCACCATCGACGATCCACCAACACACACCCAACCAGCAATCGACCTCGCAGTCAATCACGAGGATAAACCCAACGTTCCTGACAGTCCGGTCAGACCATCCACGGTGCAGTGCAGCAATGGTCCGGCCAACTCACCCATGCTAGGGTTTGAACTTAGACAATCAACCAGGGAGCTCCGGATTGCCTCAACTTGCAAATAACGTGTACCGAAGACTTTGGGGGGGGGCAGTGATGTTATGTATGTAACTATGTAATACTTGCCACCAGAGAGCGCGAGTGTTGGAGTCCTAATTGTCACCTGCACATACGTGCAGGGCCAGTATAAAAGGTTGGCTGCCATGTTGTATCGGCACTCTGGAGTTTTATTAAAGAAGACTAAGGTCACACTAAGTTTAGTTCACAGTACTCAGCCTCGTGGAGTTCGTCTATACACAACAATAGGCAGTCCCTCGGAGTCGAGAATAACTTGCTTCCACACTAAAAATGAGTTTTAAGGTGACTGAAGACTCCAATGTGGGACCCACAGTCTCTGTCACAGGTGGGGCAGATGCGATGGTTAAAGGAACGGGTGGGTGGGGGGGCCTGGGTTGCCGCGTGCTCCTTCCGCTGTTGACGCTTGGCTTCAGCTTGCTCTCGGTGAAGAGATGTTCAGCGCCTTCATGGATGCTTTTCCTTCACTTTGAGTGATCTTGGGCCAGGGATTCCCAGGTGTCGGTGGGGATGTTACATTTTTTCAAGGAGGCTATGAGGGTGTCCTTGAAGCGTTTGCCCACCTGGGGCTTGCTTGCTCCAAGTAGACTTGTGTTGGGAATCTCGTGTCAGGCATGCAGATGATGTGGCCTGTCCAGTGGAGCTGATCGAGCGTGGTCAGTGCTTCGATGCTGGGGATGTTGGCCTGAACGGGATCACTGACGTTGGTGCGCCTATCCTGCTTTTGGCTTTGCAGAATCTTGCGGAGGCAGCATTGGTGGTAATTCTCCGGTGTTTTGAGGTGCCTGCTGCACATAGTCCATGTTTCTGAGCCATATAGGAAGGTGGGTATTGTAGTGTATGTAGGCACCTTTAGTAATGACTCCATGAAGCAGGGTATGAAACTTAAATTGTGTAGACCTGTAGTCCTTTATTTGCAGCTCCCGAGTGACGACAACAAGCTATGAGTTCCTTTTTATACTGGGTTACCTGCAGTGTGCAGGTAACCCTTAGGTCTCCAGCAGCAGCACCCTCTGGTGCACAGGTAAGGTGTGTACAGTGTAAGGGTATATTCAGTGTTGCGTAACAGTGATACAGATATCACACAGTAAACAGACATGCATACACAACAGGTATCACCACTGCTCTGTAGACCATGAGCTTGGTGCCGGGTTTGAGGTCCTGGTCTTCAAATACTCTCTTCCTCAGGTGACTAAAGGCTGCGCTGGCACACTGAAGGCAGTGTTGGACCTCGTCATCGATGTCTGCCCTTGTTGACAGTAGGCTCCTGAGGTATGGAAAATGGTCCATGTTGTCCAAGGCCTTGTCATGGATTTTGATAACTGGAGGGTAGTACTGTGTGGTGGGGGCAGGTTGCTGGAGGACCTTTGTCTTATGGCTGTTTAATGTAAGGCCCATGCTGTCGTACGCCTCGGTGAAGGTGTTGACGATGGCTTGGAGTTCGACCTCCGAGTGTGCACAGACGCAAGCGTCGTTTGCGTACTGTGACAAAGAAACATAGAAAATAGGTGCAGGAGTAGGCCATTCGGCCCTTCGAGCCTGCAACACCATTCAATGAGTTCATGGCTGAACATGCAACTTCAGTACCCCATTCCTGCTTTCTCGCCATACCCCTTGATCCCCCTAGTAGTAAGGACTACATCTAACTCCTTTTTGAATATATTTAGTGAATTGGCCTCAACTACTTTCTGTGGTAGAGAATTCCACAGGTTCACCACTCTCTGGGTGAAGAAGTTTCTCCTCATCTCGGTCCTAAATGGCTTACCCCTTATCCTTAGACTGTGACCCCTGGTTCTGGACTTCCACAACATCGGGAACAATGTTCCTGCATCTAACCTGTCTAACCCCGTCAGAATGTTAAACGTTTCTATGAGATCCCCTCTCATTCTTATGAGCTCCAGTGAATACAAGCCCAGTTGATCCAGTCTTTCTTGATATGTCAGTCCCGCCATCTCGGGAATCAGTCTGGTGAACCTTCGCTGCACTCCCTCAATAGCAAGAATGTCCTTCCTCAAGTTAGGAGACCAAACCTGTACACAATACTCCAGGTGTGGCCTCACCAAGGCCCTGTACAACTGTAGCAATACCTCCCTGCCCCTGTACTCAAATCCCCTCGCTATGAAGGCCAACATGCCTTCTTAACTGCCTGCTGTACCTGCATGCCAACCTTCAATGACTGATGTACCATGACACCCAGGTCTCGTTGCATCTCCCCTTTTCCTAATCTGTCACCATTTAGATAATAGTCTGTCTCTCTGTTTTTACAACCAAAGTGGACAACCTCACTTTTATCCACATTATACTTCATTTGCCATGCATTTACCCACTCACCTAACCTATCCAAGTCACTCTGCAGCCTCATAGCATCCTCATTACAGCTCACACTGCCACCCAACTTAGTGCCATCTGCAAATTTGGAGATACTACATTTAATCCCCTCGTCTAAATCATTAATGTACAGTGTAAACAGCTGGGGCCCCAGCACAGAACCTTGCGGTACCCCACTAGTCACTGCCTGCCATTCTGAAAAGTCCCCATTTACTCCTACTCTTTGCTTCCTGTCTGCCAACCAGTTCTCAATCCACGTCAGCACACTACCCCCAATCCCATGTGCTTTAACTTTGCACATTAATCTCTTGTGTGGGACCTTGTCGAAAGCCTTCTGAAAGTCCAAATGCACCAATCAACTAGTTCTCCCTCGTCCACTCTACTGGAAACATCCTCAAAAAATTCCAGAAGGTTTGTCAAGCATGATTTCCCTTTCACAAATCCATGCTGACTTGGACCTATCATGTCACCTCTTTCCAAATGCACTGCTATGACATCCTTAATAATTCATTCCATCATTTTACCCACTACTGATGTCAGGCTGACCAGTCTATAATTCTCTGTTTTCTTTATCCCTCCTTTTTTTAAAAATGGGGTTACATTGGCTACCCTCCACTCCATAGGAACTGATCCAGAGTCTATGGAATGTTGGAAAATGACTGTCAATGCATCTGCTATTTCCAAGGCCACCTCCTTAAGTACTCTGGGATGCAGACCATCAGGCCCTGGGGATTTATCGGCCTTCAATCCCATCAATTTCCCCAACACAATTTCCCGACTAATAAGGATTTCCCTCAGTTCCTCCTTCTTACTAGACCCTCTGACCCCTTTTATATCCGGAAGGTTGTTGGTGTCCTCCTTAGTGAATACCGAACCAAAGTACTTGTTCAATTGGTCTGCCATTTCTTTGTTCCCAGTTATGACTTCCCCTGATTCTGACTGCAGGGGATCTACGTTTGTCTTTACTAACCTTTTTCTCTTTACATATCTATAGAAGCTTTTGCAGTACATTTTAATGTTCCCTGCAAGCTTCCTCTCGTACTCTATTTTCCCTGCCCTAATCAAATGCTTTGTCCTCCTCTGCTGAGTTCTAAATTTCTCCCAGTCCCCTGGTTCACTGCTATTTCTGGCCAATTTGTATGCCACTTCCTTGGCTTTAATATTATCCCTGATTTCCCTTGATAGCCACGGTTGAGCCACCTTCCCTTTTAAATTTTTACGCCAGACAGGGATGTACAATTGTTGTAGTTCATCCATGCGGTCTCTAAATGTCTGCCATTGCCCATCCACTGTCAACCCCTTAAGTATCATTCGCCAATCTATCCTAGCCAATTCACGCCTCATACCTTCAAAGTTACCCTTCTTTAAGTTCTGGACCATGGTCTCTGAATTAACTGTTTCCTTCTCCATCCTAATGTAGAATTCCACCATATTATGGTCACTCTTCCCCAAGGGGCCTCGCACAACGAGATTGCTAATTAATCCTCTCTCATTACAAACACCCAGTCTAAGATGGCCTCCCCCCTAGTTGGTTCTTCGACATATTGGTCTAGAAAACCATTCCTTATGCATTCCAGGAAATCCTCCTCCACCGTATTGTTTCCAGTTTGGTTAGCCCAATCTATATGCATATTAAAGTCACCCATGATAACTGCTGCACCTTTATTGCATGCACCCCTAATTTCCTGTTTGATGCCCTCCCCAACATCACTACTACTGTTTGGAGGTAATTTGATGACGGCAGATGGGATGACCTTGGATCTGGCCTGGAGGCGGCCGAGGTTGAACAGATTCCCGTTTGTCTTGTAATTTAGCTCCAGTGGGGAATTTGCTGAAGGTGAGATGGAGCATTGCAGCAAGGAAGATCGAGAAGAGTGTTGGTGCGATGACACAGCCTTGCTTTACCCCAGTCCGAATGTGGTATGGGTCTGTGATGGATCCGTTGGTCAGGATCACGGCTTGCATGTCATCGTGGAGCAGGTGGAGGATGGTGACAAACATTTGAGAGAAGCCGAATCTGAGGAGGACACTCCATAATCCCTCACGATTGACAGTGTCGAAGGCTTTTGTGAGGTTAAACCCATGTACAAGGGTTGGTGCTGTTCTCTGCATTTCTCTTGTATCTGCTGCGCGGTGAAGATCATGCCCATTGTGTCCCTTAGTGGGCGGAATCCGCATTGCGACTCTGGGAGGAGCTCTTCAGCCACGGGGAGAAGGCGATTGAGGAGGATTCTTGCAATGACTTTCTCGGTGGTCGACATCAGGGAGATTCCTCTGTTGTTACCGCAGTCGGACTTGTCATCTTTCTTGAAGATGGTCATGATTACAGCTTCTCTGAGATCTTCTAGCATGATCTCCTCCTCCCAGATAAGAGATGAGGTCATGGATCTGCGCCAGTAGTGCTTCTCCGCCATGTTTTCATGCTTCGTCTGGGATCCCATCTGCTCCTGATGACTTCTTGTTCTTCAGTTGTCGGATGGCCTTTTCAACCTTGTGCCGGGCTGGGGTTGTGCTGAGATGGTGGCCGGTGGCATGCTGTGGGATGGAGTCGAGGACACTCATGTCGAAGACAGAATCTCAGTTAAGGAGATCCTCGAAGTGGGGTAGGGCCTTGGGTGCTTGGGCCATAGATTGTCTTGACTGCGTTGAAGAATCCTCGCACGTCGTGGTTGTCAGCTAGTTGCTGGATTTCTTGAGCTTTCTCCACCCATCATCTGTTCTTTAGGTCGCAAGTTTTCTATTGGACCTCGGCGTTCAGATGTCTGTAGAGCTGCTTTCTTGCCCTCGAGTTGTGTTGCTACTTCCAGTCCACGAATGCCTTGCGCTTGCGGCATATTAGCTCCTGGATCTCCTGCTCGTTCTCGTCAAACCAGTCTTGGTGTTTCCTGGTCAAGTGACCAAGCGTCTCTTTGCAGGTGCTAATTATGGAAGCCTTGAGGGCAGACCAGGCGCTGTGGACACTCTGCATCTCTGGGTCACTGGGAGTCGTCAGGTTGGTAGCGAGGCGCTGGCTGAATAGGGCTTTCTTAGCAGGATCTTTGAGTGCTCCGGCGTTGATTTTACGGTGGCATTGTTTCTGTTGCCCTCACTGTTTTGGGGCAATGTTGATGGTGATGACAGAACGAATTAGGCGGTGATCTGTCCAGCAGTCATCAGCTCCAGTCATGGCACGGGTGATGCGCACGTCATTGTGGTCCCTTGCTCAGATGATGACATAGTCTAGCAGATGCCAATGCTTGGAGTGAGGGTGTTGCCATGAGGCTTTATATTTGTCCTTCTGATGGAACAGGGTATTGTTTATGACGAGGCTGTGTGCTCAGCATCTCGTCCTGAGGAGGGTGCCGTTGGAGTTGGCTTTCCCTACCACCTCTCTGCCAATCACACCTCCCCAGAGGTCAGTGTCCTTTCCAACTCTGGCGTAGAAGTTGCCAAGGAGGATCAGCTTGTCGCCTGTTGGGACTCGGACAGGGATTGTTCGAGGCTAGAGTAGAATTCCTCTTTGGTCTTGTCTTGGCTTCCAGTGTTGGGGCGTATGCACTGAAGACCATAGTGCACTGGTTCCGAGTTAGGGTGAGCCGAAGAGTCACGAGGCATAGTTTGTCCTGCAAGGAGAGTCTCTGAGACGCCCCGCTAGCTCATTTTTTCGAAGCCTACCCCATGGATGCGGTGTTCTACTTCTGGTTTGCCTTTCCAGAAGAAGGTGTAGCTACCACCTTGTTCTTTGAGCTGGCCTTTCCCTGCTCGCCGGGTCTCACTTAGGGCGGTTATGTCAAAACGCTTGAGTTCATGGGCAACGATAGTGGTGCGGTGTTCTGGTCTGTTGCTGTTGGAGTTGTCCATGAGGGTCTTGACATTCCAGGTCCCGAACTTCATCTTAAAGTGTGGAAGATGCCTGTGTGTGAATTCTATTAATGTGGGGTGGTCGTTGCACACCAGCTACCATACGGGCTTGACAGCAAGGTTTTGGTCCAGTGCCAAGGGGATCCAAGATGACTGGAGACCAGGCTCTGTTGTATGGGCCTAGTTCATATACACACGCATACTCTTACTGTCCTCCTTCCTCCTTTCCACAGGAACTCTCTCCTTAGGATTAATAGGGCGTAGTGTAGTCCTTGTGACACTTTGCTGTTAGTTCATGCTGTTCCTTTCCTGGGCCACTCCTTGGCCTCGACCTCGCCACTCCTGGGCTTCCAACCTCCGCTCTGGGTCCCGACCTCCTCTCCTCCCACTCTGGATGCCGACCTCCGACTCCTGCTGGCTATCTATGGAGCATAGATGGCATAGGCTCATAGACCTCCTGTCTAGGAGGGATGTCAGCATAGATGTTGTTCCTCATGGCCCCACTGATGTGCAGTAAGGTGCTCTCCAGCTCCATGCTAGCAATGAAGTATGGGTGGCCCATGAGAGAACTCACTTTTACAGTGGAACCAAGTCTTCCTCGATTTCGAGAGACTGCCCACAATGATGATCCCTCCAAAAAATGGTGAGAGGGGACATGGAAGTGTGGGCTCCTCACAAAGTGCTTACACCTTTTCCCCATTATCATCCACTCAGTCAGAGCCCTAGATGTCCGATCGGAATTGCGATGGCCGAGTCTGCCCCTGCAGTCGCAAGAGCTCCAAAACCCAGAGGACATCCATCAAGAGTGTCGAAGCAGTCGCAGCAGGGAAGTGAGCAGGCTGCCTCGGCCTCTGCTGAAACCACAGGGGTAGCACCTTGTAGAAGCACGCAGAAGAGAAAGATGACACACAAGTAGATTCACAAGGGTAACCACATGGGTGTTTTAGTCAATGTTAATGTCAAGTTTCCGCTAATTTATTTTCAACCATAAAAATCTTTATTTTCACCACTTTCCCGTCTTGGACACATTTGTGTGCACCTTTGGAAGTGGCTTAGTGAGTTGCAGTGAATGGTGACACATAACAGTACCTCCATCAATGCTGGTGAGTACGAAGGAATGGCGGAGTCATTTTAGGGCTCCTTTATGGTGTTGCTGTGTGGTGGTACCAACCTGACGCAGCATGTGTCAACCATATGGGTGTACTGCGTAAAATTAAGTGATGAGGCCATCCCTGGCCTCCCGGGCAGCAGGGTGCTCGGGTGCTGGTGGAATCTGTTCCACAGCTTCCTCCAGCTTCTGCTCCTGCTCGTCTTCCAGCTGATGCTCCTCCTCCTCCTCCTGCTCCTCCTCCTTTGAAAAGGCTGTGCGCTCAGTGCCTTGCTCCTCATGCAGCGCTAATCCTTGCTGCAGCGCTATTTTGTGCAGGATGCAACAGACCATGACGATTCTGGAGACCCTGGCTGGTGCGTAAGGAACATCAACACCCTGGGGATCACCACTGACCAAAGAACCTTCTTATCTCTTTTTTCCTCTCATTTTATTCCACAATTAAAGTTTCAGAGTTAATTTTAGATTAAAATTACACCATGCAGAAAACATATTATCTGTGTACACATATCCCAATAACAATACTAATTGATAATGCAAATTTTTGCACCACTAGGAGAACTTCCAATTTGATCTAATTTTGCTTATCTGTGCTTCCATCTAAAGATCGTACCATCCCAAATGCAAATTGACGAAATAGATAGTTTCATTCACATGTGTTCCAAGAATAGCTAATATGGAAAATATAAATGCCACAGCAGTGTAGTAAGCATCTAGATTTTGAGACTGCAAATTCTTAAACTAGAAAAGCAAGTGGGTGGATGAGGTAAAAATTTATAAAAGGATCTGATGATCACTGCTTGAGAATCGTATAAGGAACATTTAAAAATGGAGATATTTAGGCATAGATTCCTGCCTGTGACTTCCTAACTGGACCTTAATGGGAGTTGTCGGGTGCAGGCTAAGTGCAAGAGAAGGACAATTCCTCCTGGACCTCTCTGTTATATCTGCTGGTGATCATCTCCCTGACGTCATTGTGGGGTTGTGGGGGGGGGCTAAAAATGGGAAAATGCGCCTAAAATATGGATAAATTAAAATAAGAGAGAGCACGGCAGATTAAAATACACCCCAAACTACTGAGAATCACAGTTTCGTGTCCTGTCCATTTTCATTTTCACAACTGACCACATGGTTGCTCTTAAGGCTTGAACAGTTCTCTTTATTCTAATAGATTGTGGAAAATCATTTTCCTTTTCTGGTAATTCTTCTGAACTGTACTCTTACTGACAGACTTGATGGTCCTGTCTGTGCTGTAACATTTAATGAAATCAAACTCACTTTTTATGCAACATTCCTGATGGCTCAACCAGTCAAGCCAATAGGGTGCAAAGCCATATAGTCCAGGGAGAACTCAAAATTGATTCCAAGTAAGTTGATCTCAGCCAGGGTGGTGGTATGATAGCTACAATTGTCCTTGATGTTTTTGGGTTATAGAGGGGAAAATTGGGTAGGATTCCTGTTCGTGAGTACTATCTAGCAATTCTTGCTGAAATTGTGCATGTGTAGATATTGGATAAGGACAGGATTGGGCTGAGCTGCAATTCACTCTGCAATCAAATAGCTGACTAAGATTTACTCTTTTGGCTCATTCATGAAGAATGGCCACTTGAATGAGGTTCAGAAGGATGCCCAGTCACCAGTAAGGAACAGGGCTGTGAAGTAAAATGGCAGAAAAATTAAGAAAAAGAAAATAAGAAAATTCCTTCACACCTCTATTGTAAATCCTTTACAGAAACATGGGATAAAAAATTCTGCTCTCCACTGGTTGTAAGCACAATTGTTTTTGGGCAGTCTCAATCCATTTTCTCATAGCATCATCAAATAGCATAAAACTGTCAACAACTCACTAGTTGTCAGTCTCAGAGGTGACTGACGTGGGAAAATTTATGTTACACTACTACAGCAATGCATGAATTTCTGAGGGTTGAAATTTAGTCACATTATTCAAGTGGTGCCCTTGACATTGTAGCAAAACATGCAAATGACATTTTCAGCAATCATGGTGAACTCTGAGAAAACAGAAAGAATTAATTATAAAAATCATGGGTATTTCAAGGAACACTTTAGGAACAAATAACTTTCACACCCAGAGCCAGTAGACCTAGGATGCCAAGGGCACAAACATAGAGATAATGACTCGATTTTCCTTTAAGGGGTGGAGTAGTGGCAGGGTGGGATGTTTGCCTGCTCCACCCAACTTCAACCCTTTTCATGTGCTGAGGATCACTTTCACAGATGAATAGAATATTATCTGGAAGTCTCAGCCCATCAATTATCTGCTTTCTCTCACCAATCTCTCTATAGTCTAAGTAAAATCCTTGCTCCTCAAAGCTAACCATCATATCCCAATCCTGAGCATCAACGTCAGCATATTACCTGTTCCCATTGTCACATGAGAAAACCAAACACCAAGCAGGTCTTACATCAAAATATTCCAGTGATTTGTTACAACTATTTACAAACAACTTTACTTGATTTTGCCTTTGTGACTATGCAAACTTTCCTCTGCCCAATTTAAACATCTGTTCTACATGGCATCTGAGGGCATGTGTCTGAGATGTAGGTAGTTGCAGCAAAAGCCTCTTGGAGAACTGGCTCCTCTCTCAAATGCTGGGATAGATATGGGAGAGACTAACTCTTTGTCAAGGGCTCCTTGGCAACCTGGTCATAAACAGAAGAAGACTTCTGTAGGAGCTCATGGAGTGCTCCTTTTGCTTCTGCTGTTGTGAAGGGAGGTAACCTCTGCGGCATTCACACCAGTTCGCCATTGGTATTGGGAACAGGATTCCGATTAAAAGTGATCAGTGGGATAACAGACCTCATGTAATCGGAAAGATCCTTAAACCCCTAAGAGAGAGTCAATTGACAGTGTTTAACAGTGATCTCTCCAGAAAGTTCCAAAGACCTGCAATCCTTCGTTGGATATCTCTACCTTGAACTTGCATGGATTTCTCATGGAGAAGGGTAGGTTTGCAGATGTTCCTGCAGTTGTCACTATCTCCAGGCTGTCTTGCAACGAGTTGACGCACAGAAGGGCAGTGGAATCCACTGCCATCCCAACACATTTTGAGAATGGTGGCAATGAACCTCCATTTGTGCCCAATGCTCTGCTCGCATTCTGTTCTTCATGGTAAGACCACTGAGATAATCTGTTTACTCTTCCACCAGGGGCTGAAATGTCTTTAGCCTTGGCTACATCAGGCTCCAGTCCACATATGCATCCTAGGGCTTCCTTGTGTTCTGTATCTCACCACGTCAATTCCTCATTTACACTGTCTGTACCTCCTTGAGATGGTGTCTCAGGGCCACTGAGTGCATGAGAGGGTGAATGATGGAGTGCGTGAGAGGTTGCTGTTGTTATCAAAGGTGGAAGAGACTGCAAGGCCTCGCTCTTCAGCAATCTTCTCCATTGTACCATGGTTTACAGCCTCCGTACCCTCACCACCGATTCCATCACCTTGCTCAGCCACTGCCTCAGACTTAACCAGACTGTATGCAAACTCAACAATGAGCTGAGTTTCCAATCCCATATCCTCTTCTTCACAAAGACTGCCTACTTTCACCTCTATAACATTGCCCCGCTTCAGCCCATCTGCTGCTCCAACCTTCATTCAGCCTCTGTCATCTCCAGACCTGTCAATTTGAATGCTATCCTGGCTGGCCTGCCATCCTCCACCTTCCATAAACTTCAGCTCATCCAAAACCCTGATGATTGAACCAAATCCTGCTCACACATCACTCCTGTCCTCATTGACCTACACTAGCACCCAGTCCTCCAATATCAATTTTAATGTTCTCATCCTTGTGCTTAAATCACTTCATGGCTTTGCCCCTCCTATCAGCATAACCTCCATCAGCCCTACAAGCACCCGCTGAATTCTCTCGTCCTCTGAATTGCATTTTGCACTCCACCTTCCCTTCCACGAGTAGCAACTTTGTCTTCAGTGATGTGGGCCCAAAGCTCTGGAATTCCATCTCTAAACCCTTCCTTAAAAGCCACCACTTTGATCGTGCTTTTGGCCACCCATCCTAATATCGCGGTATTTGGCTTAGTGTTCATTTTTTTCTTAAGCCTTTCTATAGCACTTTGGGATTTATTTTTCTACATTATAGGTGCTACAAAAATGCAAACTGTTGTTGGAGGAAACATTCCCAACTACCAGGACAGAGATGAAGCCTATTATTGATATTGCTTCCTCTTCATATGCTGTTAAATGCCAGATGTTGACCGGCCTCCCCCAGTGACCTCGAATTCTATGACATGTGCTGCCTTCTCCTGCAGGGAGAATGCACAGTGTTAATTGGCTGCTGCAGTCACAGACTATCAGGATTTATGGAACAGATGGTAACAATGGTAGGTGGAGGGAGAAAGGACCTAAGATATGAGATTTTAATGTGCTGCAAGCATTATAGGATGTGAGATACTTGACATGAGTGCTGCTGAGTGACTCTGCTGCTGGGACAAGGAACGTGGTGCCTTGTGATACTCCAAAGGCCAATGCTTGACTACTGTGTTAGATAATACTCAGATGCTTCTCTGTGATTCAGTTATCTGCTCTGTTATTCATTTGAAAATACTCTTATCTTTGCTGACCGAGTAAGGTTATTAATCTTCTTCTGACGCTGAAGGGTATCCTTGGAGTTATGGAAGTCCCACTGACAACCATCATCTTTCACATTTGTTTATTTGTTTTCAGGATGGGTGACAGTGACAAGGCCATATTTATTACCCATCCCTAGTTGCCGTGAGAAAACATTAAGGAGCAGCTGAGTGTACTGGACAAACCGAAGACTATGGGTGCTGACAACATCCTGACTGCAGGGCTGAAGACCAGACATAATAGCTTTCACCTAAATGGAGTAGGAAGCCCTGGACATTAGTGCTCAGGAAAAGCAATGAGCATTAGGGAAGATAAGGCTGGCAGATTATCTGAGCAGTATGTCAGCATATTACTTGTCACCTCAACAAATATTTAGCAAGCTACACAAATTCAAGTTGCATTCTGAAGACAGTCACCCTCTAATGTTCATTCTTTCAGTGCCATCCTAACTCTTGTCCCTTTTCTCTGTCCTCTAAGCAGCAAGAGCTTTCTGAAGAAAACACTTCGAAGGACAATCCTACTGAAGATGCACCGACTTGCGCTCCATCTCTTCCAGGCATCTATAAAGACATTGGCTCTCCATGTGGGTTAAACATTGAGCTAGAGGAATCTGCACATGGTGAAGCACCCAGCACGAGTGAGCAGGTACTGGTAGTATGAACAATCCATGAGATTTTCAGAGGGCATAATCCTCTCCCAGCTTTGCTGAACAGGACAGATGTTATGTATTTAACCCCTTGTAACCTGTATTACACTACCACCAGAAGGCCCACCTGTTGGAGTCCCAAGGGATCCCAGCATCCCTTGGAAGTTCGGTATATAAGCAGGCCATCCACGAGGCACCTGCACTCTGGAGTCTTATTAAAGGAGCTAAGGTCACACTTGCTGAGTACACAGTACGCAGTTTCATCCTTTATTGTGAACGTATCAATTGGCGACGAAGTAACGAACAACCGCGCGAAAATGCAAAGAACATTTGGTATCCTGGAGAGGTTCTCAGAAGGGGACGATTGGGAGGCCTTTGTGGAGAGACTTGACCAATACTTTGTGGCCAATGAGCTGGAAGGGGACGAGAATGCTGCCAAACAAAGGGCGATCCTCCTTACTGTCTGTCGGGCAACAACCTATGGCCTCATGAAGAATCGCCTAGCTTCGGCAAAACCAACAGCTAAATCCTATGAAGAATTGTGTACGCTGGTCCAGGACATTGCGAATTTGAAGGATTCCTAGAACAAATGCTTAGAGACTTTTTTGTACTGGGCATTGGCCATGAGGTAATCCTTTGCAAACTATTGACTGTTGAAACTCTGAATCTAAGCAAAACCATAACGATAGCCCTGGGATTTATGTCCACCAGCGTCAACACAAAACAGATTTCACAGAGTAAAGAAGTTTCGGCCAGTACTGTGCACAAAGTAACGTGGTTTTCGAGCAGGAATATACATGGCAGAATGTACACGCCGGCTGCTGCTGCACGACCTCAGATGACCCAGAGTCCGCCATCAATCAATAATGTGAGGCAGTTAACACCTTGTTGGCGCTGTGGAGGTGATCATTGGCCCTATCAATGCCGCTTCAAGCACTATACGTGCAACTGTTGCAGAACAATGGGACACTCCACTGTGGATCAGGCTGAATTGGAGACTCATACCGAGGAGGCAGAAGTGTATGGGGTACACACATTCACCACAAAATGTCATAAGAACATAAGAACATAAGAATTAGGAACAGGAGTAGGCCATCTAGCCCCTCGAGCCTGCTCCGCCATTCAACAAGATCATGGCTGATCTGGCCGTGGACTCAGCTCCACTTACCCGCCCGCTCCCCGTAACCCTTAATTCCCTTATTGGTTAAAAATCTATCTATCTGTGATGTGAATACATTCAATGAGCTAGCCTCACCTGCTTCCTTGGGCAGAGAATTCCACAGATTCACAACCCTCTGGGAGAAGAAATTCCTTCTCAACTCGGTTTTAAATTGGCTCCCCCGTATTTTGAGGCTGTGCCCCCTAGTTCTAGTCTCCCCGACCAGTGGAAACAACCTCTCTGCCTCTATCTTATCGATCCCTTTCATTATAATAAATGTTTCTATAAGATCACCCCTCATCCTTCTGAACTCCAACGAGTAAAGACCCAGTCTACTCAATCTATCATTATAAGGTAACCCCCTCATCTCCGGAATCAGCCGAGTGAATCGTCTCTGTACCCCCTCCAAAGCTAGTATATCCTTCCTTAAGTAAGGTGACCAAAACTGCATGCAGTACTCCAGGCCTCACCAATATCCTATACAGTTGCAGCAGGACCTCCCTGCTTTTGTACTCCATCCCTCTCGCAATGAAGGCCAACATTCCATTCGCCTTTCTGATTACCTGCTGCACCTGCAAACTAACTTTTTGTGATTCATGCACAAGGACCCGCAGGTCCCTCTGCACCGTAGCATGTTGTAATTTCTCCCCATTCAAATAATATTCCCTTTTACTGTTTTTTTTAAAAACTTAGATGACCTCACATTTTCCGACATTGTATTCCATCTGCCAAACCTTAGCCCATTCGCTTAACCTATCTAAATCTCTTTGCAGCCTCTCTGTGTCCTCTACACAACCCGCTTTCACACTAATCTTTGTGTCATCTGCAAATTGTGTTACACTACACTCTGTCCCCTCTTCCAGGTCATCTATGTATATTGTAAACAGTTGTGGTCCCAGCACCGATCCCTGTGGCACACCACTAACCACCGATTTCCAACCCGAAAAGGACCCATTTATCCCGACTCTCTGCTTTCTGTTAGCCAGCCAATTCTCTATCCATGCTAATACATTTCCTCTGACTCCGCGTACCTTTATCTTCTGCAGTAACCTTTTGTGTGGCACCTTATCGAATGCCTTTTGGAAATCTAAATACACCACATCCATCAGTACACCTCTATCCACCATGCGCGTTGTATCCTCAAAGAATTCCATTCAATTAGTTAAACATGATTTCCCCTTCATGAATCCCTGTTGCGTCTGCTTGATCGCACTATTCCTATCTAGATGTCCTGCTATTTTTTCCTTAATGGTAGCTTCAAGCATTTTCCCCACTACAGATGTTAAACTAAGCGGCCTATAGTTACCTGCCTTTTGTCTGCCCCCCTTTTTAAACAGAGGCATTACATTAGCTGCTTTCCAATCCGCTGGTACCTCCCCAGAGTCCAGAGAATTTTGGTAGATTATAACGAATGCATCTGCTATAACTTCCGCCATCTTTTTTAATGCCCTGGGATGCATTTCATCAGGACCAGGGGACTTGTCTACCTTGAGTCCCATTAGCTGTCCAGCACTACCCTCCTAGTGATAGTGATTATCTTAAGGTCCTCCCTTCCCACATTCCCGTGACCAGCAATTTTTGGCATGGTTTTTGTGTCTTCCACTGTGAAGTCCGAAGCAAAATAATTGTTTAAGGTCTCAGCCATTTCCACATTTCCCATTATTAAATCACCCTTCTCATCTTCTAAGGGACCAACCAATAATGTTGAAAGTTGAACTGAACAGAATTCCAGTATCTATGGAACTGGACACGGGTACGAGTCAGTCCATAATGAGTAAAATGAGCCATAATGGGGCAAAAAGGCACACAGGCCCAAGCTCAGCCTCATTCACACCAAACTAAGGACTTACACCAAGGAACTAATCCCTGTAATTGGCAGTGCAGAAGTCAAAGTCTCCTATGATGGAGCAGTACACAACCTCCCGCTGTGGATTGTGCTAGGGGATGGCCCCACATTGTTTGGCAGAAGCTGGCTGGGGAAAAATTCGCTGGAACTGGGACGACATCCGAGCGCTTTCATCCGTCGACGATGCCTCATGTGCCCAGGTTCTGAGCAGGTTTCCATCGTTGTTTGAGCCAGGCATTGGAAGCTTCTCGGGGCGAAAGTGCAGATCCATTTAGTTCCCGGTACGCAACCCATCCACCACAAGGCACGGGCGGTACCATACATGATTCGTGAGAAAGTGGAAATTGAGGTGGACAGGCTGCAACGTTAAGGCATCATTGCGCCGGTGGAATTCAATGAGTGGGCTTGTCCGATTGTCCCGGTACTTAATGAGGATGGCACAGTCAGAATTTGTGGGGACTATAAAGTAACGATTAACCGTTTTTTGCTACAGGACCAGTACCCGCTACCCAAGGCAGACAACCTATTTGTGACCCTGGCCGGAGGGAAGACGTTCACCAAGTTGGATCTGACCTCGGCCTACATGATGCAGGAGCTGGAGGAGTCTTCGAAAGGCCTCATCTGCATCAACACGCACAAAGGTCTGTTTATTTACAACCGGTGCCCATTTGGGATTCGATTGGCCGCAGCAATCTTCCAACGGAACATGGAGAGCCTGTTGGAGTTCCAAGGGATCTCAGCATCCCTTGGGAGTTCGGTATATAAGCAGGCCACCCACGAGGTACCTGCACTCTGGAGTCTTATTAAAGGAGCTAAGGTCACACTTGCTCATTGTACACAGTACTCAGTTTCATCCTTTAGTTTGAACGTATCAACAGAGATGAGGACTTTAGGGGCCTAGTTAGGAGAAGAAAACTGCTTTATTCTAACAGGCAGTTATACCAGTATTTGCCAAGGAATTCCAGCCTTCTAAGACGTTTCAGCACTGTGACTGAAAGCATGGAGGAATCCACTTCCAGGCTCTATACTCTTAGCTCACATGGCATTAGCACCTTGCAGTTTACCTTGGAGAGTGTGACCACCTCTAGAAAAGGGGCCAATGTCACTAGCCATAGCAGCTTTGGTGAAAGCTCAAATAGCTCATTATGCAGGCTCTGGGTCCCACATTGGAATGACAGTTGTCCACCTTGAACAGAGTGGTGCACCGAATTGATAAGGGCTGTCAAGGAGTCATCTTCTGCAGTCTAGTCTCCCGTAGAGTAGTGGAAGTGATGAGCTCCAGATCCATGAACATGGCAGTGGCAGGATGGGTGCAGTAGATCTTGATGTCCCTCAGGATGCCAGCTTCTTCACCGCCCCCTCAACCAAAACTCGCCATGGTGCCAGAAAGTCAGTTGGGTCAAAATGTCCTGGCAACATTTTTAGGCTGGATAGCTCTTGGTCGGCCAGCCCGGACATGATGGGCCAAAATGGCCTCTTTCCGTGCTATAAATTTCTGATTCTATGGCAGCAGCTGAGGTGCAGCACTCTGCAGCCGGTGCATCTTGGGTTTGAGCACCCAGAAGTAGCCAGCCCTGACCCTCTCAAGGGTCTCAACATGCAGCCTTCCACCAGCTTTGCTGAGGCCACTAGGGGAGCACCTTGTAGGAATAGTAGAGTTAGGAAACCTTGTTATAAGAAAGGCTCCATGATCTGACGCTGAGATGAGAAATAAATGGAAGTCAATTTTGTGTTTGGAATTAAATTCATCCCTTTATCACATTTAGTAGTTTGATCTGCAGTGTGATTTTATAGAAGCTCTGAGTCCGATTTAAAAAAATGTGTTCATGGGATGTGGGCGTTGCTGGCAAGGCCGGCATTTATTGCCCATCCCTAATTGCCCTTGAGAAGGTGGTGGTGAAAAAACTGCAGTCCGTGTGATGAAGGTACTTCCACAGTGCTGTTAGGTAGGGAGTTCCAGGATTTTGACCCAGCAACGATGAAGGAACGGTGATATACTTCCAAGTTAGGACAGTGTGTGACTTGGAGGGGAACGTGGAGATGGTGGTGCTCCCATGCGCCTGCTGCCTTTGTCCTTCGAGGTGGCAGAGGTTGCAGGATTGGGAAGTGCTGTCGAGGAAGCCTTGGCGAGTTGCTGCAGTGCCTCTTGTCGATGATACACAATGCAGCCGCGGTACGCCGGTGATGGAGGGAGTGAATGTTTAAGGTGGTGGAGAAGGTGCCAATCAAACTGGCTGCTTTGTCCTGGATGGTGTCGAGCTTCTTGAGTATTGCTGCAGCTGTACTCAACCAGGCAAGTGGAGACTGTTCCATCACCCTCCTGACTTGTGCCTTGTAGATGGGAAAAGGCTTTGGGGAGTCAGATTACCTAGTCACTGACCTGCTCTTGTTGCCAGTTAAGTTTCTGGTCAATGATGACCCCCCAGGATGTTGTTGGTGAGGAATTTGATGTTGGTAATGTCGTTGAATGTCAAGGAGCGGTGGTTAGACTCTCGCTTGTTGGAGATAAACATTACCTGGCTTTTGTCTGGCGCAAATGTTACTTACCACTTATCATCCCAAGCCTGAATGTTGCCCAGATCTTGCTGCAGGTGGCATGGACTGCTCCATGATCTGAGGAGTTAAGAATGGCACTGAACACTATGCAGTCGTCAACGAATATCCCCACTTCTGACCTTATGATGGAGGGAAGGTCATTCATGAAGCAGCTGAAAATGGTTTGGCTTAGGACATTGCCCTGAGGAACTCCTGCAGCGATGTCCTGGGGCTGTGATGATTGACCTCCAACCACCACAACCATCTTCCTTTGTGCTAGGTATGACTCCAGCCAGTGGAGAGTTTTCCTCCTGATTCCCATTGACTTTAGTTTTACTAGGGCTCCTTGATGCCACACTCAGTCAAGTGCTGCTTTGATGTCAAGGGCAGTCACTCTCACCGCACCTCTGGAATTCAGTCCATTTGTCAATGTTTGGACCAAGGCTATAATGAGATCTGGAGCCAAGTGGTCCTGGTGGAACCCAAACTGAGCAAGTTATTGGTGAGTAAGTGCCACTTGATAGTACTGTTGATGACACCTTCCATCACTTTGCTGATGATTGAGAATAAACTGATGGGTCGGTAATTGGCTGGATTGGATTTGTCCTGCTTTTTGTGCACAGTACATACCTGGGCAGTTTTCCACGTTGTCGGATAGATGCCAGTGTTGTAGCGGTACTGGAACAGCTTGGCTAAAGGTGCGGCTAGTTCTGGAAAACAAGTCTTCAGCACAACAGCCGGGATGTGTCGGGGCCCATAGCCTCGGCTGTATCCAGTGCGCTCAGCTGTTTCTTGATATCACGTGGAGTGAATCGAATTGGCTGAAGACTGGCTTCTGTGATGGTGGCAACCACAGGAGGTGGCCGATATGGATCATCCAGTCGGCACTTCTGGCTGAAGATGGTTGCAAACGCTTCAGCCTTGTCTTTTGCACTTGGATGCTGGGCTCCACCATCATTGAGGATGGAGATATTCATGGAACCTCCTCCTCCTGCTTGTTGTTTAATGGTCCACCACCATTCACAACTGGATGTGGCAGGACTACAGAGCTTTGATCTGATTTGTTGATTGTGGGATCGCTTCGCCCTGTCTATGGCATACTGCTTCTGCTTTTTTGCATGCATGCAGTCCTGTGTTATAGCTTCCCCAGGTTGGCACCTCCTTTTTAGGTATGCCTGGTGCTGCTCCTAGAATTCTTTTCTCCACTCATCATTGAACCAGGTTTGGTATCTAGGCTTGATTGTAATGGTAGAGTGATGGATATGCTAGGCCATGAAGTTACAGATTGTGGTGGAATACAATTCTGCTGCTGCTGATGGCCCACAGTGCCTCATGGGTGCCCAGTTTTGAGCTGCTAGATCTGTTCTGAATCTATCCCATTTAGCATGGTGATAGTGCCACACAACATGATGGAGGGTGTCCTCAGTGTGAAGATGGGATTTCATAACAGCATAAGAAATAGGAGCAGGAAGAGGCCATTTGACCCCTTGAGCCTGCCCTGCCATTCAATAAGATCATGTCTGATCTGATCATGGACTCAGCTCCACTTCCCTGCCTGCTCCCCATAACCCTTTGCTCCCTTATCGCTCAAAAATCTGTCTATCTCCGCCTTAAATATATTCAATGACCCAGCCACCATAGCTCTGGAGCAGAGAATTCCATAGATTTACAACCCTCTGAGAGAAGAAATTTCTCCTCATCTCAGTTTTAAATGGGCGGCCCTTTATTCTAAGACTATGTCCCCTAGTTTTAGTGTCCCTTATGAGTGGAAATATCCTCTCTGCATCCACCTTGTCGAGCCCCCTCATTATTTTAATAAGATCACCTCTCATTCTTCTGAACTCCAATGTGTATAGGCCCAACCTACTCAACCTATCCTCATAAGTCAACCCCCTCATCTCCAGAATCAACCTAGTGAACCTTCTCTGAACAGTCTCCAATGCAAGTATATCCTTCCTTAAATACGGAGACCAAAACTGAACACAGTACTCTAGGTGTGGCCTCACCAATAACCTGTAGAGTTGTAGCAGGACTTCTCTGCTTTTATACTCTATCCCCCTTGCAATAAAGGCCAACATTCCATTTGCCTTCCTGATTACTTGCTGTACCTGCATACTGACTTTTTGTGTTTCATGCACAAGGACCCCCAAATCTCTCTGTACTGCAGCACTTTGCAATCTTTCTCCATTTAAATTATAATTTGCTTTTCTATTATTTCTGCCAAAGTGGATAACCTCACATTTTCCCACATTATACTCCATCTGCCAAATGTTTTCCCACTCACTTAGCCTGTCTACATCCCTTTGCAGATTTTTTGTGTCCTCCTCACAATTTGCTTTCCTACCCATCTTTGTCTCCACAATGACTCTGTAGTAGTGACTCGCAGGGCCACTCCCTCCTGATTGTATACCACTGTGCTGCCACTCCTGGTGCATCTGTCCTGCTGGTAGGATAGGACATACCCAGGGATGGTGATGGAGTAGTCTGGTACATTGGCTGAAAGGTTTCCACAATGACTGTGCGGTGATGACTGCTACCAATGCTGTCATGGACAGATGCATCTGTGCCAGGTAGATTGGTGAGGAAGAGATCAAGCAGGTTTGTCCCTTGTGTTGTTTTTCTCACTACCTGCCCAAGGCCCAGTCTGGCAGCTATGTCCTTCAGGACTCGACCAGCTTGGTCAGTAGTGGTGTTACCGAGCCACTCTTGGTGATGGACATTGAAATCCCCCACCCAGAGTACAGTCTGTACCCTTGATACTCTGTGTTTCTTCCATGTGGTGTTCAATATGGATGAGCACTGAGTCATAAGTTGAGGGAGGGCGGTAGGTGGTAATCAACAGGAGGTTTCTTTGCCCCTGCTTGATCTGACGACATGGGACTTCATGGGGTCTGGAGTCAATGTTGAAAACTCACAGGGCCACTCTGTCCTGACTGTATTCCACTGTGCCGCCACTCCTGGTGGGTCTGTCCTGCTGGTAGGACAGGACATACCCAGGGATGGTGATGGAGGAGTCTGGGACATTGGCTTAAAGGTATGATTCTGTGAGTATGACTATGTCAGGCAATTGCTTGACTAGTCTGTGGGATAGCTCTCCCAATTTTGGCACGTCCCCAGATGTTGGTGAGGAGGACTTTGGAGGGTTGACTTGGCTGCGTTTGCACTTGTCGTGTCCATAGTTGGTGCCGAGGTCAATGCCGGGTGGTCCATCCGTTTTTATTCTTGTTATTGTTTCTTGTAGCAGTTTTGTTACAAGTGAGTGGCTTGCTAGGCCATTTCAGAGGGCAGTTATTTCTTTGTTGTTGAAGATATCGGAATAGTTTCTATGTTATTTGATGCAGGTAATGGTGAAGGACGTAGCAAGGACTGCTGATGCAGTGGTCTAAGTTTTCAGGCCAGGAAGTGAGCAGATCATCGGAGTCACTGTGCAATTAACCCTCGCATCTCTTGTGCAAACACGTTCAGGTGGTCCTCCTTTTGCTGCTTCCTCTCCTTCTACCTAAAGGTTACTGCATGGGGTCGGGGGTAATATATTAGCATGGATAGAGGATTGGCTAACTAACAGAACAGAGAGTCGGGATAAATGGTTCATCCTCTGGTTGGCAATCAGTAACTAGTGGGGTGTCGTAGGGATCAGTGCTGGGACCCCAACTATTTACAATCTATATTAACGACTTGGAAGAAGGGACTGAGTGTAACGTAGCCAAGTTTGCTGACGATACAAAGGTGGGAGGAAAAGCAATGTGTGAGGAGGACACAAAAAATCTGCAAAAGGACATAGACAGGCTAAGTGAGCGGGCAAAAATTTGGCAGATGAAGTATAATGTTGGAAAGTGTGAGGTCATGCACTTTGGCAGAAAAAAATCAAAGAACAAGTTATTATTTAAATGGAGAAAGATTGCAAAGTGCCGCAGTACAACGGGACCTGGGTGTACTTGTGCATGAAACGCAAAAGGATAGTATGCAGGTACAGCAAGTGATCAGGAAGGCCAATGGTATCTTGGCCTTTATTGCAAAGGGGATGAAGTATAAAAGCAGGAAGTCTTGCTACAGTTATATAAGGTATTGGTGAGGCCACACCTGGAATACTGCGTGTAGTTTTGGTTTCCATATTTACGAAAGGATATACTTGCTTTGGAGGCAGTTCAGAGAAGATTCACTAGGTTGATTCTGGGGATGAGTGGTTGACTTATGAGGAAAGGTTGAGTCGGTTGGGCCTCTACTCATTGGAATTCAGAAGAATGAGAGGTGATCTTATCGAAACGTCTAAGATTATGAGGGGGCTTGACAGGGTGGATGCAGAGAGGATGCTTCCATTGATGGAGGTGACAAGAACTAGAGGGCATGAACTTAGAATAAGGGGCCGCCCATTTAAAACAGATGAGGCGAAATTTCTTCTCTCAGAGGGTTGTAAATCTGTGGAATTCGCTGTCTCAGAGAGCTGTGGAATCTGGAACATTGAATAAATTTAAGACAGAAGTAGACAGTTTCTTAAACGATAAGGGAATAAGCGATGATGGAGAGCGGGCAGGGAGGTGGAGCTGAGTCCATGATCAGATCAGCCATGATCTTATTGAATAGTGGAGCAGGCTCGAAGGGCTGTATGGCCTACTCCTGTTCCTATTTTTTATGTTCTTATATACCTGCTGTCCTTATCTGATAGGGATAGCAGCACCTGTGCCTTCTCCAAATGCAAGGCGGCCCGGTGCCGCTGGGCATGGTGGGTTAAAATTGAAATTAAATTGGGAAGCAGTGAGAAAGAACTTCTTTTTGAAGAAGTGAATAATTGGATAGATAAAGGGAATGCACGAAATAGTATGTATGTATTTTTAGGAGGCATTCAATAAGGTGTCTCACAAGAGGTGTGGTAGAAAATTCAGGTATAAAGTATTAAAAAGAAATGTAGCAACATGGATTAAAAGTTCATTAACAGACAAGAAACAAATAGTTAGGGTAAATGGGTCTTGCTCAGACTGGAGAAGGGATGAAACTGATGTACCCCAAGGACCGACGACACGAGCAACAATTTGCAATTATATAGCGCCTTTTATGTAGTAAGATGCTCCAAGGCACTTCCCAGAATCAACTATCAAACAAAGTTTGACACCGAGCCACATAAAGAGACATTAGAATAGATAACCAAAAGCCTGGTCATAGATGTAGGTTTTAAGGTGCGCTTTAAAGAAGGAGGCATAGGGCTTACCACCCAAAAATGGGCATTATTTCCGGCGTGGGCGGTAAAAAAGGGTTTTCAGATCGCTGGCTTCTCGCCCATTCTCAAAACACCTAGCTTACAATTTTGAAAATGGGCGTTACCGCGAGCGATATCAAATGGGCGGTAGCGTTAAATTTTTTTGACCTTCTGCTGTAAAGTGTGGCCGTCCTTAGCAACGGCATAGCAACGCTCGATTCCCGCGATTCAGCAGGTCAAGGGTCACCATGACATGCGCAGAAGAGGAGACAGAGAGAGAGGGAGCTCAGAGGGACTGAAGGCGTGTTGGGGTGTGGTGTGGCTGCTTTGGGAGGAAGGAGATAGACTTTAGAACTTCACAGCAACATATTTACCAGCCACATATTTGACCGAATTTGCCCTATAATGGAGGGAGAGGAGGAGACATCACAACATGCTGTGGAGACTGACGCTGAAGAGAGCAGTGAGGTGGGAGAGGAGCACATTGGAGGCCGCAAAAGAGCCAGGATGTTCTCGGACGAGACAAATGCCTCCTTCCTGCAGGAGGTCGAATTACGCTGGGGTGATTGGACACAGGAAGGGCATGGGAAGCCCACCCCAAAGACCTACCAGAGGATATGGACCGAGAAAGCAGAGGTGGTATCGTTGGCGACCAACGAGATGTGTGAGGGCAACCAATGCCGCAAACGATGGAATGACCTTGTGGGATCCGCAAGAGTAAGTATTACATTGATTTACATGTACTTATATATTTATATAATTTTATTTGTAACAGTCATGAATGACTGCCAGCAAATGTGAGGTCTTGCACTTTTACCAGGAATGTTTTACTTAAAACCTACGGTCACGGTGTACGTTTTTGGGTAAAGAATGATAATAATCATAATAATCATGATTGCATCTGTTGGTTATGTGTTGTATCAGTGTCTGTGACAGTACCTAGCAATGATATCATGCAATGATCTCATGCCATGTTGTCCTGTCACCTTTTACATAAGAAGCTATCGACGATGAGGTCCGTGCAGAGGCGAATGGGTGGGGGAGCCACCAGCCTCAGCGACATCACAGAGATGGAGGAGCGAGTGCCCGCACTCGTGGGGAAGCACCCCCGGACAGCCACGAACGCATCTGCAGACCCTGAAGTGATGCCACGTGAGTAAAACTTACACCATTGCGTGATGTAAAGTCAATAGGTGCCACACCCACTCATATCCAAACAATCATATATGATAGATGATTTCTAAAAGTGTCATAAAAAAAATGCTGGCCTAAGAAAAATAATTGCAATGCACAATGTTTTGATGGTCATGAAATGTGATGTCTGCAATGATTTTGAGAGTGGCGGTGCTTTTGTCGTGCATATGCTGTGTGTAGCGCTGGACTTATCTTGTCACCCTATCACCCCCTTCTCATTTGTATCTTGCAGCTCAGCCAGCAGCGTGGCCCCAGGCAAGACCACAGAGGCCAGAAGGTGGGGGCGCGGGACAGGAGTTGGCGCCACCACTGAGGGGGCAGCGGAGCAAAGCGCTGAGATGGTCATGGCTGTCGATGCCTTTGACAGCGCAGGCACCCCCATCACAGCCCGCCAGATCAAAATCTGGACCAACAGGGATCCCCTCCTATCCTTGATTAAGAAATGTGTCCTGACTGGGGATTGGGCACCCGCACATGTCGCATGCCCTGAGGAGGTCAGACCATTTCCCAGATGGATGGATGAGCTCTCCATCCAAGCCGACTTCCTACTATGGGGCAGCCGGGTAGTCATGCCCCAGAGGGGCAGGGAAGTATTCATCAGGGAACTCCACAGCGAGCACCCAGCATCCTGCTGATGAAGGCCATTGCCCGGTCACATGTGTGGTGGCCGGGAATTGATTCAGACCTGGAACACTGTGTTCGCAGGTGCACGACGTTTGCAGGTACTGCCTCCAGGGAGGCCCCGCTCAGCCTGTGGCCCTGGCCCACCAGGCCATGGTCACGTATTCACGTAGACTACATGGACCCGTTCATGGGAAAAATGTTTCTCATTGTGGTTGATGCGTACTCGAAATGGATTGAGTGCATAATTTTGAATTCGTGCATGCCACCCACCACCGTGGAGAGTCTGTGCATGGTCTTTGCGACCCACGGCTTGCCGGACATCCTTGTTAGCGATAATGGCCCATGTTTCACAAACTACGAATTCCGGGAGTTCATGTCGGGTAATGGCATTAACCATGTCATGACAGCACCGTTCAAGCCGGCCTCCAAGGGCCAGTCGGAATGTGCGGTCCAAATCATAAAACAAGGCATGCTCCAGATTCAAGGCCGCCTATCGTGCCTCCTGCTGGCCTATAGGTCCCGACCGCACACGCTCACGGGGGTCCCGCCCACGGAGCTAGTCATGAAACAAACACTCAAAACTCGGCTGTCCCTCATTCACCCAGTCCTGTCCGACATTGTTGAGGGCAAGTGCCAGTCCCAAAACGAGTACCATGACCGAAATTCAAGGGAGAGATGTATAGAAATTGATGACCCAGTATTTGTTCTCAATCACGCTTTGGGGCCCAAATGGCTTGAGGGTACTGTAATAGACAAAGAGGGGAATAGGGTCATAGTGGTTAAACTTAACAATGGGCAGATATGCCGCAAGCATCTGGACCAAGTTAAAAAAAAGGTTCAGCATGGACACTGAGGAATCCGAGGAAGATCAAGAGATGGTATTCACACCACCGCCAGTGAACGAGCAACAAGAACATTCAGCAGCATGCACAGTCCCTGCAGTCAGCCCGGACAGGCTGGAATCACCACAGGTGACTGACACGCATACCAAGGCTCAACAACCAGAGCCCCAACTGCGGCGCTCCATGAGAGAGTGCAGACCACCCGAGAGACTTAACCTATGATCCCAATAAGATGTTGAGGGGGAGGTGATGTCATGTATGTAACCTTTATGTAACAACACTGCAATACTGCAATAAGAAATGCACACCTTGACCACAGGGGGTGAACTTGTGGGAGACACTCCTCACCTGGTCACCCAGGTATATAAAGGGAGGTCCCACGCAGGGTCATCATTTCTTGATCCTGTGAATAAAGGTTCAGGCCATGGAGTGACCTTGTCCATAGAATGTGCCTCATGTGGATTTGTGGTATTGTGTAAGGACTTTACACGGACGATCCACTACATCTGGTGCTGAGGAGGTCCGATTGTCACCTGTCAATCCGCTGGGTCTGTTCTCGACGGATGAGAGTGTGGACTTCGAAGAACCTACATCACCACGTTCCCGAAACCATTCCACCCCAAGGCCATCTAGTGGTCCTCCGGTCATCGTTCCCTCCACTCTGGAGGTGCCGGCCCCAAGCACCTCTCTACAGGGCACCCCATTTGTCCCCAGGACGGCGCCGACCCCGCGGAGGCCTCGTGGATGTGGCAGGTCTGTTCCACGAGCGCGACATGACAGCGGAGAGATGGTACAGCTGTCCAGGAGGACTATAGACATTGGTGACCAGCTCATCGAAGCATTTGGTGGGGGGCATATACAGACACTTGGCCACCATGACCGAGTTCATTCTGCGCATGGCGGAGTCCCTGGATGCGATAGCCAGGAACACTGCTGCCACACGCCTTCCAGTGGTCCCCAAGTGCGGCACTCCACCTCTCGGTTCAGCATCACTACTGCGAACGACAGATGAGAGCAAGGACCAAGATCCTGCTTCTGCATCAGAGAATGTTGCCCCCTCAGCACCCCCTGCTCCCATACCTGTACAACCAACGCATCTGCCTTCATCCCCCCCAATGAGGCAACGCCTGAGGAGCTCTTCGGCCAGGCGCCGTGGCGCAAGGAGGGGAAGGGGTAGAGGTGGGGAGAAGGAGAGGGAGAAAGGAAAGTGAAGTGCACGTGTGCAGGTGATGGCTGTGTTATATCTCCATCTGGGTGCATGCAATTTGTTGCAATGCTCCTGCTTTGCCTTTGTATTCTGTGTTGCTGGACATGTTGAACATGTGATTTATGTCAATGGTGGAAAAAGTGGGGTGTGGGCGGGGTTGGGTGTTATTGGCTGTGATACTTATGATTTCAGACCAATGTTGGTATTAAACTTCTGTTATTGAACATAACCTTGTTGCGCATTGTCTCAGATAGCTGGACCTTTACACACTGGTGATTCCTTACCATGAAAGGGTTAAATACAACTTAACATCAATCAATGTAAACTTTAACTGGCACCAAGGTGATGGGCACCATTGATGTCTGAGCTGCACACACACAGCAGTGTGTCAGTATTGTCACTCACATCAGTGTTCTTTAAGGCAAATCTTTCCGATATTAGCTCCTCACGTAAGAATGGGGTTTAACAAATGCCAGCCACACCGCTGGCATTCGTCTCGGTTAGTTCCACTTTTAGTGGGTGGTTTTTTGAGCGTGCAATATTCGGCGATATGGGTGAAATTGAAGATGGACAATCTCCATGGCCACTAGTTTGGGTAAATATGCTCTTTACGACAAAAAACATTGGGCGGGCGTTAACATTGAATCTCAGCATTTATACCGTGCGGAAAGTAACGCTGGGCGATATTATGGGCTTTGAATTCGCCCATTCTGCTGATTCCGCCCCAAAAAAGTGGGCGGGCGGTAATATTTTTTCTCGGCGTTAATCCCATTGGGAAAATAACGCTTGGCGATAAGTCTCCTAAAAAAGCCCGTCAGTTTCCATTTTGTGCCAAAATGGGCGATATCTGGGCGTTATATGTCATTTCAGCGGTAAAATGGGCGTTAAGTGGGCATTAAGAATGCAAAAAAAGTCGAGGTTCTAGCCCATAGAGAGGTGGAGAGGTTTAGGGTGGGAATTCCAGAGCTTAGGGCCTCGACAGCTGAAGGCATGGCCACTAATGGTGGAGCGATTAAAATTGGCAAGACGCCAGAATTAGAGGAGCGCAGAGATCTCGGAGGGTTATAGGGCTAGACGAGGTTACAGAGATAGGGAGGGTTGAGGCCAGAGAGGGATTTGAAAATAAGGATGAAAATATTTAGATCAAGGCGTAACCGGAAGGGAGATAATGCAGATCAGTGAGTACAGGGTGATGGGTGAATGGGTGATGGGTGATTAAGAACATAAGAAATAGGAGCAGGAGTAGGCACCTGGCCCCTCGAGCCTGCTCCGCCATTTAATAAGATTATGGCTGATCTGATCATGGACACAGCTCCACTTCCCTGCCCACTCCCCATAACCCTTTATTCCATTATCGCTCAAAATTCTGTCTATCTCCGCCATAAATATATTCAATGACCCAGCCTTCACAGCTCTCTGGGGCAGAGAATTCCATGGATTTACAACCCTCTGAGAGAAGAAATTCCTCCTCATCTCAGTTTTATATGGGTGCCCCTTATTCCAAGACTATGTCCCCTAATTTTAGTTCCTCTATGAGTGGAAATATCCTCTCTGCATCCACCTTGTCGTGCCACCTCATTATGTTTTGATAAGATCACTTCTCATTCTTCTGACCTCCAATGTGTATAGGTCCAACCTACTCAACCTATCTTCGTAAATCAACCCCCTCATCTCCAGAATCAAACTAGTGAACCTTCTCTGAACAGCCTCCAATGCAAATATATCCTTCCTTAAATACGGAGACCAAAACTGTACACAGTACTCCAGGTGTGGCCTCATCAATACCCTGTACAGTTATAGCAGGACTTCTCTGCTTTTATACTCTATCTCCCTTGAAATAAAGGCCAACATTCCATTACTTGTTGTACCTGCATACTAACTTTTAGTGGTCCATGCACAAGGACCCCCAGGTCTCTCTGTACTGCAGCACTTTGCAATTTTTCTCCATTTAAATTATAATTTGCTTTTCTATTATTTCTTCCAAAGTGGATAACCTCACATTTTCCCACATAAGAACATAATAAATAGGAGCAGCAGTAGGCCATACGGCCCCTTGAGTCTGCTCCACCATTTAATACGATCATGGCTGATCCGATCATGGACTCAGGTCCACTTCTCTGCCCGCTCCCCATAACCGCTTAATCCTTTATCGGTTAAGAAGCTGTCTATCTCTGTCTTAAATTTATTCAATGTCCCAGTTTCCACATCTCTCTGAGGCAGCGAATTCCACAGATTAACAATCCTCTGAGAGAAGAAATTCCTCCTCATCTCATTTTTAAATGGGCAGCCTCTTATTCTAAGATTATGCCCCCTAGTTCTAGACTCCCCTATCAGTGGAAACATCCTCTCTGCATCCACTTTGTCAAGCCCCCTCATAACCTTATACATTTCGATAAGATCACCTTTCATTCTTCTGAATTTCAATGAGTAGAGGCCCAACCTCCTCAACCTTTCCTCATAAGTCAACCCCCTCATCTCCGGAATCAACCTAGTGAACCTTCTCTGAACTGCTTCCAAAGCAACTATATCCTTTCGTAAATATGGAAACCAAAACTGCACGCAGTATTCCAGGTGTGGCCTCACCAATACTCTATATAACTGTAGCAAGACTTCCCTGCTTTTATACTCCATCCCCTTTGCAATAAAGGCCAAAATTCCATTGGCCTTCCTGATCACTTGCTGTACCTGCATATTAACCTTTTGTGTTTCATGCACAAGTACCCACCCCCTGGTCCCACTGTACTGCAGCACTTTACAATTTTTCTCCATTTAAATAATAACTTGCTCTTTGATTTTTTTCTGCCAAAGTGCATGACCTCACACTTTCCAACATTATATTCCATCTGCCAGATTTTTGCCCACTCACTTAACCTGTCTATGGTCCTTTTGCAGATTTTTTCTGTCCTCCTCACACATTGCTTTTCCTCCGATCTTTGTATGTCAGCAAACTTGGCTACGTTACACTCGGTCCCTTCTTCCAAGTCGTTAATATAGATTGTAAATAGTTGGGGTCCCAGCACTGATCCCTGTGGCACCCCACTATTTACTGATTGCCAACCCGATCACTTCGAGGGCACCTATTTATCCCGACTCTCTGTTTTCTGCTGGTTAGCCAATCCTCTATCCAGGCTAATATACCCCCAACCCCGTGAACTTTTATCTTGTGCAGTAACCTTTTACGTGGCACCTTGTCAAATGCCTTCTGGAAGTCCAAATGCACCAAATCCACTGATTCCCCTTTATCCACTCTGTTCGTTACATCCTCAAAGAATTCCAGCAAATTTGTCAAACATGACTTCCCCTTCATAAATCCATGCTGACTGTGCCTGACCGAATTATGCTTTTCCAAATGTCCTGCTATTGCTTCTTTAATAATAGACTCCAACATTTTTCCAACCACAGATGTTAGGCTAACTGGTCTATAGATTCCTGCTTTTTGTCTGCCTCCTTTTTTAAATAGGGGCATTACATTTGCAGTTTTCCAATCTGCTGTGATCTCCCCAGAATCCAGGGAATTTGGTAAATTACAACCACTATCCCTGCCGCTACTTTTCTTAAGACCTTCGGATGCAAGCCATCAGGTCCAGGGGATTTATCTGCCTTTAGTCCCATTATCTTACTGACTATTGAATCCTTCCCCCCCCCCCCCCCCCCCCCATATCCCCTTGACTATCCACTGTTGCGATATTGTTGGTGTCCTCTACCGTAAAGACTGATACAAAATATTTTTTCAGAATTTCTGCCATCTCCATTACTAATTCCCTGGTCTCGTCCTCTGAGGGACCAACATTTACTTTAGCCACTCTTTTCCTTTTTATATACCTATAGAAACTCTTGCTATCTGTTTTTATATTTCGTGCTAGTTTACATTCATAGTCTAGCTTCCCTTTCTTGATCATTCTTTGCTGGCTTTTAAAAGCTTCCCAATCTTCTATCCTCCCACTAGTTTTGGCCACTTTGTATGGCCTTGTTTTTAACTGGATACCGTCCTTTATTTCTTTAGTTAGCCACGGATGGCTATCTTTTCTTTTGCACCCTTTTCTCCTCACTGGAATATATTTTTCTTGAGAGTTGTGAAATATCTCCTTAAATGTACACCACTGTTCATCAACCGTCCTACACTTTAATCTATTTTCCCAGTCCACTTTAGCCAACTGTGCCCTCATACCTTCATAGTCTCCTTTATTTAAGCTTAGTACGCTGGTTTAGATCCAACTTTCTCACCCTCCATCTGAATTTGAAATTCAACCGCTATGATCACTCATTCCAAGGGATCCTTTTCCAGGAGATTGTTTATTAATCCTGTCTCATTACACAGGACCAGATCCAAGATAGTCTACCGCCTGGTTGGTTCTGTTACATACTGCTCAAGGAACCCGTCCCCTATGCACTCTATAAACTCTTGCTCAAGGCTACCCTGACCAATTTGATTTGTCCAATCAATATGGAGGTTAAAATCACCCATGATTATTGCTGTTCCCTTTTTACAAGCCCCCACTATTTCCTGGTTTATACTCAGACCAACAGAGTTGCTACTGTTAGGGGGCCTATAGACGACGCCCACCAGTGACTTTTTTCCCTTTTTATTCCTTTTCTCCACCCAAACTATTTCAACATCCTGATCATTTGAGCCAATATAATTTCTCACTATTGCAGTGATTCCATTCTTTATCAATAGAGGTACCCCACCTGCTTTTCCTTTCTGTCTGTCCTTCAGGATTGTCAAATACCCCTGAATATTTAATTCCCAGTCCTGGTCACCTTGCAACCATGTCTCTGTGATGGCTATCAGGCCTATTTATGCCGTCAACTCATCTATTTTGTTACGAATGCTACATGCATTTAGACAAAGTGCCTTTAAATTTTATTTTAAACCCTTTTTTCCTGCTTGTTTCCTCTCTCCTTCAAACTTGCTTTCTTTATTTTTGTTTTCTAATTCCAGCTTTACTCCCCTCCCTACTGAATCTATTTCCAGGTTGCCATCCCTCTACCAAGCTAATTTAAACCCTCCCCAACAGCACTAGCAAACCCACCTGCGAGGATATTGGTCCCGGCTCTGTTGAGGTGCAACCCGTTCGGTTTGTACAGGTCCCACCTCCCTCAAAAGTGGTCCCAATGCTTCAGGAAACTAAAGCCCTCCTGCCTGCGCCATCTCTCCAGCCACGTATTCGTCTGCTCTATCCTCCTATTTCAGTACTCACTAGCTCGTGGCACCAGTAGTAATCCAGAGATGACTATTGTTATGCTTCTAAGAAAGTAATGCCATTGAGTACTGTAGATAATGAATAAGTGTGACCTCAGCTCCTTTAACTAAACTCCAGAGTGTTCATACAGCATGGGAGGCCTGCTTATATATAGTGCTACCAAGGGATGCTGGGATCCCTTGGAACTCCAACAGGTATGCCCTCTGGTGGTGGTATGATACAGGTTGCCTAGGGTTGCATACATAACATCACTCCCTCCCAAAGTCAATGGTACACTTATTTACAGGGTGAGACGATCTAGGGCTTTTCGCTCCCTTGTCGATTGTTTCGGTACAAATGCAGGTGTGGATGAGTTGGTTGCTTCTTTGCTGGGCTGCTGGGCAGCTGGCCTTGCCGGGCTGCTGGGGATGGTGAGTTCAGCTTCGTGGTCAACCGTGATGTCGGTTGCCACTTGTGTGTGCTTTGGAGGGCCGAAGTTGGTGGTGCCCTCATCGGGTTGCTCATAGCTGTTTGTGAATCGCAGTTTGGTTTGGTCCAAATGCTTTCTGCAAGTTAGTCTTTAGCAGGCTCTCCATGTTCCTTTTGAAAATTGCCGTGGCCGATCAAATCCCAAACGGGCATCTATTGTAGATGAACAGACCTTTGTGCGTGTTGATGCAGATGAGGCCTTTCAAAGATTTCGCCAGCATTCGTCATGTAGGCCGAGGTCAGGTCCAACTTGGTGAACGTCTTTCCTCCAGCCAGGGTCGCAAATAGGTCGTCTGCCTTGGGTAGCGGGTACTGGTCCTGTAGTGAAAAACGGTTAATCGTTACTGTTATATATGTGGACTTGTATTTATTCCATACAGCCACCAGAGGGCTCATCCCCTGGAGTCCCAAGGGATCCCATAATCCCTTGCGAGCACAGGTAGTTAAGGAGGATTCACAGGTTGGAGGGGCACTCTGGAGACCTACTTTGAGCTCACAATGTTCAGTCTGATTCTTTCTCCATACACAACAACTGGCGACGAGATACAGATAGCGAACCCAAAGATGCAGAGAACAGTGGGCGTCCTGGAGAAATTTTCGGAGGGAGATGATTGGGAAACTTTTGTGGAGCGACTCGACCAATACCTCATGGCCAATGAGCTAGATGGGGAAGAGAGCGCTACCAAACGAAGGATGATCCTCCTCACCGCCTGTGGGGCACCAATGTATGTCCTCATGAAGAATCTGCTCACTTCAGCGAAACCCATGGAGAAATCATACGACGATTTGTGCACACTGGTCCGAGAGCATTTGAACCCGAAGGAAAGCGTTCTACAAAAGGTCTGAAGGACAGGAAGTGGCGAGTTATGTCGCCGAGCTAAGACGCCTTGCAGGACATTGCGAATTTGAAGGACATTTGGATCACATACTCAGAGACTTTTTCGTACTTGGCATTGGCCACAAAACCATACTTCGCAAACCTTTGACTGTAGAGACCCCAACCTTGAGTAAGGCCATAGCGATAGCCCAGGCGTTCATTGCCACCAGTGACAATACGAAGCAAATCTCTCAGCACACAGGTGCTGCTACAAGTACTGTGAACAAAGTGATGTTGTTTTCGAATCGTAACGTACAGGGCAGGTCACACAGATGTCTCAGAGTCCACCATCAAGGGTGATGAATGTAAGGCCATTAACACCTTGTTGGCGCTGCAGGGGTGGATCATCGTTTCCATTCATGCCGATTCAAAGAGTACGTTTGCAAGGGCTGTGGAACAATGGGACACCTCCAACGAGTGTGCAGGCGAGCTGCAAAGCCTGTTAAACCTGCAAACCACCATGTTGCAGAGGGGTAAGATCCACGGAGGATCATGATGAACCAGAGCCTCAGATCGAGGAGGCAGAGGTACATGGGGTGCACACATTCACCACGAATTGTCCCCCAATAATGCTGAATGTTGAACTAAATGGACTCCCGGTGTCAATGGAGCTGGACATGGCACGAGCCAGTCCATCATGGCAAAAGGTTGTGGTGCAACAAGGCCTCAAGGCCAGTCTTAACTCCAATTCGCACGAAACTAAGAACTTGCACGAAAGAACTGATTCCTGTAATCGGCAGTGCTACCGTAAAGGTCTCCTGCACTGGAGCGGTGCACAAGCTACCACTCTGGGTGCTACCGGGCGATGGTCCCACGCTGCTCGGCAGGAGCTGGCTGGGAAAGATGCGCTGGAACTGGGACAACGTCCGAGCGCTATCGCTTGCTGACGACACTTCGTGTGCCCAGGTCTTAAACAAATTTCTTTTGCTGTTCGAACCAGGCATCGGGAAATTCAAAGGAGCAAAAGTGCAGATCCACCTAATTCCAGGGGCGCGACCCATCCATCACAAGGCGAGAGCAGTACCGTACATGCTGAGAGAAAGGGTAGAGATCGAGCTAGACCGGCTGCAAAGAGAGGGCATAATTTCACTGATCGAGTTCAGTGAGTGGGCCAGTCCTATTGTCCCAGTCCTCAAGGGAGACAGCACCGTCAGAATCTGTGGCGATTACAAAGTAACTATCAATCGTTTCTCCCTGCAGGACCAATATCCTCTACCAAAAGCCGACGACCTCTTTGCAACGCTGGCAGGAGGAAAGATGTTCACGAAGCTGGATCTGACTTCAGCTTACATGGCGCAGGAACTGGAGAAATCATCGAAGGCCCTCACCTGCATCAACACACACACGGGCCTTTTTGTTTATAACAGATGCCCGTTTGGAATCCGATCAGCGGCGGCGATATTCCAGAGAAACATGGAAAGCTTATTGAAGTCAGTCCCGCACACTGTGATCTTCCAGGACGATATCTTGGTCACAGGTCGGAACACAGTCGAGCATCTGCAGAATCTGGAGGAGGTTATTAGTCGACTCAACCGCGTGGGGCTCAGGATAAAATGCTCGAAGTGCGTTTTCCTGGCGCCTGAAGTGGAGTTCTTGGGAAGGAGGATTGCGGTGGATAGCATCAGGCCCACCAACGCGACGACGAAAGCAATCGAGAACGCACCAAGGCCACAGAACGTGACGGAGCTGCGGTCGTTTCTGGGACTCTTGAACTACTTTGGTAACTTCTTACCGGCTCTCAGCACCCTGCTAAAACCACTACATGTCTTACTATGAAAAGGGGGCGAATGGGTTTGGGGCAAAAGCCAAGAAAATGCCTTTGTAAAAGCGAGAAAATTGTTATGCTCAAACAAATTGCTTGTGTTGTGTGATCCATGTAAGCGTTTGGTACTAGCATGTGATGCGTCGTCATATGGCGTCGGGTGTGTATTGCAACAAGCTAATGATTTCGGGAAACTGCAACCGCTTGCTTATGCATCCAGGAGTCTGTCTAAGGCTGAGAGAGCCTACAGCATGATTGAAAAAGAAGCGTTAGCGTGTGTCTAAAGAAAATGCATCAATACCTGTTTGGGCTAAAATTTGAATTGGAAACTGATCATAAGCCACTTATATCCCTGTTTTCCGAGAGTAAAGGGATAAAGACCAAAGCGTCGGCCCGCATCCAGAGATAGGCGCTCATGTTGTCCGCATACAACCATGCCATCCGACACAGGCCAGGCACAGAAAACTGCGCCGGTGCTCTCAGTAGGCTGCCCACAGATCTAGTCATGGTTATGGAAGCATTTGAGAGTGAGCAATCACCCATCACTGCCCGGCAGATCAAAACCTGGACAAGCCAGGACCCCTTATTATCTCTAGTCAAAAGCTGTGTGCTTCACGGGAGCTGGTCCAGTGTCCCAGTGGAAATGCAGGAAGAGATAAAGCCGTTCTAGCGGCGCAAAGATGAAATGTCTTTTCAGGCAGACTGCCTTCTGTGGGGCAATCGAGGAGTGATCCCCAAGAAGGGCAGAGACACCTTCATCAATGCCCTCCACAGTACCCACCCAGGCATCGTAATGATGAAAGCAATAGCCATGTCCCACGTGTGGTGGCCCGGTATCGATGCGGACTTAGAGTCCTGCATTCACAGATGTAATACATGCTCACAGTTAAGCAATGTACCCATGCTGGCGCCGCTAAGTTTATGGTCTTGGCCCTCCAAACCGTGGTCTAGGGTACACGTTGACTATGCAGGCCCGTTCTTGGGTAAAATGTTCCTTGTGGTTGTAGACGCTTACTTCAAGTGGATTGAATGTGAGATAATGTTGGCTAGCACGTCTGCTCCCACTACTGAAAGCCTGTGGGCCATGTTTGCCACTCATGGATTACCTGTTGTCCTGGTGAGCGAAAATGGGCCATGTTTTACCAGTGCTGAGTTCAAAGAATTCATGACCCGTAACGGGATCAAACATGTCACATCCTCCCCGTTTAAACCAGCGTCCAATGGTCAGGCAGAGAGAGCAATGCAAACCATCAAGTAAGGCGTGAAAAGGATAACTGAAGGCTCACTGCAGACTCGCCTATCCCGAGTCCTGCTTAGCTACCGCACGAGACCCCACTCAATCACTGGGATCCCACCTGCTGAACTGCTCATGAAAAGAGCACTCAAGACAAGGCTCTCGTTAGTTCACCCTGATCTACATGAACAGAGAGCAGGCGGCTTCAACAAAGTGCATACCATGATAGCGCAAATGTGTCACGCGAGATTGAAATCAATTATCCTGTATTTGTATTAAATTATGGACAAGGTCCCAAGTGGCTTCCCGGCACTGTCGTGGCCAAAGAGGGGAGCAGGGTGTTTCGGGTCAAACTTTCAAATGGACTCATTCACCAGAAACACCCTGACCAAATCAAACTCAGATTCACGGACTATTCTGAGCAACCCACCTTGGACCCCACATTTTTTGATCCCCCAACATACACACCAGTGGCAACCGGCACCACGGTTGACCAGGAAGCAGAACCCATCATCCACAGCAGCCCTGCAGGGCCCAACACACCAGGCAGCCCAGCAAGGCCATCTGCACAGCAGCCCAGCGAGGGCCCAACAAATGATTGAACAACACCAGCTTTCACACTGAGACGATCAACCAGGGCAAGAAGAGCCCCAGATCGACTCATATTGTAAATAGTTACACTATTGACTTTGGGAGGAGTGTGTTGTTATATATGTGTAAACTTGTGTTTACTCTGTACAGCCACCAGAGGCCTCATCTGCTGGAGTCCCAAGGGATCCCATAATCCATTGGGAGCACAAGTATTTAAGGAGATTTCACAGGTTGGAGAGACACTATGGAGACCTGCAATAAAAGACTAAGGTCACACTTTACTTTGAGCTCACAGTGTTTAGTCTGACTCTTTCTCCATACACAACAGTTACTTTATAGTCCCCACAAATTCTGACCATGCCATCACCTTTGAGAACCGGAACAATCGGACTGGCCCACTCGTTGAACTCCACCGGCGCGATGATGCCTTCTCGCTGCAGCCTGTCCAGCTCAATTTCCCTTTCTCTCGCATCATATATGGCACCGCCCGTACCTTGTGGTGGATGGGTCGTGTTCCGGGAACCAAGTGAATCTGCACCTTCGCCCCCGAGAAACTTCCGATGCCTGGCTCAAACAACGATGGGAACTTGCTTAGAACCTGGGCACATGAGGCGTCGTCGACAGACGAAAGCGCTCGGATGTCGTCCCAGTTCCAGCGGATTTTTCCCAGCCAGCTTCTGCCGAACAGTGTGGAGCCATCTCCTGGTACAATCCATAGTGGGAGTTCGTGCACTGCTCCGTCATAGGAGACTTTTACTGCTGCGCTGCCAATAATAGGGATCAGCTCTTTAGTGTAAGTACTTAGCTTGGTATGAATGGGGTGAAGCTTGGGTTTGTGTGTCTTGTTGCACCACAGCCTGTCGAAGGCCTTTTTGTTCATGATAGACTGACTCGCACCCATGTCCAATTCCATGGATACTGGAATTCTGTCCAGTTCGACTTTTAGCATGATTGGTGGTCATTTTATCGTGAAAGTGTGTACCCCGTACACTTCTGCCTCCTCGGTTCAAGTCTCTAGTTCAGCCTGATCCGCCATGGATCGATCCTCCTCTGCAACATGGTGATTTGCAGGATTTGCACCTCGTCTGCACATTCGCTGGAGGTGTCCCATTGTTCCACAGCCTTTGCACACATAGTGTTTGAAGCGGCATTGATGGGCTCGATGATTACCTCCGCAGTGCCAACAAGGTGTTAATTGCCTTGCATTAAGATTTGATGGCGGGCTCTGGGTCATCTGAGGTCGTGCAACTGCAGGCGTGTACGGCCTGCCTGAAAACGACATTACTTTGTGTACAGTGCTTGCCGAAACCTCTTCATGCTGCAAAATTTGTTTGGTGTTATCACTGGTGGACATAAATGCCTGGGCTATCGTTATGGCTTTGCTCAGGTTCAGTGTTTCAACAGTCAATAATTTGCGAAAGATAACTTCATGACCAATACCAAGCACAAAGAAGTCTCTTAACATTTGCTCAAGGAATCCATCGAATTTGCAATGTCCTGCAAGGCGCCTTAGTACGGCGACGTAGCTCGCCACTTCCTGGCCTTCAAACCGCTGACATGTCTAAAATCGATACCTTGCCATCACAATGCTCTCTTTTGGATTTAGATGCTCCTGGACCAGCGTACACAGTTCTTCATACTATTTGGTTGTTGATTTCACCGGAGCAAGAAGATTCTTCATGAGGCAATAGGTTGTTGCCCCGCAGACGGTGAGGAGGATCGCCCTTCATTTGGCAGCATTCTCATCCCCCTCCAGCTCATTGGCCACAAAGTATTGGTCGAGTCGCTCCACGAAGGCCTGCCAATTGTCGCCTTCTGAGAATTTCTCCAGGATACCAACAGTTCTCTGCATTTTCACGTGATTGTGTTATCTCATCGCCAGTTGTTATGCTTATAATAAAGTAATGCCACTGAGTACTGTAGACAATGAGTAAGTGTGACCTTAGCTCCTTTAATTAAACTCCAGAGTGTTGGTACAGCATGGGAGGCCTGCTTATATACAGTGCTCCGAAGGGATGCTGGGATCCTTTGGGACTCCAACAGGTATGCCCTCTGGTGGCAGCATGATACAGGTTGCCTAGGGTTGCATACATAACAACTACCTTTGAGGTCCTGCTTTTTAATCTTTCTCCTAGCTCCCTAAACTCTGCCTGCAGGACCTTATCCCTCTTGCTACCTATGTCATTGGTCAAGATATGGACTATGACCTCTGGCTGTTCACCCTCTCCCCCCAGAATGCCCTGCAGCCGCTCAGTGACATGCTTGACCCTGGCACCAGGGAGGAAACATACCATCTTGGAGTCACATCTGCGGCCGCAGAAACACCTGTCTGCTCCGCTGACTATTGAATCCCCTACCACTATAGCTCTTCCATTCTTCTTCTTCCCCCTCCTCCCCTCCGCCCCCCCCCCCCCCACCTTGCAGCTGAGCCACCTGTGGTGCCGTGGATTTGGCTCTGGCTGCACTCCCCAGAGCCACCATTGTCCTCACCGGTACTCAGAACAGAGAACAGAGTATCGGTTGGAGAGCGATATGGACTCAGGGGACTCCTGCACTACCTGCCTAGTCCTCCTCTTCTGTCTGGCGGTCGCCCAATCCCTATTTGCCTGCACACTCTTAAGCTGCGGGATGACCACCTCTAGAAACGTGCTATCCATGTAGTTCTCAATCTCACCGATTCACCGCAGTGACTCCAGCCGCCGCTCATGCTCCAAAACGCGGAGCTCGAGTTGGTGCAGCTGGAGGCACCTCCTGCACACGTGGTTGTCCCGGCTGCACGAAGCATCCAGGATTTCCCTCATGCCATCCCTTTAGTTACTCCATCTGCCAAATTTTTATCCACTCACTTAGCCTGTCTATATCCCTTTGCAGATTTTTTGTGTCCTCTTCACAATTTGCTTTTCCACCCATCTTTGTATCATCAGAAAACTTGGGTACATTACACTCGGTGTGAGTTAGGATACGGGCAGCGGAGTTTTGAATGAACTCAAGTTGAGGTAGGGTGTAAGATGAGAGGCCGGCCAGGAAAGCATTGGAATAGTCGAGTCTAGGCATGGATGAGAGTTTCAGCAGCAGATGGGCTATGAAGGGCGAAATTGGGCGGTGTTATGGAGGTGGGAGTAGGAGTGATAGAGCGATTATGTGGTCGGAAGCTCATCTCGGGGTCAAATACAACACCAAGGTTGCAAATGGTCTGGTTCAGCCTCAGAGAGTTGCCGGAGAGGGATGGAGACAGTGCCGAGTGCTAGGTTCACATTGTTCTTGGTATGTAAATATATCAATGATTTTGACTTGGATATAGGGAACATTGCATAGGGATTACATAGGGTATACAGCACATCAACATAACCAGTCCATGTTGGCGTTTATGCTCCACTCAAGCCTCCTCCCGTCTTTCCTCATCTGACTCTTGTGCATAACCCTCTATTCCCTGCTTCCTCATCTGCTTATCTAGCCTCCCTTTAAATGCATCTATACTATTCGCTTCAACCACTTCCTATGGTATCGAGTTCCACATTCTCACCACTCTCTGGGTTAAGTTTCTTCTGAATTCCCTATTTGATTTCCTGATGACTACCTTACATTGATGGCCTCTAGTTTTGCTCTTCCCCACAAGTGGAAACACTATGGGCTAAAAATTCAGTGCAGGCTGGTTTGAGGCGGTGACACCGCCTGGTCACTAACTTTAGTGCAGGGTGTTTTTTACTGCCTCCAACCGGAATATTCACTTCTAGTGCCCCAAGAGGGGAGTGGAGCACAAAGGGAAGTGTTCCACAGCCCTCTTAGGGCGTTAACCCCAAAATATTGGGGTGCTATCGCGGGAGCGCTGCTGAAGTTTTGCCGCTAGGAAACCGGCATCCTCGTGCCTAAAGGGGAGGTCAGCTGGACCACCTGAAAAGTTAAATAAAAGTCTAGGCAGCTAAACAACTGTCCACCATCTAGGAGAGATGCATTAATGGGAAAAAATGTCATTTAGCTGCCCACCTGCTACCCTTGGACATATTGCCCCGGCAGCTGTGACGCCTGCTTTCCTTCTCGGAAGTAGCACCAGGCAGTATGGCAGGCGAAAGCAGTCAAGTTTGCGACCATAGCGCTACGGGGTGTTGCACACTCGGTGATGACACTGAGGGGGCGGCGCTAGCGAGTGCAGCGCAAACTGTCGGCACCTCCGCTAAACCTTTACTGAAGTTCGTGGCAGGTGCTGACAGCACGGCACTCGGGCGGGAGGTGCTTAGCGCCCGCTAATGAGTGCCACTAACCAACCGAATTTCTCCCCCTCCATGTCTACTCTATCAAAAGTTTCATAATTTTAAAGACCCCAAAATAGTCTCAAAATTTAATGAAAACCACAAAAGTAGCAGGTTTGGCAAACTGTGAGCAAGACTGTAAAAGACTTCAGCAATTCATAAACAAGTTAGTAGAATGGGAAATCAGGTGACAGATGCAATTTAACGTTTGAGGAGGTTTGGGCTCTGGATGGGCTCTGGATGGGATTGGAAGAATGAACAAGTAATGGGAGTATACATTTAATGAAAAGACACAAAAGGGTGTAGCTGGGATTGAGGAGCCAAAACATTGGTTAGGCCTCAATTAGAGTACTTGTGCAGCTTTGGGTGCCCCAGAATAGAAATGTCATTAAAGCCATAGAGCGCGTACAGTGTAGATTCAGCAGGATGATATCAGGGATGGAAGACTACATGCTCCACGACGACATGCAGGCCGTGAGCCTTACCAATGGATCCATCACAGACCCAATCCACATTTGGATCGGGATCAAACAGGGCTGAGTCATCGCCCCAACCCTCTTCTCAATCTTTCTCGCCGCCATGCTCCACCTCACAGTCAACAAGCTCCTCGCTGGAGTGGAACTAAACTACAGAACCAGTGGGAACCTGTTCAACCTGCGCCATCTCCAGGCCAGATCCAAGACCACTCCAACCTCTGTCGTCGAGCTACAGTACGCGGACGACGCCTGCGTCTGTGCACATACAGAGGCTGAACTCCAGGACATAGTCGACGTATTTACTGAGGCGTAGAAAGCATGGGCCTTACGCTAAACATCCGTAAGACAAAGGTCCTCCACCAGCCTGCCCTTGCTGCACAGCACTGTCCCCCAGTCATCAAGATCCACGGCGCGGCTCTGGACACCGTGGACCACTTCCCATATCTCGGGAGCCACCTATCAACAAAAGCAGGCATCGACGACGATATCCAACACTGCCTCCAGTGCGCCAGTCTTCGGTTGCCTGAGGAAAAGAGTGTTTGAAGACCAGGCCTTCTAAACTGGCACCAAGCTCATGGTCTGCAGGGCTGTAGTAATACCTGCCCTCCTGTATGGCTCAGAGACATGGGCCATGTACAGTAGACACCTCAAGTTGCTGGAGAAATATCACCAACGATGTCTCCGCAAGATCCTACAAATCCCCTGGGAGGACAGGCACACCAACATCAGCGTCCTCGTCCAGGCTAACATCCCCAGCATTGAAGCACTGACCACACTCGATCAGCTCTGCTGGGCAGGCCACATAGTCCACATGCCAGACATGAGATTCCCAAAGCAAGTGCTCTACTCGGAGCTCCTCCACGGCAAACTAGCCAAAGGTGGGCAGCGGAAACGCTACAAGGACACTCTCAAAGTCTTCCTGATAAAGTGCAGCATCCCCACTGACACCTGGGAGTCCCTGGCCCAAGACCACCCTAAGTGGAGGAAGTGCATCCGAGAAGGCGCTGAGTACGTCGAGTCTCAATGCCGAGAGCATGCAGAAATCAAGCGCAGACAGCGGAAAGAGCGTGCGGCAAAACAGTCCCACCCACCCCCTCCCTCAACGACTATCTGTCCCACATGTGACAGAGTCTGTGGCTCTCGTATTGGCCTGTTCAGCCACCAAAGAACTCACTTCAGGAGTGGAAGCAAGTCTTCCTCGATTCCGAGGGACTGCCTATGATGATGATGATGATATGATGAGGGATGGCAGACTACAGTTATGAGGCGAAACATGAGATACTGGAACTATTTCCATTGGAGTAGAGAAATCTAAGAGACTATTTGGTAGATCTTTTAAATTGTGAAGGGATTTGATGAAGTGAATAGGAAAAGGCTATTTCCTCTGGTTGGGGAGTATGTGGTAAGGGTCAGCAATTTAAAATTATCATGCAGAGACTGAGAAGATGGGATAGGAGGAATTATTTTACACAAGGCATTGAAAAGTCTGCAGTTTGCAGGAGGAAGAAAAGACACAGATCAGTAAGGAGTTCCACTGGGGTGCCAAAGCTGCACACAGTGCATCTGCGTTCTAACCAGTGTTTTGAAAAAAAAATCATCATTACGTCTTTACACTTGTACTCTATGCCTCTATTTATAAATCCCCAAATTCTATTGGCCTTTTGTATGGCTTTACCTCTTGCTTTCAGGGAATTATGTATTTGACGGCTAGGTCTCACCGAGCATCCGCATGCTTCAGTGCCTTTTTATTAATTCTACCTGTCACAGATGTATTTGTACATGACAGTATTGGTAGCAGTGACCACCACATAGTCCTTGTGGAAGCGAAGTCCCATCTTCACACTGAAGACACCCTCGATCATGTTGTGTGATATTACCACCGTGCTAAATGGGCTAGATTCAGAACAGATCTAGCAGCTCAAAACTAGGCAGCCATGAGGCACTTTGGGCTATCAGCAACAGCAGAATTGTATTCCAGCACAATCTGTAACCTCATGGCCCGGCATATCCCCCACTCCACTATTACCATCAAGCCAGGGGACCAACCCTGGTTCAATGAGGAGTGTAGAAGAGCATGCCAGGAGCAGCACCAGGCGTAGCTAAAAATGAGTTGCCATCCTGGGGAAGCTACAACACAGGACTACATGCATGCTAAACAGAGGAGGCAGCATGCTATAGACTGAGCTAAGCGATCCTACAATCAACTGATCAGATCAAAGCTCTGCAGTCCTGCCACATCCAGTCGTGAATGGTGGACAATTAAACAACTAACGGGAGGAGGAGGCTCCATGAACACCCCCGCCCTCAATAATGATGGAGTGCAAAAGGTAGCATTTGCAACCATCTTCAGCCAGTTGCGCCAAGTGGATGATCCATCTCGGCCTGTTCCTGAGGTCCCCACCATCACAGAAGCCAGTCTTCAGGCAGTTCGAATCACTCCACATGATATCAAGAAACAGCTGAGGGCACTGGATACAGCAGAGGCTATGGGCACTGACAACATCCTGGCTATCGTGCTGAAGACTTCAGCTGCAGAACTAGCCGCACCTCTAGCGAAGCTATTCCATTACAGCTACAACACCGGCATCTACCCGACAATGTGGAAAACTGCCCAGGTATGTCCAGTTCACAAAAAGGACAAATCCAATCCGGCCAAATACCGCCCCATCGATTTACTCTCAATCATCAGCAAAGCGATGGAAGATGTCGTCGACGGTGCCATCAAGCAACACTTACTCACCTGCTCACCGATGCCCAGTTTGGGTAGATGGTTGTGGTGGATGGATGTTAATCATCTCAGCCCAAGGACACTGCTGCAGGACTTCCTGAGGGCAATGTCCTAGGCCCAATCATCTTCAGTTGCTTCATCAATGACCTTCTCTTAATCATAAGGCCAGAAGTGGGAATGTTCGCTGATGATTGTACAGTGTCTAGTTCTATTCGCAACTCCTCAGATAATGGCCCAGAAATTCTTGTTTCTCCTTCTTGCAGGCGTTCGACTGGATTCTAGAAAAAAGATGCACACTTACCGGAAGCAGCTGCGCCCACGAGAGTTCCGGTCTTGAGGCATCCACTGACTGCGCGTCGCAGCGCGTGCACATCAGGGCATGCACAGGGCTGGAGCTGCAGTCACATGGCTCTGGGCAGCCAATCAAGGTAAAGTATGTTCTCATTCATAATAATGGGAACTCCGTAAGTTGGAGTACCCATTATTACGAATGACAAACCCTCCCAAACACACAAAACATTAATTAAAAAATAGAAAAAATACACGACATATTTAACATTAATTTAAATTAAAGTTATTTATGTATTATTAAAAAAAAATTCCAATTTAATAAAAAGTTTTTTTAATTATGCTTTAAAATAAATTTAACGTAATGGGCAGAGATTTTGAAAATAAAATGTTTTTTAAATTTTATTTTTTATGTTTTAAGTGTGTTTTAAAACTCTTATACCTGTAAAAGTAGGCTATGCGCCTGCTTTTCTCAGGCGCAAGAGTTTTCAGGACATCTGCTGGGCAAGAAATGGGTAAATACCGCAATCTTGCCCATTCAAATATCCTCGCACCCGAGATGCATTGGATCTGTCAAGCTCCAGCTTGATAGATCGGAAAAGCCGGTTTTTAGTGCATGCGCATTTTGCAATGCCGGAATTTCTGGGCCAATGAAGCAGTCCATGGCAGAATGCAGCAAGACCTGCACAACATTCAGGTTTGGGCTGATATATAGCAAGTAACATTCGCGCCACAAAGTGCCAGGCAATGACTTTCTCCAACAAGCGTCTAACCACCGCCCCTTGACATTCAATGGCATTACCATCCCCGAATTCCCCTCATCAACATCCTGGGGGTCACCATTGACCAGAAACTTAACTGGAGCAGCCGCATAAATACTGTGACTACAGGAACAGGGGAGAGGCTGGGTATTCTGCAGTGAGTGTCTTACCTCCTGACTCCACAAAGCCTTTCCACCATCTATAAGGTACAAGTCAGGAGTGTGTTGAAATATTCTCCACTTGCCTGGATGAGTGCATTTCCAACAACACTCAAGAAAGTTGACACCATCCAGTACAAAGCAGCCCGCTTGATTGGGAACCCCGCCACCACTGGCACACCATCATCATCATAGGCAGTCCCTCGAAATCGAGGAAGACTTGCTTCCACTCCAAAAGTGAGTTCTTAGGTGACTGTACAATCCAATTCGGGAATTACAATCTCTGTTGCAGGTGGGACAGACAGTCGTTGAAGGAAAGGGTGGGTGGGGAGTCTGGTTTGCCGCGCGCTCCTTCCGCTGCCTGCACTTGTTTTCTGCATGCTCTCGGCGATGAGACTCAAGGTGCTCAGCACCCTCGCGGATGCTCTTCCTCCACTTAGTGCAGTCTTTGGTCAGGGACGCCCAGGTGTCGGTGGGGATGTTGCACTTTATCAAGGAGGCTTTGAGGGTGTCCTTGAAACGTTTCCTCTGCCCACCTGGGAATCGCTTGCCACGTAGGAGTTCCGAGTAGAGCGCTTGCTTTGGGAGTCTTGTGTCCAGCATGTGGACAATGTGGTCCGCCCAATGGAGCTGGTCAAGTGTGGTCAGTGCTTCGACGTTGGGGATGTTGGCCTGATCGAGAACACTCATGTTGGTGCGTCTGTCCTCCCAGGGGATTTGCAAGATCTTTCAGAGTCATCATTGGTGGTATTTCTCTAGCGATTTGAGGTGTCTACTGCATATGTTCCACGTCTCTGAGCCATACAGGAGGGTGGGTATCACTACAGCCCTGTAGACCATAAGCTTGGTGCCAGACGGCTGAAGACTGCGCTGGTGCATTGGAGGCGGTGTTGAACCTCATTGTCGATGTCTGCCCTTGCTGATAATAGGCTCCCAAAGTATGGAAAATGGTCCACATTGTCCAGGGCTGCGCTGTGGATCTTGATGACTGGGGGGGGGGGGAAAGTGCTGTGTGATGGGGTTAGGTTGGTGGAGGACCATTGTCTTATGGATGTTTAGTGTAAGGCTCATGTAGATGGCAGCAGTGTGTACCATCTACAAGATGCACTGCGGGAACTCGCCAAGACTTCCCCGACAGCACCTTCCAAACTTGCGACCTCTACTATGGTGATAGATAAGAGCTGGATGCGCATGTGCATACCATCACCTCCTGGTGCCCCTCCAAGTCACATACGATCCTGACTTGGAAATATATCGCGGTTTATTCATCGTCGTTGGGTCAAAATCGTGGAACTCGCTTCCTAACAGCGCTGTGGGAGTACCTTCACCACACGGACTGCAGCAGTTCACCACCACCTTCAAAGGGTAATTAGGAATGGGCAATAAATGCTGGCCGTGCCAGTGATGCCCACATCCCAGGAATTAATAAAAAAAATATATACTTCTGAAAATTTGTGGAACATGGAATGCTTTTCCATAAAGAGTATCCAACTTTCAAAGGAAAATCGATTAATTATTTGGACTAGACAAACAGTGCAAGGTTATGGAAAGAGAGCAGGGGACTGCGATTAGTTTTGCATTGTTTTAGGAAGTAGAGCCTTGGGGCTAGATTTTGCACTTTTGTGCAGATCGACCAACAATGGGCGGTATTTACGGCATGGGCGGTAAAAATGGGTTTTCAGATCGTCGGCTTGTCACCCATTTTCAAAGCCCCTGGTCTCCATTTTAAAAATTGGACGTTACCACGAGAGATCTGAAATGGGCGTTAGCGTTAAATCTCTGACCTTCTGCCGTAAAATGTCGGCGTCCATAGCAATGGCGTGGCAACTCTCATTTCCCGTGATTCAGGAGGTCAGGGGTCATCATTACATGCGCAGAAGAGGAGACAGAGAGAGAGGGAGGAGAGAGGGACTGAAAGTGTGTGTGGCTGTGGTGTGTGCTTGTTTGGTTGTTGTAGGAGTCACGAGGGAGATTCACCAGTAGCAAAAATCCTACTAGGCACCCAGAACACAGTTGGTACCGAGTTTTTGTCGAACAAATAATATATAATATGGAAGGGATAGAGGAGGCCCTGGAGCTGTTAGCCAGGAACACTGGTGCCAGAGGGCTCCCTGTGGTCCTGGAGCACGGCACTGCACCCCAAGGTGCCGCAGCCCCATTGCTAATGACACATGAGAGCCACGAGCAACATCTTGCTTCTGGTTCAGAGCACGCTCCCACCTCGGGACTGTCCTCTCCTGTGTCCGTCCAAGCAGTGGTTCGGCCGTCATCCTCCCCAATGAAGCATCGCCTAAGGAGCTCCTCGGCTAGGCGGCTTGGAGTCAGGAGGGGAAAGGGAAAGGGTAGAGGTGGGGATGAGTACCAGGGAGGGGGGAAGGGGGCAAGGTTGGGTTTTACAGATATACTTATGATTTCAGACAAATGTTCAGTTTAAATGTCTTTTATTTAACATAATCTTGTTGCGCATTGGCTCAGATAGCTGCACCATTACACACTGGTGATTCCTTAACATCTATGGGTATAATTTCAATCAACTTAAACTTTAACTGTCACCAAGGTGATGCCCACCATTGATGTATGACCTACACACCCAGCAGTGTGTCAGCCTTGTAAATACCACCAATGTTCTTTCAGGCAAAGTGCTCATTTATGAGCTCCTGATGGAAGAGTCTTGCAGCAATGATGCCACCACGGGCCTTTCATGCGGTCTACAGGGGGGCGGGGGCATGGCTTCAGCGTCAACCTGATTGTGTGGCCTGAGGTCAGCGTCCACCTGCTTGTCCTCTTCTTCCTTTCTCTCCTGAGGTGGACTGTCACACCATTCTGGCAATTCCTGTCCCCTCCTAATAACCAAGTTGTGCAGCATGGAGCACACCACCACGAATTGAGCTACATGCTCAGGGTGATATTGGAGCTCGCCTCCTAGAAACATAGAAACATAGAAACTAGATGCAGGAGTAGGCCATTCGATCCTTCGAGCCTGCACCACCATTCAATATGATCATGACTGATTATGCAACTTCAATAACCCATTCCTGCTTTCTCTCCATATCCCTTGATCCCTTTAGCCGTAAGGGCCTCATCTAACTCCCTTTTGAATATATCTAACGAACTGGCCTCAACAACTTTCTGTGGTAGAGAATTCCACAGGTTTACAATTCTCTGAGTGAAGAAGTTTCTCCTCATGTCTGTTATGCTCATAATGAGGTAATGCAACTGAGTACTGCAGACAATGAGTAAGTGTGACCTTAGCTCCTTTTTTCAAACTCCAGAGTGCTGGTACAGCGTGGGAGGTCTGCTTATATACAGTGCTCCCAAGGGATGCTGGGATCCCTTGGGACTCCAAAAGGTAAGACCTCTGGTGGCGGCATTATACAGGTTGCCTGGGGTTGCATTCATAATGTCACTCCCTCCCAAAGTCAAAGTACTCTTATTTACAGGGTGAGATGATCTGGGGCTTTTCGCTCCCTTGTTGATCGTCTCGGTACAAATGCAGGTGTGGGTGAGTTGGTTGGCTCTTCACTGGGCAGCTGGCCTTGCTGGGCTGCTGGGGATGGTGAGTTCAGTTTCGTGGTCAACCATGATGTCGGTTGCCACTTGTGTATATGTTGCAGGGTCAAAGTTGGTGGTGTCTTCATCGGGTTGCTCGTGGCTGTTTGTAAATCGCAGTTTGGTTTGGTCCAAATGCTTTCTGCAAGTTAGTCCATTGGCAAGTTTGACCTGAAACACCCTACTCCCTTCTTTGGCTATGACAGTGCCAGCAAGCCATTTGGGACCATGTCCATAATTGAGTACAAATACAGGGTTATTGACTTTAATATCGCGTGACAAGTTTGCGCGATCATGGTACATGCTTTGTTGATGTCGCCTGCCCGCGACGTGATCATGGAGATCAGGGTGGACAAGAGAGAGCCTTGTTTTGAGCGCCCTTTTCATGAACAGCTCAGCTTGGAGCACCGCGGTGAGCGAGTGGGATCTGGTGCGGTAACTGAGCATGACTTGGGACAGGCGGGTCCGACATGCGTTTCAAGCTTCACTTCATGGTCTGGACCGCCTGTTCTGCCTGACAGTTGGATGCGGCCTTGAACGGGACAGATGTGATGTGCTTGATCCCATTGCGGATCATGAATTCCTTGAATTCAGCACTGGTGAAGCACGGCCCATTGTCGCTGACAAGGACATCGGGCAGGCTGTGCGTGGCAAACATGGCTCGTAGGCTTTCGATGGTGGCGGTGGACGTGCTTACAGACATTATTACATATTCAATCCATTTTGAATAAGCATTCAAAACAACCAAATACATTTTGCCTAGAGACGCAATGTCAACGTGGATCCTCGACCACGGTTTGGAAGGCCGTGACCACAAACTTAGTGATGCCTCTTCTGGGTGCATTGCTCAGTTGAGAGCAAGTGTTGCATTGGTGCACGCACGACCCTAAGTCTGAGTCGATGCCGGGCCACCACATATGGGATCTGATTATAACTTTCATCATTACTGTGCCTGGGTGGGTACTATGTAGGTCGTGTATGAACGTTTCCCTGCCTTTCTTAGGCAAAACCATGCGATTACCCCTCTGCTGCACAGGATGGCAGGAAAAAGAGTGCGAGAGCTATAGTGATAGGGGATTCTATTGTAAGGGGAATAGATAGGCGTTTCTGTGGCCGCAAGTGAGACTCCAGGATGGTATGTTGCCTCCCTGGTGCAAGGGTCAAGTATGACTTGGAGCGGCTGCAGCGCATTCTGGAGGGGAAGGGTGAACAGCCAGCTGTCGTGGTACATATAGGTACCAATGATATAGGCAAAAAACTGGCTGAGGTCCTCCAAGACGAATTTGTGGAGCTAGGAGTTAAATTACAAAGTAGGACCTCAAAGGAAGTAATCTCAGGATTGCTACCAGTGCCACATGCTAGTCAGAGTAGGAATTGCAGGATAGCTCAGATGAATACGTGGCTTGAGGAATGGTGCAAGGGGGAGGGATTCAAATTCCTGGTACATTAGAACCGGTTCTGGGGGAAGTGGGACCAATACAAACTGGACGGTCTGCACCTGGGCAGGACCGGAACCGATGTCCTAGGCGGAGTGTTTGCTGGTGCTGTTGGGGGTTTAAACTAAAAAGATAGGGAGATGGGAATCTATGCAGGGAGGCAGAGGGAAGAAAAAGGGGGCAGAAGCAAAAGGTAGGAAGGAGAAAAGCAAGAGTGGAGGGCAGAGAAATCAAGGGCAAAAATCAAAAAGGGCCACATTACAACATAATTCTAAAAGGACAAAGAGTGTTAAAAAAACAAGCCTGAAGGCTCTGAATCACAATGCGAGGAGCATTTGTAATAAGGTGAATGAATTGACTGTGCAGATAGCTGTTAACGGATATGATGTAATTGGGATTACGGAACATGCCTCCAAGGTAACTAAGGCTGGGAACTCAACATCCAGGGGTATTCAATATTCAGGAAGGGCAGACAGGAAGGAAAAGGAGGTGGGGTAGCGTTACTGGTTAAAGAGGAGATAAACGGAATAGTAAAGAAGGACATTAGCATGGATGATGTGGAATCTATATGGGTAGAGCTATGAAACACCAAAGGGCAGAAAACGTTAGTGACAGTTGTATACAGACCACCAAACAGCAGTAGGGAGGTTAGGGATGGCATCAAACAGGAAATTAGGGACGCCTGCAAAAAAAAGGGTGCAGCAGTTATCATGGGTGATTTTAATCTGCATATTGATTGTGCTAACCAAACTGGTAGCAATACTATGGAGGAGGATTTCCTGGAGTGTATAATGAATGGTTTTCTAGACCAATATGTCGAGGAATCAACTAGAGAGTAGGCCATTCTAGACTGGGTCTTGTGTAACAAGAGAGGATTAATTAGCAATCTGGTCATGCGCGGCCCCTTGGGGAAGAGTGACCATAATATGGTAGAATTCTTCATTAAGATGGAGAGTGCAACAGTTAATTCAGAGTCTAAGGTCCTGAACTTAAAGAAAGAAAACTTTGACGATATGAGATGTGAATTGGCTAGGATAGACAAGAGAATGATACTTAAAGGGTTGACGGTGGATAGGCAATGGCAGAAATTTAAATATCACATGGATGAACTACAACAATTGTACATCCCTGTGTGGCGTAAGAATAAAAAAGGGAATGTGGCTCAACCATGGCTAACAAGGGAAATTAGGTAAAGTGTTACATCCAAGGAAGAGGCATATAAATTGGCCAGAAAAAGCAGAAAACCTGAGGACTGGGGGAAATTTAGAATTCAGCAGAGGAGGACAAAGGGTTTAATTAGAAGGGGGAAAATAGAGTATGAGAGTAAGCTTGCAGGGAACATAAAAGCTGACTGCTAAAGCTTCTATAGATATGTGAAGAGAAAAAGATTAGTGAAGACTAATGTAGGTCCCTTGCAGTCAGAATCAGGGGAATTCATAATGGGGAACAAGGAAATGGCAGACCAATTGAACAAATACTTTGGTTCTGTCTTCACTAAGACACGAATAACCTCCCGAAAATACTAGGGGACCAAGGGTCTAGTGAGAAAGGGGAACTGAGGGGAATCCTTATTAGTCAGGAAATGGTGTTAGGGAAATTGAAGGGACTGAAGGCCGATAAATCCCCAGGATCCTGATAGTCTGCATCCCAGAGTACTTAAGGAAGTGGCCCTAGAAATAGTAGATGCATTGGTGGTCATTTTCTAACATTCCATGGACTCTGGTTCAGTTCCTATGGATTGGAGGGTAGCTAATGGAGCCACACTTTTAAAAAAAGGAGGGAGAGAAAACAGGGAATTATAGACTGGTTAGCCTGGTGGTGGTGGGAAAATGCTGGAATCAATTATTAAAGATGTAATAGCAGTGCATTTGGAAAGCAGTGACAGAATCGGTTCAAATCAGCATGGATTTATGAAAGGGAAATTATGCTTGACAAATCTTATAGAGTTTTTTGAGGATGCAACTAGTATAAAGGAGAACCAGTGGATATGGTGTATTTGGACTTTCAAAAGGCTTTTGACAAGGTCCCACACAAGAGATTAGTGTGCAAAATTAAGGCACATGTTATTGGGGGTAATGTATTGACGCAGATGGAGAACTGGCTGGCAGACAGGAAGCAAAGAGTGGGAATAAAAGGATCCTTTTCAGAATGGCAGGCAGTGACTAGTGGGGTGCCGCAGGGTTCAATGCTGGGACCCCAGCTATTTACAATATATAGTAATGATTTAGACGAAGGAATTGAATGTAATATCTCCAAGTTTGCAGATGACACTACGCTGGGTGGCAGTGTAAGCTGCGAGGAGGATGCCAAGAGGCTGCAGGGGGACTTGGACAGGTTAGGTGAAGGGGCAAATGCATGGCAGATGCAGTATAATGTGGATAAGTGTGAGGTTATCCACTTTGGTGGAAAAAACAGGAAGGCAGATTATTATCTGAATGGTGACAGATTAGTAAAAGGGGAGGTGCAACGAGACCTGGGTGTCATGGTACATCAGTCATTGAAAGTAGGCATGCAGGAACAGCAGGCAGTAAAGGAAGCAAATGGCATGCTGGCTTTCATAGCGAGAGGATTTGAGTGTAGGAGCAGGGAGGTCTTACTGCAGTTGTACAGGGCCTTGGTGAGACCACACTTGAGCATTGTGTGCAGTTTTGGTCCCCTAATCTGAGGAAGGACATTCTTGCTATTGAGGGAGTGCAGCGAAGGTTCACCAGACTGATTCCCGGGATGGCAGTACTGACATATGAAGAAAGACTGGATCGACTAGGCTTATATTCACTGGAATTTAGAAGAATGAGAGGGGATCTCATAGAAACATATAAAATACTGACGGATTGAACAGGTTAGATGCATGAAGAATGTTTCCGATGTTGGGGAAGTCCAGAACCAGGGGTCACAGTCTAAGAATAAGGGGTTAGCCATTTAGGACTGAGATGAGGAGAAACTTCTTCACTCAGAGAATTGTGAACCTCTACCACAGAAAATTGTTGAAGCCAGTTCGTTAGATATATTCAAAAGGGAGTTAGATGTGGCCCTTACGGCTAAAGGGGTCAAGGGGTATGGAGAGAAAGCAGGAATGGGGTACTGAAGTTGCATGATCAGCCATGATCATATTGAATGGTGGTGCAGGCACGAAAGGCTGAATGGCCTACTCTTGCACCTACTTTCTATGGACATTCCGTCTTTGCGCCTCTGGAACGGCTTGATCTCTTCATGCATCTCCGCTGGGACGCTGGACCAGCTCCCATGGAGGGCACAATTTTTTACAAGGGACAGTAAAGGATCCTGGCTGGTCCAGGTTCTGATCTGGTGGGCCGTAACGGATGACTTTTCATTTTCAAATGCATACATCACCAAGAGCAAGTCTGCAGGCTGTACCATTTCCACCCCGGTGGTGGGCAATGGTAGCTGACTGAGAGCATCAGCGCAGTTCTCTGTGACTGGTCTGTGGCAGATAACATAGTTGTATGCAGCCAGCATGAGCGCCCATCTTTGGATGCGGGCAGAGGCATTGGTATTAATCCCTTTGCTCTCTGAGAACAACGATATGAGTGGCTTATGGTCAGTTTCTAGCTCAAACTTGAGACCAAACAGATACTGGTGCATTTTTTTCACCCCGTAAATGCATGCCAAAGCTTCTTTTTCAATCATGCTGTAGGCCCTTTCAGCCTTGGACAAACTCCTGGACGTATAGGCGCCCGGTTGCAATGTTCCCGATTCGTTAGCTTGTAACACACACCCGACCCCTACGAAGACACATCGCAAGCTAGCACTAAACGTTTACATGGGTTATACAGAACAAGGAGTTTGTTGGAACATAACAGATTTCTGGCTTTCTCAAAAGCAGCCTCTTGTGATTTCTCCCATACCCAGTCATCTCCCTTGTGTAGCAGCACATGTAGGTGTTCTAGCAAGATGCTTAACCCGGGTAGGAAATTTCCAAAATAGTTGAGGAGTCCCAGGAATTACCGCAGCTCCATCACGTTCTGTGGTCTCGGCGCATTCTTGATTGCCTCAGTCTTGGCGTCGGTGGGTCTGATGCCGTCTGTCGCGATTCTTCTCCCTAAAAACTCGACCTCTGGCGCCAGGAAAACACACTTCGAGAGTTTCAACCTGAGTCCCACGCGATCTAGCCGACTTAGAACCTCTTCCAGGTTCTTCAAGTGTTCGATGGTGTCCCGACCTGTGACCAATATGTCGTCCTCGAAAACCACGGTGCGAGGAACCGACTTTAGCAGACTCTCCATGTTCCTTTGGAAAATTGCCGAGGCCGATCGAATCCCAAACGGGCATCTATTTTCGATGAACAGACTGTGCGTGTTGATGCACGTGAGGACTTTCGAAGATTCCGGCAGCTCCTGCATCATGTAGGCCGAGGTCAGGTCCAACTTGGTGAACGTCTTTCCTCCAGCCAGGTTCGGAAATAGGTCGTCTGCCTTGGGTAGTGGGTACTGGTCCTGTAGCGAAAAATGGTTAATCGTTACTTTATAGTCCCCACAAATTCTGACCGTGCCGTTGCCTTTGAGAACTGGAACAATAGGACTGGCCCACTCATTGAACTCCACCGGCGCGATGATGCCTTCTCGCTGCAGCCTGTCTAGCTCAATTTCCACTTTCTCCCGCATCATATATGGTTGCGCCTGTGCCTTGTGGTGGATGGGTCGTGTACCGGGAATCAAGTGGATCTGTTCCTTTGCCTCCCGAGAAACTTCCGATGCCTGCCTCAAACAATGACGGGAAATTGCTCAGAACCTGGGCACATGAGGTGTCGTCAACGGACGAGAGCGCTCGGATGTCATCCCAGTTCCAGCGGATTTTTCCCAGCCAGCTTCTGCCGAACAGTGTGGGGCCATCTCCTGGTACAATCCATAGTGGGAGTTCGTGCACTGCTCCAGCATAGGAGAGTTTTACTGCTGTGCTGCCAATCACAGGGATCAGCTCTTTAGTGTAAGTTCTTAGCTTGGTATGAATGGATTTAAGCTTGGGACTGTGTGCCTTGTTGCACCACAGGCTGTTGATGGCCTTTTTGCTCATGATAGACTGACTCGCACCCGGGTCCAGTTTCATGGATGCTGGAATTCCATCCAGTTCGACTTTTAGCATGATAAGGGGACATTTCGTGCTGAAGGTGTGTACCCCGTACATTTCTGCCTCCTCGGTTCGAGTCTCTAGTTCAGCCTGATCCACCATGGATCGATCTTCCTCTGCAACGTGGTGGTTTGCAGGGTTTGGAGTTCGTCTGCACATTCGCTGGGGGTGTCCCATTGTTCCACAGCCTTTGCACACATAGTGTTTGACGCGGCATTGATGGGCTCGATGATCACCTCCACAGCACCAACAAGGTGTTAACTGCCTTACATTAACGATTGATGGCGGAATCTGGGTCATCTGAGGTCGTGCAGCTGCCGGCGTGTACGTTCTGCTATATGCATTCCTGCCTGAAAACGACGTTATTTTGTGTACAGTACTTGCCGAAACCTCTTTATGCTGCAAAATTTGTTTGGTGTTATCGCTGGTGGACATAAATGCCTGGGCGATCGTTATGGCTTTGCTCAGATTCGGTGTTTCAACAGTCAATAGTTTGCAAAGGATAACCTCATGGCCAATGCCAAGCACAAAAAAGTTTCTCAGCATTTGCTCAAGGAATCCATCTAATTCGCAACATCCTGTAAGGCGCCTTCGTTTGGTGACGTAGCTCGCCACTTCCTGGCCTTCAGACCGCTGACCCGTGTAGAATTGATACCTTGCCATCAGAACCCTTTCCTTTGGATTTAGGTACTCCCAGACCAACGTACACAGTTCTTGATAAGATTTTGTTGTTGGTTTCACCGGAGTGAGAAGATTCTTCATGAGGCCATAGGTTGTTGCCCCGCAGACGGTGAGGAGAATCGCCCTTCGTTTGGCAGCATTCTTATCCCCTTCCAGCTCATTGGCTATGAAGTATTGGTCGAGTCGCTCCACGAAGACCTCCCAATCGTCCCCTTCTGAGAATTTCTCCAGGATACCAACAGTTCTCCGCATTTTCGCGTGGTTGTTCGTTATCTCGTCGGCAATTGTTATGCTCATAATGAGGTAATGCAACTGAGTGCTGTAGACATGAGTAAGTGTGACCTTTGCTCCTTTATTCAGACTCCAGAGTGCTGGTACAGCGTGGATGGTCTGCTTATATACAATGTTCCTAAGGGATGCAGGGATCCCTTGGGACTCCAACAGGTAAGCCCTCTGGTGGCGGTATTATACAGGTTGCCTGGGGTTGCATTCATAACAATCTCAGTCCTAAATGGCTTACCCTTTATTCTTAGAATGTGACCCTGGTTCTGGACTTCCCCAACATCGGGAACATTCTTCCTGCATCTAACCTGTCCAATCCCGTCAGAATTTTATATGTTTTTATGAGATCCCCTCTCATTCTTCTAAATTCCAGTGAATATAAGCTTAGTCGATCCAGTTTTTTTTCATATGTCAGTCCTGCCATCCTGGGAATCAGTCTGGTGAACCTTCGCTGCACTCCCTCAATAGCAAGAATGTCCTTCCTCAGATTAGGAAACCAAAACTATACACAATAGTCAAGGTATGGCCTCACCAAGGCCCTGTACAACTGCAGTAAGGCCTCCCTGCTCCTATACTCAAATTCTCTCACTATGAAGGCCAACATGCCATTTGCCTTCTTCACCGCCTGCTGTACCTGCATGCCAACTTTCAATGACTGATGTACCATGACACCCAGGTCTCGTTGCACCTACCCTTTTTCTAATCTGTCACCATTCAGATAATATTCTGTCTTCCTGTTTTTGCCACCAAAGTGGATAACCTCACATTTATCTACATTATACTGCATCTGCCATGCATTTGCCCACTCACCTATCCTGTCCAAGTCACCCTGCAGCCTCTTAGCATTCTCCTCACAGCTCATACTGCTGCCCAGCTTAGTGCCATCTGCAAACTTGGAGATATTACCTTTAATTCCTTCGTCTAAATCATTAATGTATATTGTAAATAGCTGGGGTCACACCACTGAACCTTGCGGTACCCCACTAGTCACTGTCTGCCATTCTAAAAAGGACCCATTTATTCCTTGTCTTTGTTTCCTGTCTGCCAACGAGTTCTCTATCCATGTCAATACATCACCCCCAATACCATGTGCTTTAATTTTGCACAGTAATCTCTTGTGTGGGACCTTGTCAACAGCCTTTTGAAAGTCCAAATACACCACATCCACTGGTTCTCCTTTGTCCACTCTACTAGTTACATCCTCAAAAAATTCCAGAAGATTTATCAAGCATGATTTCCCTTTCATAAATCCATGCTGACTTGGACCGATCCTGTCACTGCTTTCCAAATGCGCTGCTATTACATCTTTAATAATTGATTCCAACATTTTCCCCACTACCTATGTCAGCCTAACCGGTCTATAATTCCCTGTTTTCTCTCTCCCTCCTTTTTTAAAAAGTGGGGTTACATTAGCTACCCTCCATTCCAAAGTCTATAGAATGTTGGAAAATGACCACCAATGCATCCACTATTTCTAGGGCCACTTCCTTAAGTACTCTGGGATGCAGACTATCAGGACCTGGGGATTTATCGGCTTTCAATCCCATCAATTTCCCTAACACAATTTCCTGACTAATAAGGATTTCCTTCAGTTCCTCCTTCTCACTAGACCCTCGGTCCCCTCGTATTTCTGGAAGGTTATTTGCGTCTTCCTTAGTGAAGACACAACCAAGGTATTTGTTCAATTGTTCTGCCATTTCTTTGTTCCCTATTATAAATTCACCTGATTCTGACTGCAAGGGACCTACATTTGCCTTCACTAATCTTTTTCTCTTCAAATATCTATAGAAGCTTTTGCAGTCAGTTTTCATGTTCCCTGCAAGCTTACTCTCATACTCTATTTTCCCCCTCTCAATTAAACCCTTTGTCTTCCTCTGCTGAATTCTAAATTTTTCCAGTCCTCAGGTTTGCTGTTTTTTCTGGCCAATTTATACGCCTCTTCCTTGGATTTAACACTAGCCCTAATTTCCCTTGTTAGCCACGTTTGTGCCACCTTCCCCTTTTTATTTTTTTTTACCAGACACTGATGTACAATTGTTGAAGTTCATCCATGTGATCTTTAAATGTTAGCTATTGCCTATCCACCATCAACCCTTTAAGTATCATTCGCCAGTCTATCCTAGCCAATCCTGAGTGGTCCAGGCATCTAAAGCGCTGCTTAAGCACTCCAATGGTTTTCTCCATGATATTGCGAGTGGCTCTGTGGTTCTCGTTGTATCGCTTCTCGGCTTCGGTGTGGGTGTCACACAGTGGGGTCATCAGCCAGGTGGCGAGGCCATATCTTCTGTCACCAAGCATCCAGCATTGACGTTGTGGCTGAATGTTAAACAAGTCAGATATAGTGCTCTCACGCAGGATCATGGATGCTGCCCAGAAATTTAGCATTCACTGCCATAATAATTGCTGGTGGTCGACAACAACTTGCACATTCATGGAGTGGAATCCCTTGCAGTTCCTGAAAACCTCTGCATCCTGAAAAGGTGCCTGCATCGCGATGTGCGTACAGTCTATTGCTCCCTGCACCTTGGGCAAGTTAGCAATTTGGTAGAATCCTCGACCCCTCTCAGTCTGAGTCTCCCTGGTCATAGGGAAGCTGATAAAGTCCATCCTGCGTGGGTACAGGGCTTTAGAGACCTGTCTTATGCAGCAATGTGTGGCATGCTGAGACATGCAAAGGAACCGGATGCGTAAAACGACAGTGACTTTGCCCTCGACGGACGGTGCGGTCCTGATAGTGCTGGCAGGTTGCCCTTATGAGCTGGCATATTTCACTGATAACCTCTTTGTAGAAACGCAGTCTCTGAAAGCGGGTGGCATCGGACAAGTTGAGGTAAGACTGCTTCTCCCTGTATTTATGGGGGGTGTAACGTCTGGTCCTCCTCATCAGTCTGTCACGTCTTATATTGGGCACATAATGCTGTCGAGCATACCTTCTGCCATCTCGAGTCTGCAGCATGTAAGTGGTCAACAAGAGAGGGTGAGAAAGGACAGGCCCCATTCCAATAGCTATCTGTTTTCCACCGATTGGTCACAAAGAATGAATGTCCCCACGAAAACACCTATTAAATTCCAATCGTTCACAGTATGATAAAGATGTTTGTTCAGATGTTCACATCACCTCTAAAGACCTCCAGAGTACATCCAAACTCCCCCGTGATTGAAGCAGAGAATCTTTTTAAATGATGTGACATGTGATTTAGAAGATGGCATCCAAACGGCTGTGAGTAGTTCCAGTTAGTTCTGTTGCGTTCATAATAAAGGATGAAACTGAGTACTGTGAACAAGGATCTAAGGATAAGGGGTAAGCCATTTAGGACCGAGATGAGGAGAAACTTCTTCACCCAGAGAGTGGTGAACCTGTGGAATTCTCTACCACAGAAAGTTGTTGAGGCCAATTCACTAAATATATTCAAAAAGGAGTTAGATGAAGTCCTTACTACTAGAGGGATCAAGGGATATGGCGAGAAAGCAGGAATGGGGTACTGAAGTTGCATGTTCAGCTATGAACTCATTGAATGGCGGTGCAGGCTAGAAGGGCCGAATGGCCTACTCCTGCACCTATTTTCTATGTTTCTATGTTTCTATGAGCAATTCTAACCTAGTTCCTTTAATAAGACTCCAGAGTGCAGGTTCCTCGTGGGTGACCTGCTTATATACTGTGCTCCCAAGGGATGCTGGCTTCCCTTGGGACTCCACCAGATAGGCCCTCTGGTGGTAGTGTGATACAGGTTGCAAGGGATTAAATATATAACATCACTCCCTCGTAAAGTTAATAGTACACTTATTTACAAGGTGAGACGATCTGGGGCTTTTCGCTCCCTTGTCGATCGTCTCAGTACAAATGCGGGTGTGGGTGAGTTGGTTAGTTCTTCTCTGGGTTGCTGGGCAGCTGGCCTTGCCGGGCTGCTGGGGATGTTGAATTTGGCTTCGTGGTCAACCATGATGTCGGTTGCCACTTTGCCACTTGTGTGTGTGTTGGAGGGTTAAAGTTGGTGGTGTCTTCTTCGGGTTGTTTGTAGCAGTTGGTGAACCGCAATTTGGTTTGGTACAAATGTTTTCTGCACGTTAGTCCATTGGCCAATTTGAGCTGAAACACCCTACCCCCCTTCTTTGACTATGACTGTGCCAGCGAGCCATTTGGGACCATGTCCATAATTGAGTACAAACACAGGGTCATTGACCTCAATATCGCGTGACAAATTTGCATGGTCATGGTACACACTTTGTTGATGCTGCCTGCCCTCCACGTGATCATGGAGATCAGGGTGGACAAGAGAGAGTCTTGTTTTGAGCGCCCTTTTCATGAGCAGCTCGGCTGGGAGAACCCCGGTGAGTGAGTGGGGTCTGGTGCGGTAGCTGAGCAGCACTCGGGACAGGTGGGTCTGCAGGGAGCCTTGCGACACGCGTTTCAGGCTTTGCTTGATGGTCTGAACTGCCCGTTCTGCCTGGCCATTGGATGCGGGCTTGAACGGGGCAAATGTGACGTGCTTGATCCCATTGCGGGTCATGAATTCGTTGAATTCAGCACTGGTGAAACATGGCCCATTCTCACTGATTAGGACATCAGGCAGACCGTGCGTGGCATACATAGCTCGTAGGCTCTCAATGGTGGCCGTGGACGTGCTTACAGACATTATTGCACATTCAATCCATTTTGAGTAAGCATCCATGACAACCAAGAACATTTTGCCTAGAAATGGGCCCGCATAGAACACGTGGATCCTCAACCACGGTTTGGAGGGTCACGACCACAAACTTAGCGGTGCCTCTCTGGGTGCATTGCTCAGCTGAGAGCAAGTGTTGCACTGGCGCACGCATGACTCTAAATCTTAGTTGATGCCGAGCCACCAAGCATGGGATCTGGCTGTGGCTTTCATCATTACAATGCCTGGGTGGGTGCTGTGAAATTCACAAATGTACGTATCTCTGCCTTTCTTAGGCAAGACTACGCGATTACCCCACAACACACAGTCTGCCTACAGGGACATTTTGTCTTTGCGCCTGTGGAACGGCTTAATCGCCTCATGCAGCTCCACTGGGACGCTGGATCAGCTCCCATGGAGGACATAGTTTTGTACCAAGGACAGTAAAGAACCTGGCTGGTTCAGGTCCTGATCTGGCGGGCCGTAACGGGTGACTTTTCATTTTCGAATGCATCCATTACCATGAGCATGTCCGCTGGCTGTGCCATTTCCACCCCGGTGGTGGGCAATGGTAGCCGACTGAGAGCATCAGCGCAGTTCTCTGTGCCTGTTCTGTGGCGGATTACATAGTTGTATGCCGACAGCATGAGCGCCCATCTTTGGGTGCGGCAGAGGCATTGGTGTTAATCCCTTTGCTCTCAGAGAACAGCGATATGAGCGGCTTGTGGTCAGTTTCAAGCTCAAACTTGAGGCCAAACAAGTACAGGCGCATTTTTTTTAACCCCGTAAACACACGGCAGAGCCTCTTTTTCAATCATGCTGTCGGCCCTTTTGGCCTTGGACAAACTCCTGGACACATAAGCGATCGGTTGCAAAATCCCCGATTCGTTAGCCTGTTGTAACACCCACCCGACCCCAAATGATGACGCATCGCAAGCTAGCACTAATAATTTACAAGGGTTATACAGGACAAGCAGTTTGTTTGAACACAACAGATTTCTGGCTTTCTCAAAGGCAGACTCTTGTGAATTCCCCCATACCCAGTCGTCTCCCTTGCGCAGTAGCACATGTAGGGGTTCTAGCAGGGTGCTTAACCCAGGCAGGAAATTACCGAAATAGTTAAGGAGTCCCAGGAACGACCGCAGCTCCGTCACGTTCTGTGGTCTCGGCACGTTTTTGATGGTCTCCGGCTTGGCGTCGGTGGGTCTGATGCCGTCTGCTGTGATTCTTCTTCCCAAGAACTCGACCTCCGGTGCCAGGAAAACACACTTCGAGCGTTTCAACCTGAGTCCCACGCGATCGAACCGACTAAGGACATCTTCCAGATTCTTCAAGTGCTCAATGGTGTCCCGACCTGTAACCAGTATGTTGTCCTGGAAAACCATGGTGTGAGGAACCGACTTAAGCACACTCTCCATGTTCCGTTGGAAGATTGCCACGGCCGACCGAATCCCGAACGGGCATCTGTTATAGGTGAACAGACCTTTGTGCGTGTTGATGCACAAAGACTCCTCCAGCTCCTGCGTCATGTAAGCCGAGGTCAGGTCCAGCTTGGTGAACATCTTCCCTCTAGCCAGGTCGTCTGCCTTGGGTAGCGGGTACTGGTCCTGTGGCGAATAATGGTTAATCGTCACTTTATAGACCCCACAAATTCTGACCGTGCCGTCGTCTTTAAGTACCGGGTCAACCGGACTGGCCCACTCGTTAAATTCCACCGGGGCGATGATGCCTTCTCGCTGCAGCCTGTCCAGCTCAATTTCCACTTTCTCACGCATCATATATGGTACCGCCCGTGCCTTGTGGTGGATGGGTCGCATACCGGGAACCAAATGGATCTGCACTTTCGCCCCCGAGAAGCTTCCAATGCCTGGCTCAAACAACGATGGAAACCTGCTCAGAACCTGGGCACATGAGGCGTCGTCGACGGACAAAAGCGCTCGGATGTCATCCCAGTTCCAGCGGATGTTTCCCAGCCAGCTTCTGCCAAACAATGTGGGGCCATCGCCGGCACGATCCACAGCGGGAATTCGTGTACTGCTCCATCATAGGAGACTTTGACTTCTGCACTGCCAATTACAGGGATTAGTTCCTTGGTGTAAGTCCTTAGTTTGGTGTGAATGGGGCTGAGCTTGGGCCTGTGTGCCTTGTTGCACCACAGCCTGTCGAAGGCCTTTTTACTCATTATGGACTGACTTGCACCTGTGTCCAGTTCCATAGATACTGGAATTCTGTTCAGTTCAACTTTCAACATTATTGGTGGACATTTCGTAGTGAATGTGAGTACCCCGTACACTTCTGCCTCCTCGGTATGAGTCTCCAATTCAGCCTGATCCACAGTGGATCGATCTTCCTCTGCAACGTGGTGGTTTGCAGGGTTTGCAGGGTTTGCAGCTCGCCTGCACATTCGTTGGAGGTGTCCCATTGTTCTGCAGCTGTTGCACGCATAGTGCTTGAAGCGGCATTGATGGGGCCGATGATCACCTCCACAGTGCCAACAGGGTGTTAACTGCCTCGCATCAATGATTGATGGCGGACTCTGGGTCATCTGAGGTCGTGCAGCAGCAGCCGGCGTGTACATTCTGCCATGTATATTCCTGCTCGAAAACGACGTTACTTTGTGCACAGTACTGGCCAAAACTTCTTTGCTCTGCGAAATCTGTTTAGTGCTGTCGCTGGTGGACATAAATGCCTGGGCTATCGTTTTGGCTTTGCTTAGATTCAGTGTTTCAACAGTCAATAGTTTGCAAAGGATTACCTCATGGCCAATGCCCAGTACAAAAGTCTCCAAGCATTTGTTCTAGGAATCCCTCAAATTCGCAATGTCCTGTGAGTCGCCTTAGTTCGATGTCATAGCTCGCCACTTCCTGGCCCTCCGACCGTTGACACCTGTAGAACCGATATCTCGCCATCAAAAAGCTTTCCTTAGGATTTAGCTGCTCCCGGACCAGCGTACACAATTCTTCATAGGATTTAGCTGTTAGTTTTACCGGAGCTAGAAGATTCTTCATGAGGCCATAGGTTGTTGCCCCACAGACAGTAAGGAGGATCGCCTTTCGTTTGGCAGCGTTCTCGTCCCCTTCCAGCTCGTTGGCCACAAAGTATTGGTCGAGTCTCTCCACGAAGGCCTCCCAATCGTCCCCTTCTGAGAACTTCTCCAGGAAACCAACTGTTCTTTTTGCGTTTCATGCACAAGGACCCCCAGGTCTCTCTCTACTGCAGCACTTTGCAATTTTCCTCAACTTAAATTATAATTTGCTTTTCTATTATTTCTGCCAAAGTGGATAACCTCACTTTTCCCACATTATACTCCGTCTGCCAAATTTTTGCCGATTCACTTAGCCTGTCCATATCCCTCTGCAGATTTTTTGTGTCCTCATAATTTGCTTTCCCATCCATCTTTGTATCATCAGCAAACTTGGCTACATTACACTCAGTCCCTTCATCCAAGTCATGAATATAGATTGTAAATAGTTGAGGACCCAGCACCGATCCCTGCGACACCCCACTAGTCACTTTTTGCCAACCGGAAAATAACCCATTTATCCCGACTCACTGTTCTCTGTTAGTTAGCCAATCCTCTATTCATGCTAATATATTACCCACAACCCCATGAGCTTTTATCTTGTGCAGTACCCTTTTATGGGCACCTTATCGAATGACTTCTGGAAATCCAAATACACCACATCCACTGGTTCCCCCTTATCTACCCTACATGTGACATCCTCAAAGAACTCTATCAAATTTGTCAAACATGATTTCCCTTTCATAAAACTATGCTGACTCTGCTTGATTGAATCATTCTTTACCAAATGTCTCGCTACTGCTTCCTTAATAATGGACTCCAGCATTTTCCCACGACAAATGTTAGGCTAACTGGTCTACAGTTTCCCGCTTTTTGTCTGCTTCCTTCTTTAAATAGCGGCGTTACATTTGCGGTTTTCCAATCAGCTGGGACTGCCCCAGAATCCAGGAAATTTTGGTAGATTACAACCAATGCATCCACTATCGCTGCAGCCACTTCTTTTAAAACCCTAGTGTTGTGTTCCTTATACAGATGAGACTGCACACAGGGAGGTTAATGTAACAGTGACCTCAGTCTTTACTAAGACACTCCAGAGTGAGGAACAGGCCTTCAACGCCGGCTTATATACAGATGCTGGGATCCCTTGGGACTTCAGGGGATGCACTCCCTGGTGGCGGAACATGGGAGTGCATGCTTTACAGATACACAACATCACTCCCCTGCAAAGTCAAAGTGAAAACTATTTACAAGGTAAGGCGGTCGGGAGCCTTTCTTTCCCTGGTGGACCGCCTCGGTACAAATGTATGTTCTGGTGTGTTGGCTGTGCCCTCGCTGGGCTGGCGTGTTGTTGGCCCTGCAGGGCTGCTGGGTAAGCCTGGACTTGCTGGGCTGTTGGGTGTGATGGGTTCGATTTCCTGGTCCGGCGTGGTGTCGTTGATCCTTTGGGTGTGTGTTGTGGGCTCGAAAAAGGTGGTGTCTGCTGTGGGTTATTCAGGGCAGTCTGTGAACCGCAGCCTCGTTTGGTGCTTTCTGCAAATTTGTCCATTGTCTAGTTTGACTACAAACACCCGACTCCCTTCTTTAGCTATCACCGTGCCCGCGATCCACTTGGGACCATGTCCACAGTTTAGCACATACACAGGATCATTCAAATCAATTTCCCGTGACACAGTAGCGCGACCATTGTTTACATTTTGTTGCTGCCGCCTGCTCTCTACCTGATCATGCAGAGTAGGGTGAACCAGCGAGAGTCTGGTTTTTAGTGCCCTTTTCATGAATAGCTCAGCCGGGGGCACCCCTGTGAGCGAGTGGGGTCTCATGCAGTAGCTGAGCAGTACTCGGGACAGGCGGGTTTGGAGTGAGCCTTCTGTGATTGGTTTAAGGCTCTGTTCGATTGTTTGTACTGCCCGCTCTGCCTGCCCATTGGAGGCTGGTTTAAACGGGGCTGAGGTGACATGTTTGATCCCATTGCGGGTCATGAATTCTTTAAATTTAGTACTGGTGAAACATGGCCCATTGTCACTGACCAGTATGTCAGGCAGGCCGTGGGTGGCAAACATGGCCCTCAGACTTTCAATGGTGGTGGTGGCGGTGCTTCCCGACATTATTTCACATTCAATCCATTTTGAAAAAGCATCCGCCACCACCAGGAACATTTTACCGAGAAACGGGCCGGCATAGTCGACATGGATTCTTGACCATGGTCTGAAGGGCCAGGACTACAAACTTAGTGGTGCCTCTCTGGGCGCGTTGCTCAACTGAGCACACACGCTGCATTGCCGTTCACAGGACTCTAAGTCAGAGTCGATACCGGGCCACCACACGTGGGATCTGGCTATCGCTTTCATCATTACTATACCCGGGTGTGTGCTGTGGAGATCAGAGATGAACGTCTCCCTGTCCTTTTTTGGTAGCACTACGTGGTTACCCCACAACAGGCAGTCTGCCTGAATGGACAGCTCGTCCTTTCGCCGCTGGAACAGCTTGATTAGCTCTTGCATTTCAACGGGGATGCTGGCCCAGCTCCCATGCAGTACACAGTTTTTTTTACTAGGGACAGCAGAGGATCTTGGCTGGTCTAAGTCCTAATCTGGCGGATCGTGACAGGTGATTTATCATTTTCAAATGCTTCCATGACCATCAACAAGTCTGCGGGCTGTGCCACCATCAACAAGTTTGCAGGCTGCGCCATTTCCACCTCCATGGTGGGCAATGGTAGCCGACTGAGAGCATCCGCACATTTCTCGGTGCATAGCCTGTGGCGGATGGTATAGTTATACGCCGATAGCGCGAGTGCCCATCTTTGTACGCGGGCTGAGGCATTAGTATTTATCCCCTTGTTTTCAGCGAACAGGGATATGAGGGGCTTGTGATCGGTTTCCAGCTCAAATTTGAGGCCAAACAGGTACTGATGCATTTTCTTTACCCCGAACACACACGCTAATGTCTCTTTCGCAATCATGCTGTAGGCCCTCTCAGCCTTAGACAACCTCCTGGAGGCATAGGCGACAGGTTGCAACTTAGCTTGTTGTAATACACACCCGACTCCGTACTACGACGCATCACATGTTACCACAAGTCTTTTACATGGGTTATACAATACAAGCAGCTTGTTGGAGCATAAAATGTTTCTGGCTTTCTCAAAAGCAATTCTTTGTTTTTTTCCCATACCCAGTTCTCACCTTTACACAATAACACATGTAGGGGCTCTAAGAGGGTGTTTAACCCCAGTAGGAAGTTACCAAAATAGTTGAGGAGTCCCAGGAATGACTGCAGCTCCGTGTCGTTCTGTGGACTGGGCGCGTTCCTGATAGCCTCTGTCTTGGTGTCTGTGGGCCGAATGCCGTCCGCCGTGATCTTTCTCCCCAAAAACTCCACTTCTGTTGCCCTGAAAACGCATTTCGACCCCTTCAGCCGCAGCCCTACGCGACCCAGTTGCTGGAGGACCTCCTCCAGGTTTTATAGGTGCTCGGCGGTGTCCCGACCCGTGACCAATATGTCATCCTGAAAAACCACCATGCGTGGTACCAACTTGAGTAGGCTCTCCATGTTTCTCTGGAAGATCGCTGCAGCCGACTGAATTCCAAACGGGCATCTGTTGTAGATGAACAGTCCCTTGTGTGTGTTGATGCAGGTGAGGCTCTTCGAAGACTCCTCCAGCTCCTGCGGCATGTGCGCCGAAGTCAGGTCGAGCTTGCTGAATGTCTTGCCTCCTGCCAGCGTCGCAAAAATGTCATCTGCCTTAGGTAGTGGGTATTGGTCCTGTAGCGAGAAACGATGAATAGTTACTTTATAATCGCTGCAAATCCTGACCATGCCATCACTTTTGTGTACTGGAACAATTGGGCTGGCCCACTCACTGAATTCCACTGGGGAGATGATGCCCTCGCATTGCAGCCTGTCCAGCTCGATTTCCACTCTCTCCCTCATCAGAGGAGGGCAGCAGCAGCCAAGTTCATGGCACCGTGGCTGGCTCTGTTGCACAGAAGGGCAGGAAAAAGTGTGGGAGAGCGATAGTGATAGGGGATTCAATGGTGAGGGGAATAGATAGGCGTTTCTGCGGCCGCAACCGAGACTCCAGGATGGTATGTTGCCTCCCTGGTGCAAGGGACAAGGATGTCTCGGAGCGGGTGCAGGACATTCTGAAAAGGGAGGGAGAACAGCCAGTTATCGTGGTGCACATTGGTAACAACGACATAGGTAAAAAAAGGGATGAGGTCCTTCGAAACGAATTTAAGGAGCTAGGAGCTAAATTAAAAAGTAGGACCTCAAAAGTAGTAATCTTGGGATTGCTACCAGTGCCACGTGCTAGTCAGAGTAGGAATCGCAGGATAGCACAGATGAATATGTGGCTTGAGCAATGGTGCAGCAGGGAGGGATTCAAATTCCTGGGGCATTGGAACCGGTTCTGGGGGAGGTGGGACCAGTACAAACCGGACGGTCTGCACCTGGGCAGGACTGGAACCAATGTCCTAGGGGGATTGTTTGCTAGTGCTGTTGGGGAGGAGTTAAACTAATATGACAGGGGGATGGGAACCAATGCAGGGAGACAGAGGGGGACAAAAAGGAGGCAAAAGCAACAGACAGAAAAGAGATGAGGAAAAGTGGAGGGCAGAGAAACCCAAAGCAAAGAACAAAAAGGGCCACTGTACAGCAAAATTCTAAAAGGACAAAGGGTGTTAAAAAAACAAGCCTGAAGGCTTTGTGTCTTAATGCAAGGAGTATCCGCAATAAGGTGGATGAATTAACTGTGCAAATAGACGTTAACAAATATGATGTGATTGGGATTACGGAGATGTGGCTCCAGGATGATCAGGGCTGGGAACTCAACATCCAGGGGTATTCAACATTCAGGAAGGATAGAATAAAAGGAAAAGGAGGTGGGGTAGCATTGCTGGTTAAAGAGGAGATTAATGCAATAGTTAGGAAAGACATTAGCTTGGATGATGTGGAATCTATATGTGTAGAGCTGCAGAACACCAAAGGGCAAAAAATGTTAGTGGGAGTTGTGTACAGACCTCCAAACAGTAGTAGTGATGTTGGGGAGGGTATCAAACAGGAAATTAGGGGTGCATGCAATAAAGGTGCAGCAGTTATAATGGGTGACTTTCATATGCAATAGATTGGGCGAGCCAAACTGGAAGCAATACGGTGGAGGAGGATTTCCTGGAGTGCATAAGGGATGGTTTTCTAGACCAATATGTCGAGGAACCAACTAGGGGGGAGGCCATTTTAGACTGGGTGTTGTGTAATGAGAGAGGATTAATTAGCAATCTCATTGTGCGAGGCCCCTTGGGGAAGAGTGACCATAATATGGTGGAATTCTGCATTAGGATGGAGAATGAAACAGTTAATTCAGAGACCATGGTCCAGAACTTAAAGAAGGGTAACTTTGAAGGTATGAGGCGTGAATTGGCTAAGATAGATTGGCGAATGATACTTAAGGGGTTGACTGTGGATGGGCAATGGCAGACATTTAGAGACCGCATGGATGAACTACAACAATTGTACATTCCTATCTGGCGTAAAAATAAAAAAGGGAAGGTGGCTCAACCGTGGCTATCAAGGGAAATCAGGGATAGTATTAAAGCCAAGGAAGTGGCATACAAATTGGCCAGAAATAGCAGCGAACCCGGGGACTGGGAGAAATTTAGAACTCAGCAGAGGAGGACAAAGGGATTGATTAGGGCAGGGAAAATGGAGTACGAGAAGAAGCTTGCAGGGAACATTAAGACGGATTGCAAAAGTTTCTATAGGTATGTAAAGAGAAAAAGGTTAGTAAAGACAAACGTAGGTCCCCTGCAGTCAGAATCAGGGGAAGTCATAACGGGGAACAAAGAAATGGCAGACCAATTGAACAAGTACTTTGGTTCGGTATTCACTAAGGAGGACACCAACAACCTTCCGGATATAAAAGGGGTCAGAGGGTCTAGTAAGGAGGAGGAACTGAGGGAAAACTTTATTAGTTGGGAAATTGTGTTGGGGAAATTGATGGGATTGAAGGCCGATAAATCCCCAGGGCCTGATGGACTGCAACCCAGAGTACTTAAGGAGGTGGCCTTGGAAATAGTGGATACATTGACAGTCATTTTCCAACATTCCATTGACTCTGGATCAGTTCCTATGGAGTGGAGGGTAGCCAATGTAACCCCACTTATTAAAAAAGGAGGGAGAGAGAAAACAGGGAATTATAGACCGGTCAGCCTGACCTCAGTAGTGGGTAAAATGATGGAATCAATTATTAAGGATGTCATCGCAGTGCATTTGGAAAATGGTGACATGATAGGTCCAAGTCAGCATGGATTTGTGAAAGGGAAATCATGCTTGACAAACCTTCTGGAATTTTTTGAGGATGTTTCCAGTAAAGTGGACAAGGGAGAACCAGTTGATGTGGTATATTTGGACTTTCAGAAGGCTTTCGACAAGGTCCCACACAAGAGATTAATGTGCAAAGTTAAAGCACATGGGATTGGGGGGTAGTGTGCTGACGTGGATTGAGAACTGATTGTCAGACAGGAAGCAAAGAGTAGGAGTAAATGGATACTTTTCAGAATAGCAGGCAGTGACTAGTGGGGTACCGCAAGGTTCTGTGCTGGGGCCCCAGCTGTTTACACTGTACATTAATAATTTAGACGAGGGGATTAAATGTAGTATCTCCAAATTTGCGGATGACACTAAGTTGGGTGGCAGTGTGAGCTGCGAGGTGGATGCTATGAGGCTGCAGAGCGACTTGGATAGGTTAGGTGAGTGGGCAAATGCATGGCAGATGAAGTATCATGTGGATAAATGTGAGGTTATCCACTTTGGTGGTAAAAACAGAGAGACAGACTATTATCTGAATGGTGACAGATTAGGAAAAGGGGAGGTGCAACGAGACCTGGGTGTCATGGTACATCAGTCATTGAAGGTTGGTATGCAGGTACAGCAGGCGGTTAAGAAAGCAAATGGCATGTTGGCCTTCATAGCGAGGGGATTTGAGTACAGGGGCAGGGAGGTGTTGCTACAGTTGTACAGGGCCTTGGTGAGGCCACACCTGGAGTATTGTGTACAGTTTTGGTCTCCTAACTTGAGGAAGGACATTCTTGCTATTGAGGGAGTGCAGCGAAGATTCACCAGACTGATTCCCGGGATGGTGGGACTGACCTATCAAGAAAGACTGGATCAACTGGGCTTGTATTCACTGGAGTTCAGAAGAATGAGTGGGGACCTCATAGAAACTTTTTAAATTCTGACGGGTTTAGACAGGTTAGACGCAGGAAGAATGTTCCCGATGTTGGGGAAGTGCAGAACCAGGGGTCACAGTCTAAGGATAAGGGGTAAGCCATTTAGGACCGAGATGAGGAGAAACTTCTTCACCCAGAGAGTGGTGAACCTGTGGAATTCTCTACCACAGAAAGTAGTTGAGGCCAATTCACTAAATATATTCAAAAGGGAGTTAGATGAAGTCCTTACTACTTGGGGGATCAAGGGGTATGGCGAGAAAGCAGGAAGTGGGTACTGAAGTTGCATATTCAGCCATGAACTCATTGAATGGCAGTGCGGGCTAGAAGGGCCAAATGGCCTACTCCTGCACCTATTTTCTATGTTTCTATGTTTCTATCGCTCGCGCCTTGTGGTGAATAGGTCGTGCCTCTGGGACCAAGTGGATCTGCACCTTCGCCCCGGAAAAGTTTCCAATGCCTGGCTCAAAAAGGGAAGGAAATTTGTTGAGAACCTGGGTACATGAGGCCTCATCGACATGTTATAGTGCTCGGATGTCATCCCAGTTCCAGCAGATTTTGCTCAGCCAGCTCCTTCCAAGCAGTGTGGGGCCATCGCCCGGGACAATCCAGAGTGGCAGTTCGTGCACCGTGCCCTCGTAGATGACCTTGACCATGGCACTGCCCAGGACAGTGATAAGCTCTTTGGTGTACATTCTCAGTTTCGTGTGGATGGGGCTCAGGGCTGGTCTGAGAGCCTTGTTGCACCACAGTCTCTCAAACATCTTTTTACTCATGATGGATTGGCTGGCGCCAGTGTCCAATTCCATGGCTACAGGTAAGCCATTCAATTTTACATTTAGCATTATAGGTGGACATTTCGTCGAAAATGTGTGCACCCCGTGTACTTCAGCATCTGCCTCCTCTCTCTGAGACTCGAAATTGCTTTGATCCACCATGGACCGATCTTCCTCTGGTTAGCAGGTTTTGCAGAGCTTGCAGCTCATCTGCAAGCTCGTTGGAGGTGCCCCATTGTTCCACAGCTCTTGCAAACATACCATTTGAAGCGGCATGAATAGGCTGAATGGAAGCCTCCACAACGCCAACAAGGTGTGAATTGCCTTATATTCATCCTTTGTTGCGGACTCTCAGTCATCTGGGTCACCTGAGGCCTGCTGGCAGTTGCAGACTCGTGGTTTCTGCCCTGTGCATTTCTGCTCGCAAACACAGTTCCAGTTAATTTATGAACATTGCTAGCACTTGTGTGCTGAGAGATTTGTTTGGTGTTATCACTGGTGGACATAAACGCCTGTGCTATCGCAATGGCCTTACTGAGAGTCAGTGTCTCTACCGTCAAAGGTTTTTGTAGGATGGTCTCGTGGCCAATGCCCAGTACAAAAAAGTCTCTGAGCATTTGCTCCAGGTAACCATCAAACTCACATTGTCCTGCAAGTCGTCTTAGCTCGGCGATGTAGTTCGCCACTTCCTGACCTTCAAATCGCTGGTAACTCGCCATCAGCACGCTCTCCCTCGGGTTAAGATGCTCCCGAACCAATGTACACAGCTCCTCATATGACTTATCTGTGGGTTTCACCGGAGCCAGAAGATTCTTCATGAGGCTGTAGTTCGGTGCCCTGCAGACCGTGAGGAGGACCGCTCTCCTTTTTGCAGCGCTTCCCTCTCCGTCCAGCTCATTGGCTACAAAGTACTGGTCTAACCGTTCGACATAGGCTTCCCAGTCCTCACCCTCCGAGAACTTCTCCAGGATGCCCACAGTTTGCTGCATCTTTGCGTTGGATTCATGTACTCATCGCCAGTTGTTGTGTTCCTAACACAGATGAGACGGCACACAGGGATGTTAAAGTAACAGTGACCTTAATCTTTATTAAGACACTCCAGAGTGAGGAACAGGCTTATATAGAGTGCTCCCAAGGAATGCTGGGATCCCTTGGGACTTCAGGGGATGCACTCCCTGGTGGCAGAACATGGGAGTGCATGCTTTACAGATACACAACACCTAGGATGAAAGGCATCAGGTCCAGGAGACTTGTCCTCCTTTAGTTCCATTATTTTACTTAGTACTACTTCATTAGTGATAGTGATTGTATTAAGTTCCTCGCTTCCTCTAACCCCTTAATTATCCACTATTGGGATGTTTTTAGTGTCTACTACCGTGAAGACCGATAAAAAATATTTGTTCAACGTCTCTGCCATTTCCCTGCTCTCCATTATAATTCCCCAGTCTCATCCTCCAGGGGACCAGCATTTACTTTAGCCACTCTTTTCCTTTTTATGTACCTGTATAAACTCTTATTATCTGCTTTTATATTTCATGCTAGTTTACTTTCATAATCTTATCTTCCCTCTCTTAATCATTTTTTTTAGTTGTTCTCTGCTGGCTTAAAAATTTTTTCCAATCCTCTGTCCTCTCACTCGTCTTGGCCACATTGTATGCCTTTGTTTTCAATTGCAGATTTCATTAATAGGTACTTACTGTGTAACGTGTAAAAGCACAGTGGAGGGTTGGTGCTTGGTGTTGCAAAGAACATCTCAGATACATCTCATCCTTTAAGGCATGGCAACTGAAAGTTTACAGATTTGTTTTAAAATAAAATTGCACGGCAATGAGTTGTAAAAATCAACTTATTGAATCACTGCAACAATAATTAAGTGAAGAATAACGCAATTTTCATTGCCAAATAAAATATATTATTTTGTTTATGAACTTCATAAATTATACCTTTGTCTTAGTACAGCAAACTTCTTTTCCCACATTCGATTTGTTCGATCTAGTCGTTTATTAAGGCTAAAAAACAAGCATACATAATTAATTAGTGAAAGACACACGCTATTCAAGGCCAGTACCAATAAATATGCTATAGTTACTTAATTATATTTTTTCACGCCCTGAATACTGATGAGATTTAGCAATAAGCACTGTTTCTTATTCAGTAGATATTGTTTTCAAAAGATACTCAGTAAGTACTGGTAGGTCTCCTGTGACATTGCTGAGTTGGTGACTACATTGTTGTGGGGAGGATACTAGTATGTGGAAGGTGCATCTTGCCATTGAAAGAATTAGAAAAGGTTTGTGAGAGACAATGGGCCCAAGTTTCCACACGATAAAAAACGGGCGCCCCTCCAAGCTGGGCGCCCGTTTTTCACGCCTAAAACGGCGCCTAAAAAAAACCTCGCGATTCTGGAGCGTTCTGCAGCTCCTTGTCTGCCTGGCGCGGCGCGCAGTGGGGTGGAGCCTACACTCGCGCCGATTTTGTAAGTGGGAGGGGGCGGGTACTATTTAAATTAGTTTTTTTCCTGCCGGCAACGCTGCGCGTGCGCGTTGGAGCGTTCGCGCACGCGCAGTGTGAAAAAAACATTGGCACTTGGCCATTTTTGTAGTTCTTTGTAGCTGTTTAATTTTTGAACATTTTTTTAATAAAAGCACATTGCCATCAGCACATCAGCACTTGCAGCCTTCTCACTGTCTCCTTCCCCCACCCCCGCGGGAAGAACGGGCGCCTCCTCTCCCCTCCCCGCGGGAAGAACGGGCGCCTCCCCCCACCCCGCGGGAAGAACAGGCGCCTCCTCCCCCCCCCGCGGGAAGAACGGGCGCCTCCTCCCCCCCCCGCGGGAAGAACGGGCGCCTCCTCCCCCCCCCGCGGGAATGAACAGCCACCTCCTCTCCCCGCCCCCCGCGGGAAGAACAGGCGCCTCCTCCCCCCCCCCGCGGGAAGAACGGGCGCCTCCCCCCCCCCCCGCGGGAAGAACAGGCGCCTCCTCCCCCCCCGCGGGAAGAACAGGCGCCTCCTCCCCCCCCCCGCGGGAAGAACAGGCGCCTCCTCCCCCCCCGCGGGAAGAACGGGCGCCTCCTCCCCCCCCGCGGGAAGAACGGGCGCCTCAGGCTGACTGCTGCATTCTCCGTGCCTGAAGCACTTTCACACAGGTAGGAAGATGGTTTATTTAATCTTTTCTTTGCTTTTAAATGTTTATTCAGGTTGGATTTATTTGTATAATATTTGTAGAAGTATAAATAAGGATTTATTGTAGAATTTAATGACTTCCCTTCCCCCCCACCCCTCCCCCCCACCTCGTTCTGGACGCCTAATTTGTAACCTGCGCCTGATTTTTTAATGTGTAGAACAGGTTTTTTCAGTTCGACAAAAATCTTCACTTGCTCCATTCTAAGTTAGTTTGGAGTACGTTTTCACTGTGGAAACTTTGAAATCAGGCGTCAGTGGCCGGACACGCCCCCTTTTGAAGAAAAAATTCTGTTCCAAAGTGGAACTGTTCTACCTGACTAGAACTGCAGAAAAAAAATGTGGAGAATTGCGATTTCTAAGATAGTCCGTTCTCCACCAGTTGCTCCTAAAAATCAGGCGCAAATCATGTGGAAACTTGGGTCCAATAAAGTAATTTATGATTAGATTCTGGAAAGAATTAATTAAATAATGCTTGCCGTACTCAATGCCAGTAGATGTAAATAAATATATTCCTCTGACATACAGAAACCGATACATACGATAATTGTTTTTGCATAAACAACAACTTGCATTTACATGGCACCTTTAATGGAGTGAAATAAACAAGCCCTTACGTTTAGAAAGAGTTAAAAATTTCATGCAATATTTGCTTTGCTTAAAAGCATTAGAACAGCACATTTCTTTTTACCTCTAAGCGTTGTTCTGTCAGTAATTTTACAGCAATATACAGCAGTGAAATGTAGCAGGATTTAGAAACATTGACACTAAAATTCCAATCAAGGCCAAGGTCTCTGGTCAGGACATTGGAAAATGAGGGAAATAACTCTTCCGCAATTCCACCTGCTTTTTACATTTGGCCATTTTCCAGGATAGGGAGCATGAATCTTTCACCCGTGCCCCTACATCAACATGTTGGGGGTAACATTAAAATTGGGAATGTCCATTTTACCTCGTAAAAATGATGGTAAGACACTGAAAGCGAGGTCCTAATCTTACCCACCCATTTTATGCACAGAATTCGGTCATCGTCATTTTGAATTGGGGCTCATTTAGGTATAGTGCACCTATTGAAGAATGCCAGTTAGGGTCGGTACTTTATTTATGACCCCAAAATCCCATTCAACAATGCTGGCAGCTTAGAATGACGTTACTGTTTTATCTTGAGTACAGAGTGGATAAAGGTGCTATAACAACATTTGTGTGGGGCCTGAACTTGGTGGAAGCTGAATTCCGCCCAAGTGCCACCCAAAGGACCGTCGAGATACCTGACGGTACTTTGGGTGGGAGTTTTGTAAAAAGGTCCTTGAAAGACCGCCCGGCGGCAAAAAAGGGACTTACGCTGTGAGTCTGGGCGGCAGCGGACGGGAGTACCCAATCTCGGCAGCAAATACAATCCTTACCAAAGTGCTACCGAGGACTGAGTCGGGCCCAGGAAGGGGGGAGCACATAAAAATAAAAATTTACGCAAAAAAACCCACTGGAAGACCTTCAGGAGACCTCATCCACATAAATCACTTAAAAAATAATAAATAGAAGTTCACTAACCTTTTTTTGCAGGTCTTCATACTTACATTGAAACATAGAAAAAAATAGGTGCAGGCGTAGGCCATTCAGCCCTTCGAGCCTGCACCACCATTCAATAAGATCATGGCTGATCATTCCCTCAATACCCCTTTCCTGCTTTCTCTCCATACCCCTTGATCCCCTTAGCCGTAAGGGCCATATATAACTCCCTCTTGAATATATCCAATGATCTGGCATCAACAACTCTCTGTGGTAGGGAATTCTACAGGTTAACAACTCTCTGAGTGAAGAAGTTTCTCCTCATCTCAGTCCTAAATGGCTTACCCCTTATCCTTAGAGTATGTCCCCTGGTTTTGGACTTCCCCAACATTGGGAACATTCTTCCTGCATCTAACCTGTCCAGTCACTTCAAAATTTTATATGTTTCTATGAGATCCCTTCTCATTCTCCTAAATTCCAGTGAATATAAGCCCTGTCGATCCAGTCTCTCCTCATATGTCAGTCCTGCCATCCCGGGAATCAGTCTGGTGAACCTTCACTGCACTCCCTCAATAGCAAGAACGTCCTTCCTCATGTTAGGAGAGCAAAACTGAACACAATGTTCCAGGTGAGGCCTCACTAAGGCCCTGTACAATTGCAGTAAGACCTCTCTGCTCCTATACTCAAATCCCCTAGCTATGAAGAGATGAACATACCATTTGTCTTCTTCACCGCCTGCTGTACCTGCATGCCAACCTTCAATGACTGATGAACCATGACACCCAGGTCTCGTTATGCCTCCCCTTTTCCTAATCTGCCGCTATTCAGATAATATTCTACCTTCGTGTTTTTTCCCCCAAATTGGATAACCTCACATTTATCCACATTATACTGCATCTGCCATGCATTTGCCCACTCACCTAACCTGTCCAAGTCACCCTGCAGCCTCTTAGCGTCCCCCTCACAGCTCACACCGCCACCCAGTTTAGTGTCACCTGCAAACTTGGAGATATTACACTCAATTCCTTCATCTAAATCGTTAATATATATTGTAAAGAGCTGGGGTCCCAACACTGAGCCCTGCGGCACCCCACTAGTCACTGCCTGCCATTCTGAAAAGGACCCGTTTATCCCGACTCTCTGCATCCTGTCTGCCAACCAGTTCTCTATCCATGTCAGTACATTATCCCCAATACTTGATTTTGCACACCAATCTCTTGTGCGGGACCCTGTCAAAAGTCTTTTGAAAGTCCAAATACACCACATCCACTGGTTCTCCCTTGTCCACTCTGCTAGTTACAACCTCAAAATATTCCAGAAGATATTCATCAAGCATGATTTCCCTTTCATAAATCCATGCTGAGTTGGACCGATCCTGTCACTGCTTTCCAAATGCGCTGCTATTTCATCCTTAATGATTGATTCCAACGTTTTCCCCACTACTGATGTCAAGCTAACCGGTCTATAATTACCCGTTTTCTATCTCCCTCCTTTCTTAAAAAGTGGTGTTACATTAGCTACCCACCAGTCCATAGGAACTGATCCAGTCGATAGACTGTTGGAAAATGATCACCAATGCATCCACTATTTCTAGGCCCACTTACTTAAGTACTCTGGGATGCAGACTATCAGGCCCCAGGGATTTATCGGCTTTCAATCCCATCAATTTCCCTAACACAATTTCCTGCCTAATAAGGATATCCTTCAGTTCCTACTTCTCACTAGACCCACTGTCCCCTAGTACATTCGGAAGGTTATTTCTGTCTTCCTTCGTGAAGGAAGTATTTGTTCAGTTGGACTGCCATTTCTTTGTTCCCCATTATAAATTCACCTGAATCCGACTGCAAGGGACCTACATTTGTCTTCACTAATCTTTTTCTTTTCACATATTTTTGAAGCTTTTGAAGTCAGTTTTTATGTTCCCTGCATCTTCCTCTCGTACTCTATTTTCCCCCTCTTAATTAAACCCTTAGTCCTCCTCTGTTGAATTCTAAATTTCTCCCAGTCCTCAGGTTTTTTTGCTTTTATTTTAGCCAATTTATATGCCTCTTCCTTGGTTTTAACACTATCCTTAATTTCCCTTGTTAGCCACGGTTGAGCTACTTTCCCCATTTTATTTTTACTCTATACAGGGATGTACAATTGCTGAAGTTCATCCATATGATCTTTAAATGTTTGCCATTGCTTATCCACCATCAACCCTTTATGTATCCTTTGCCAATCTATTCTAGCCAATTCATGCTTCATACCGTCGAAGTTACCTTTCCTTAAGTTCAGGACCCTAGTTTCCAAATTAACTGTGTCATTCTCCATCTTAATAAAGAATTCTACCATATTATGGTCACTTTTCCCCAAGGGGCCTCGCACAACAAAATTGCTAATTAGTCCCTTCTCATTACACATTACCCGGTCTAGGATGGCCAGCTCTCTAGTTGGTTCCTCGACATATTGGTTTGGAAAACCATCCCTAATACACTCCAGGAAATCCTCCTCCACCGCATTGCTACCAGTTTGATTAGCTCAATCAATACCGTTGGGGTTAGACCTGCCTCCATGCAGCGGTCCTTCCTCCTGCTGCCACCGAGCTCCCGCCCGGAGGAATCTGCCAGCTCGGCGGGCGGGAGGCCACTTACTTGCCTTGCGCGCTAGTGGCCATCAGCGGGCGGTTCCCAGTGGTCCTTCCCTCCCATTAACGGGAGGCCTAGTGGAAACTGGCACCGGGGCGGGGGGAGACCGCCGAAAAAACTCGGTGGTAGTCGGTGGCAGCGGGCGGTAAGGACACCAAGTTCGGGCCCAGAGAGAAAAATCTCAGATGATGACAGTACCATACACGAACGGATGTCCCGGAAAATGATAGTTACAATCAGGAAGATGAACAAGCAAAGTGCTCAAAACATTTAAGGGACAATTTTCCTCTCCAGGAAGCCTGGGCATAAATCAAATAATGAAGGGGTTAGAAGAGGTTTTTTTAAGCAGAGGGTTCTTAGGAAATGGAATGTCTTTCCAGAAATACTAGTGGGAGTGGAATGCATATCTTTTAAAAGGAAAGTGGATGAATATTTGAAAAGAAAAAAAATTAAGAGTATAGTGAAAGTGTAACGGAATGGGACCTGAGTCTTCCTATTATATCAGTTCAGGACATTACCTAGATGTGATTTTCACCTGGTACATGCCCATCATTGGTAGTGCCTTTGCTTTGCCTGGAAGTAGAGCAGTAAAGTCCACTGGCTATGGGGCCTTCTGCCTGCTGTCCAAAACCTGTAGCCAGAAAGTCTCGAGTTTCAAATTTTCTTTGCTACACCTTTGCTGCATCTGTAGGAAAACATTTACCTATATAGTTTCTGATATGTACTTAACCCCTTGTAACCTTGTAACCTGTATCACACCTGTCCACCAGAGGGCCTACCTGTTGGAGTCCCAAGGGATCCCAGCATCCCTTGGGAGTACAGTCTATAAGCAGGCTACCCATGAGGTACCTGCACTCTGGAACTACAATAAAGGAGCTAATATCACACTTGCTCATTACACACAGTACTCGGTCTGACCATTTATTATGAGTATAACAATTGGCAACGAGGTAACGAACCGCGCAAAAATGCAAAGAACAGTCGGCATCCTGGAAAAGTTCTCAGAGGGGGATGATTGGGAGGCCTTCGTGGAGTAGCCAACGAGCTGGAAGGGGACAAGAACGCGACAAAATGAAGGGTGATCCCCCTAACTGTCTGTGGGGCCACAATCTATGGCCTCATGAAGAATCCCCTGGCCCCGGCTAAAGAAACAGAGAAATCCTACAAAGAACTGTGTACGCTGGTCCGAGAGCACCTAAATCCTAGGGAAAGTGTTTTGATGGCGAGATATCGGTTCTACACGTGTCAACAATCGGAGGGCCAGGGAGTGGCGAGCTACGTCGCCGAACTAAGGTGCCGTGCAGGACATTGTGAGTTTGAGGGATTCCTAGAACAAATGCTCAGAGACTTTTTTGTATTGGGCATCGGACATGAGACTATCCTTCGCAAACTGTTTACTATAGAAACTCCGAATCTGAGTAAAGCCATAACGATAGCCGAGGCATTTATGTCCACCAGCGACAACACCAAGCAGATTTCACAGAACAAAGAAGTTTCGGCCAGTACTGTGCATAAAGTAACGTCGGTTTTGAGCAGAAATGTACATGGCAGAATGTACACCATGATTGCTGTGGTCCGACCTCAATTCAACCAGAGTTCGCCATCATCTGTTAATGCGAGGCAGTTAACACCCTGTTGGCACTGTGGGGGTGAAGATCGGTCCCAATAAAGCCGCTTTAAGCACTATGCGTGTAATGGCTGCAGAACAATGGGACACCTCCAACGAAGGTGTTTGCTAGTGCTGTTGGGGAGGAGTTAAACTAATATGGCAGGGGGATGGGAACCAATGCAGGGAGATAGAGGGAAACAAAAAGGAGGCAAAAACAAAAGACAGAAAGGAGATGAGGAAAAGTGGAGGGCAGAGAAACCCAAGGCAAAGAACAAAAAGGGCCATTGTACAGCAAAATTCTAAAAGGACAGAGGGTGTTAAAAAAACAAGCCTAAAGGCTTTGTGTCTTAATGCAAGGAGTATCCGCAATAAGGTGGATGAATTAACTGTGCAAATAGATGTTAACAAATATGATGTGATTGGGATTACGGAGACGTGGCTCCAGGATGAGCAGGGCTGGGAACTCAACATCCAGGGGTATTCAACATTCAGGAAGGATAGAATAAAAGGAAAAGGAGGTGGGGTAGCATTGCTGGTTAAGGAGGAGATTAAGGCAATAGTTAGGAAGGACATTAGCTTGGATGATGTGGAATCTATATGGGTAGAGCTGCAGAACACCAAAGGGCAAAAAACGTTAGTGGGAGTTGTGTACAGACCTCCAAACAGTAGTAGTGATGTTGGGGAGGGCATCAAACAGGAAATTAGGGGTGCGTGCAATAAAGGTGCAGCAGTTATAATGGGTGACTTTAATATGCACATAGATTGGGCTAACCAAACTGGAAGCAATACGGTGGAGGAGGATTTTCTGGAGTGCATAAGGGATGGTTTTTTAGACCAATATGTCGAGGAACCAACTAGGGGGGAGGCCATCTTAGACTGGGTGTTATGTAATGAGAAAGGATTAATTAGCAATCTCGTTGTGCGAGGCCCCTTGGGGAAGAGTGACCATAATATGGTGGAATTCTGCATTAGGATGGAGAATGAAACAGTTAATTCAGAGACCATGGTCCAGAACTTAAAGAAGGCTAACTTTGAAGGTATGAGGCGTGAATTGGCCGAGATGGATTGGCGAATGATACTTAAGGGGTTGACTGTGGATGGGCAATGGCAGACATTTAGAGACCGCATGGATGAACTACAACAATTGTACATTCCTGTCTGGCATAGAAATAAAAAAGGGAAGGTGGCTCAACCGTGGCTATCAAGGGAAATCAGGGATAGTATTAAAGCCAAGGAAGTGGCATACAAATTGGCCAGAAATAGCAGCGAACCTGGGGACTGGGAGAAATTTAGAACTCAGCAGAGAAGGACAAAGGGTTTGATTAGGGCAGGGAAAATGGAGTATGAGAAGAAGCTTGCAGGGAACATTAAGACGGATTGCAAAAGTTTCTATAGATATGTAAAGAGAAAAAGGTTAGTAAAGACAAACGTAGGTCCCCTGCAGTCAGAATCAGGGGAAGTCATAACGGGGAACAAAGAAATGGCGGACCAATTGAACAAGTACTTTGGTTCGGTATTCACGAAGGAGGACACGAACAACCTTCCGGTTATAAAAGGGGTCGGGGGGTCTAGTAAGGAGGAGGAACTGAGGGAAATCCTTATTAGCCGGGAAATTGTGTTGGGGAAATTGATGGGATTGAAGGCCGATAAATCCCCAGAGCCTGATGGACTGCATCCCAGAGTACTTAAGGAGGTGGCCTTGGAAATAGTGGATGTGTTGACAGTCATTTTCCAACATTCCATTGACTCTGGATCAGTTCCTATGGAGTGGAGGGTAGCCAATGTAACCCCACTTTTTAAAAAAGGAGGGAGAGAGAAAACAGGGAATTATAGACCGGTCAGCCTGACATCGGTAGTGGGTAAAATGATGGAATCAATTATTAAGGATGTCATAGCAGTGCATTTGGAAAGAGGTGACATGATAGGTCCAAGTCAGCATGGATTTGTGAAAGGGAAATCATGCTTGACAAATCTTCTGGAATTTTTTGAGGATGTTTCCAGTAGAGTGGATAAGGGAGAACCAGTTGATGTGGTATATTTGGACTTTCAGAAGGCGTTCGACAAGGTCCCACACAAGAGATTGATGTGCAAAGTTAGAGCACATGGGATTGGGGGTAGTGTACTGACATGGATTGAGAACTGGTTGTCAGACAGGAAGCAAAGAGTAGGAGTAAATGGGTACTTTTCAGAATGGCAGGCAGTGACTAGTGGGGTACCGCAAGGTTCTGTGCTGGGGCCCCAGCTGTTTACACTGTACATTAATGATTTAGATGAGGGGATTAAATGTAGTATCTCCAAATTTGCGGATGACACTAAGTTGGGTGGCAGTGTGAGCTGCGAGGAGGATGCTGTGAGGCTGCAGAGCGACTTGGATAGGTTAGGTGAGTGGGCAAATGCATGGCAGATGAAGTATAATGTGGATAAATGTGAGGTTATCCACTTTGGTGGTAAAAACAGAGAGACAGACTATTATCTGAATGGTGACAGATTAGGAAAAGGGGAGGTGCAAAGAGACCTGGGTGTCATGGTACATCAGTCATTGAAGGTTGGCATGCAGGTGCAGCAGGCGGTTAAGAAAGCAAATGGCATGTTGGCCTTCATAGCAAGGGGATTTGAGTACAGGGGCAGGGAGGTGTTGCTACAGTTGTACAGGGCATTGGTGAGGCCACACCTGGAGTATTGTGTACAGTTTTGGTCTCCTAACCTGAGGAAGGACATTCTTGCTATTGAGGGAGTGCAGCGAAGGTTCACCAGACTGATTCCCGGGATGGCGAGACTGACCTATCAAGAAAGACTGGATCAACTGGGCTTGTATTCACTGGAGTTCAGAAGAATGAGAGGGGACCTCATAGAAACATATAAAATTCTGACGGGGTTAGACAGGTTAGATGCAGGAAGAATGTTCCCAATGTTGGGGAAGTCCAGAACCAGGGGTCACAGTCTAAGGATAAGGGGTAAGCCATTTAGGACCGAGATGCGGAGGAACTTCTTCACCCAGAGAGTGGTGAACCTGTGGAATTCTCTACCACAGAAAGTTGTTGAGGCCAATTCACTAAATATATTCAAAAAGGAGTTAGATGAGGTCCTTACCGCTAGGGGGATCAAGGGGTATGGCGAGAAAGCAGGAATGGGGTACTGAAGTTGAATGTTCAGCCATGAACTCATTGAATGGCGGTGCAGGCTAGAAGGGCCGAATGGCCTACTCCTGCACCTATTTTCTATGTTTCTATGTTTCTATGAATGTGTAGGCGAGCTGCAAACCCTGCAAACCACCACGTTGCAGAGGAAGATCGGTCCACAGTGGATCAGGCGGAATTGGAAACTTGTGTAGAGGAGGTAGAGGTGTACGGGGTACACACGTTCACAACAAAATGCCCACCAATAATGTTGAAAGTTGAACTGAATGGTATTCCAGTATCTATGGAGCTGGACACGGGGGCAGGTCAGTCCATAATGAGTAAAACGCCTTCAACAGGCTGTGGGGGAAGAAGGCACACAGGCCCAATCTCAGCCCCATTCACACCAAACTAAGGACTTATACAAAGGAACTAATCCCTGTAATCGGCAGTGCTGAAGTCAAAGTCTCCTATGACGGAGCAGTACACGAACTCCCGCTGTGGATTGTGCCACGGGATGGCCCCACGTTGTTTGGCAGTAGCTGGTTGGGGAAATTCCGCTGGAACTGGGACGACATCCGAGCACTCTCATCAGTTGACGACAGTGCATGCACCCAGGTTCTAAGCAAATTCCCTTCATTATTTGACCAGGCATTGGAAGTTTCTCGGGAGCGAAAGTGCAGATCCATTTGGTTCCCAGTACGCGACCCACCGTACCGTACATGATGCGTGCAAAAGCGGAAATCGAGCTGGACAGGCTGCAATATGAAGGCATCATCGCACCAGTGGAGTTCAACGACTGGGCCAGTCCGATTGTTCTGGTACTCAAGGAGGATGGTACAGTTAGAATTTGCAGTGACTATAAAGTAACAATTAATCGTTTTTTGCTGCAGGACCAGTACCCGCTACCCAAGGCAGACGACCTATTTTCGACCCTGGTTGGAGGGAAGATGTTCACCAAGCTGGACCTGACCTCGGCCTGCAGGAGCTGGAGGAGCCTTCGAAAGGTCTCATCTGCATCAACATGCACAAAGGTCTGTTTATTTACAACCGATGCCCGTTCGGGATTCGGTTGGCTGCAGCAATCTTCCAGCGGAACATGGAAAGCCTGCTAGTGGTCTTCCAGGGCAACATATTGGTTACAGGTCTGGGCACCATGGAGCACTTCAAGAACCTGGAGGAAGTTCTTAGTCGGTTGGATCGCATGGGGTTCAGGTTGAAACGCTCGAAGTGTGTTTCCCTGGCACAGGACGTCGAATTCTTAGGAAGGAGAATCGTAGCAGACGGCAGCAGACCCACCGACGCCAAGATGGAAGCCATCAAGAACGTTCCGTGACCATGGAACGTGACAGAGCTGTGGTCGTTTCTGGGGCTCCTTAACTACTTCGGTAATTTCCTACCTGGGTTAAGCACCCTGCTAGAACCCCTGCATGCGCTACTGTGTAAGGGAGACGACTGGGTATGGGGGAACTCACAAGAGGCTGCCTTTCAGAAAGCCAGAAATGTACTGTGTTCTAACAAACTGCTTGTTCTGTATAACCCATGTAAACGACTAGTGTTAGCTTGTGATGCGTCGTCACACGGGGTCGGGTGTGTGTTACAACAGGCTAATGAATCGGGAATTTTGTAACCAGTTGCGTATGCATCCAGGAGTTTGTCCAAGACCGAAAGGGCCTACAGCATGGTTAAAAAAGAGGCTCTGGCGTATGTTTACAGGACAAAAAAATGCACCAGTACTTGTTTGGCCTCAAGTTCGAGCTTGAAACACAAGCCACTCATATCGCTATTCTTGGAGAGCAAAGGGATCACTACCAATGCCTCTGCCCGCATTCAAAGATGGGTGCTCACGCTGTTGGCATACAACTATGTAATTCGTCACAGACCGGGAACAGAGAACTGCACAGATGCTCTCAGTCGGCTATCATTGCCCACCACCGGGGTGGAAATGGCACATCCAGCGGACTTGCTTATGATCATGGAGGCATTTGAGAATGAGAAATCCCCTGTTACGGCCTGCCAGATCAGGACCTGGACCAGCCAGGATCCTTTACTGTCCTCAGTAAAAAATGTTTAGTGAGTTGGCCACACCGCAGGTAAAGGGTACATAGCCAGATAGGGGATGGGTGACCAACAGGAAGAGCAGTAGATGGAAGGTAGTGCAGTGGCCTCCTGCGGTCATCCCCCTGCAAAACAGATACACCGCTTTGAGTACTGTTGAGGAGGATGACTCATCAGGGAGAGCAGCAGCAGCCAAGTTCATGGCACCGTGGGTGGCTCTGCTGCACAGGAGGGCAGGAAAAATAGTGGGTGAGCAATAGTGGTAGGGGATTCTATTGTAAGGGGAATAAATAGACATTTCTGCGGCCGCAATCGAGACTCCAGGATGGTATGTTGCCGCCCTGGTGCAAGGGTCAAGGATGTCTCAGAGCGGCTGCAGGACATTTTGAAGGGAGAGGGTGAACAGTCAGTTGTCATGGCGCCAACAGGTACCAACAATATAGGTAAAAAACAGGATGAGGTCCTACAAGACGAATTTAGGGAGCGAGGAGCTAAATTAAAAAGTAGGACCTCAAAAGTAGTAACCTCAGGATTGCTAACAGTGCCACGTGCTTGTCAGAGTAGAAATCGCAGGATAGCTCAGATGAATACGTGGCTTGAGGAGTGGTGCAGAAGGGAGGGATTCAAATTCCTGGGGCATTAGAACCGGTTCTGGGGGAGGTAGGACCAGTATAAACTGGACAGTCTGCACCTGGGCAGGATCGGAATTAATCCTAGGGGGAGTGTTTGCTAGTGCTGTTGGGGAGGAGTTAAACGAATATGGCAGGGGGATGGGAACCTATGCAGGAAGACAGAGGAAAGTAGAATGGGGGCAGAAGCAAAAGATAGAAAGAAGAAAAGTAAAAGTGGAGGGCAGAGAAACCCAAGGCAAAAAGCAAAAAGGACCACATTACAGCAAAATTCTAAATGGGCAAAGTGTGTTAAAAAGACAAGCCTGAAGGCTTTGTGCCTCAATGCGAGGAGTATTCGTAATAAGGTGGACAAATTAACTGCGCAGATAGCTGTTAATGGATATGATGTAATTGGCATCATGGAGACATGGCTCCAGGGTGACCAAAGCTGAGAACTCAACATCTGGGGTATTCAACATTTAGGAAGGATAGACAGAAAGGAAAAGGAGGTGGGGTGGCATTGCTGGTTAAAGAGAAAATTAACGCTATAGTAAGGAAGGACATAAGCTTGGATGATGTGGAATCAGTATGGGTGGAGCTATGGAATATCAAAGGGCAGAAAACGCTAGTGGGAGTTGTGTACAGACCAGCAAACAGTAGTAGTGAGGTTGGGGACAGCATCAAACAAGAAATTAGGGATGTATGCAATAAAAGTACAGCAGTTATCATGGGCGACTTTAATCTGCATATTGATTGGGCTAACCAAACTGGTAACAATGCGGTGGAGGAGGATTTCCTGGAGTGTATTAGGGATGGTTTTCTAGACCAATATGTCGAGGAACCAACTAGAGGGCTGACCATCCTAGACTGGGTGATATGTAACGAGAAAAGACTAATTAGGAATCTTGTTGGCGAGGCCCCTTGGGGAAGAGTGACCATAATATTAAGATGGAGAGTGACACAGTTAATTCAGAGACTAGGGTCCTGAACTTGAGGAAAGGTAACTTCAATGGTATGAGACATGAATTGGCTAGAATAGACTGGCGCGTGATGCTTAAAGCGTTGTCGGTGGGTAGGCAATGGCAAACATTTAAAGATCACATGGATGAACTACAACAATTGTACATTCCTGTCTGGCGTAAAAATAAAAAAGGGAAGGTGGCTCAACCGTGGCTATCAAGGGAAATCAGGGATAGTATTAAAGCCAAGGAAGTGGCATACAAATTGGCCAGAAATAGCAGTGAACCCGGGGACTGGGAGAAATTTAGAACTCAGCAGAGGAGGACAAAGGGTTTGAATAGGGCAGGGAAAATGGAGTACGAGAAGAAGCTTGCAGGGAACATTAAGGCGGATTGCAAAAGTTTCTATAGGTATGTAAAGAGAAAAAGATTAGTAAAGACAAATGTAGGTCCACTGCAGTCAGAATCTGGGGAAGTCATAACTGGGAACAAAGAAATGGCAGACCAATTGAACAAGTACTTTGGTTCGGTATTCACTAAGGAGGACACCAACAACCTTCCGGATATAAAAGGGGTCAGAGGGTCTAGTAAGGAGGAGGAACTGAGGGAAATCTTTATTAGTCGGGAAATTGTGTTGGGGAAATTGATGGGTTGAAGGCCGATAAATCCCCAGGGCCTGATGGACTGCATCCCAGAGTACTTAAGGAGGTGGCCTTGGAAATAGTGGATGCATTGACAGTCATTTTCCAACATTCCATTGACTCTGGATCAGTTCCTATCGAGTGGAGGGTAGCCAATGTAACCCCACTTTTTAAAAAAGGAGGGAGAGAGAAAACAGGGAATTATAGACCGGTCAGCCTGACCTCAGTAGTGGGTAAAATGATGGAATCAATTATTAAGGATGTCATAGCAGTGCATTTGGAAAATGGTGACATGATAGGTCCAAGTCAGCATGGATTTGTGAAAGGGAAATCATGCTTGACAAACCTTCTGGAATTTTTTGAGGATGTTTCCAGTAAAGTGGACAAGGGAGAACCAGTTGATGTGGTATATTTGGACTTTCAGAAGGCTTTCGACAAGGTCCCACACAAGAGATTAATGTGCAAAGTTAAAGCACATGGGATTGGGGGGTAGTGTGCTGACGTGGATTGAGAACTGATTGTCAGACAGGAAGCAAAGAGTAGGAGTAAATGGATACTTTTCAGAATAGCAGGCAGTGACTAGTGGGGTACCGCAAGGTTCTGTGCTGGGGCCCCAGCTGTTTACACTGTACATTAATAATTTAGACAAGGGGATTAAATGTAGTATCTCCAAATTTGCGGATGACACTAAGTTGGGTGGCAGTGTGAGCTGCGAGGTGGATGCTATGAGGCTGCAGAGCGACTTGGATAGGTTAGGTGAGTGGGCAAATGCATGGCAGACGAAGTATCATGTGGATAAATGTGAGGTTATCCACTTTGGTGGTAAAAACAGAGAGACAGACTATTATCTGAATGGTGACAGATTAGGAAAAGGGGAGGTGCAACGAGACCTGGGTGTCATGGTACATCAGTCATTGAAGGTTGGTATGCAGGTACAGCAGGCGGTTAAGAAAGCAAATGGCATGTTGGCCTTCATAGCGAGGGGATTTGAGTACAGGGGCAGGGAGGTGTTGCTACAGTTGTACAGGGCCTTGGTGAGGCCACACCTGGAGTATTGTGTACAGTTTTGGTCTCCTAACTTGAGGAAGGACATTCTTGCTATTGAGGGAGTGCAGCGAAGATTCACCAGACTGATTCCCGGGATGGTGGGACTGACCTATCAAGAAAGACTGGATCAACTGGGCTTGTATTCACTGGAGTTCAGAAGAATGAGTGGGGACCTCATAGAAACTTTTTAAATTCTGACGGGTTTAGACAGGTTAGACGCAGGAAGAATGTTCCCGATGTTGGGGAAGTCCAGAACCAGGGGTCACAGTCTAAGGATAAGGGGTAAGCCATTTAGGACCGAGATGAGGAGAAACTTCTTCACCCAGAGAGTGGTGAACCTGTGGAATTCTCTACCACAGAAAGTAGTTGAGGCCAATTCACTAAATATATTCAAAAGGGAGTTAGATGAAGTCCTTACTACTTGGGGGATCAAGGGGTATGGCGAGAAAGCAGGAAGTGGGTACTGAAGTTGCATGTTCAGCCATGAACTCATTGAATGGCAGTGCAGGCTAGAAGGGCCAAATGGCCTACTCCTGCACCTATTTTCTATGTTTCTATGTTTCTATGTCCCTTGCAGTCAGATTCAGGTGAATTTATAATGGGAAACAAAGAAATGGCGGACCAGTTAAACAAATACTTTGGTTCTGTCTTCACGAAGGAAAACACAAATAACCTTCCGGAAATACTAGGGGACTGAGGGTCTAGTGAGAAGGAGGAACTGAAGGAAATCCTTATTAGGCGGGAAATTGTGTTAGGGAAATTGATGGGATTGAAGGCCGATAAATCCCCGGGGCCTGATAGTCTGCATCCCAGAGTATTTAAGGAAAAGGCCCTAGAAATAGTGATGCATTGGTGATCGTTTTCCAACAGTCTATCGACTCTGGATCAGTTCCTATGGACTGGAGGGTAGCTAATGTAACACCACTTTTTAAGAAAGGAAGGAGATAGAAAACGGGTAATTATAGACCGGTTAGCTTGACATCAGTAGTGGGGAAAATGTTGGAATCAATTATTAAAGATGAAATAGCAGCACATTTGGAAAGCAATGACAGGTTCGGTCCAAGTCAGCATGGATTTATGAAAGGGAAATCATGCTTGACAAATCTTCTCGAATTTTTTGAGGATCTAACTGGTAGAGTGGACAAGGGAGAACCAGTGGATGTGGTGTATTTGGACTTTCAAAAGGGTTTTGACAAGGTCCCACACAAGAGATTGGCGTGCAAAATTAAAGCACATGATATTGGGGGTAATGTACTGAAGTGGATAGAGAACTGGTTGGCAGACAGGAAGCAGCGAGTCGAGATAAACGGATACTTTTCAGGATGGCAGGCCATGACTCGTGGGATGCCGCAGGGCTCAGTGCTGGGACCCCAGCTATTTACAATATACATTAATGATTCAGATGAAGGAATTGAGTGTAATATCTCCAAGTTTGCAGATGACACTAAGCTGGGTGGCGGTGTGAGCTGTGAAGGGGACACTAAGAGGCTGCAGGGTGACTTGGACAGGTTAGATGAGTGGGCAAATGCATGGCAGATGCAGTATAATGTGGATAAATGTGAGGTTATCCAGTTGGGTGGCGAAAACACGAAGGCAGAATATTATCTGAATGGCGGCAGATTAGGAAAAGGGGAGGTGCAACGAGACCTGGGTGTCATTGAAAGTTGGCATGCAGGTACAGCAGGCGGTGAAGAAGGCAAATGGTATGTTCATCTCTTCATAGCTAGGGGATTTGAGTATAGGAGCAGAGAGGTCTTACTGCAATTGTACAGGGCCTTAGTGAGGCCTCACCTGGAACATTGTGTTCAGTTTTGCTCTCCTAACATGAGGAAGGACGTTCTTGCTATTGAGGGAGTGCAGCGAAGATTCACCAGACTGATTCCCGGGATGGCAGGACTGACATATGAGGAGAGACTGGATCGACAGGGCTTATATTCACTGGAATTTAGGAGAATGAGAAGGGATCTCATAGAAACATATAAAATTCTGAAGTGACTGGACAGGTTAGATGCAGGAAGAATGTTCCCGATGTTGGGGAAGTCCAAAACCAGGGGACATACTCTAAGGATAAGGGGTAAGCCATTTAGGACTGAGATGAGGAGAAACTTCTTCACTCAGAGAGTTGTTAACCTGTAGAATTCCCTACCACAGAGAGTTGTTGATGCCAGATCATTGGATATATTCAAGAGGCAGTTAGATATGGCTCTTATGGCTAAAGGGATCAAGGAGTATGGCGAGAAAGCAGGAAAGGGGTACTGAGGTGAATGATCAGCCATGATCTTATTGAGCGGTGGTGCAGGCTCGACGGGCCGAATGGCCTACTCCTGCACCTATTTTCTATGTTTCTATGTTTGTTTGTTTCTATGTGTCCTCCATGGGAGCTGGTCCAGTCCCAGTGGAGATGCAGGAAGCGATTAAGCCATTCCATAGATGCAAAGATGCGCTGTCACTGCAGGCGGACTGTCTCTTGTGGGGCAATCGTGTGGTCTTGCCCAAGAAAGGCAGAGACACATTTATTGGGAAACTGCACAGCACCCACCCAGGCATCGTGATGATGAAAGCCATAGCCAGATTCCATGTATGGTGGCCAGGCATCGACTCAGATTTAGAGTCATGTGTACGACAGTGCAACACTTGCTCTCAGTTGTGCAATGCACCCAGAGAGGCACCGCTAAGTTTATGGTCCTGGCCATCCAAACCGTGGTCGAGGATCCATGTAGACTATGCAGGCCATTCCTCGGCAAAATGTTTTTGGTTGTCATGGATGCTCACTCAAAGTGGATTGAATGTGCAATAATGTCTGTAAGCACATCCACGGCCACCATTGTTTGCCATGCACAGCCTGCCCGATGTCCTAGTCAGCGACAATGGGCCGTGCTTCTCAAGTGCCGAATTCAAAGAGTTCATGACCCGCAACGGAATCAAGCATGTCACATGTGCGCCATTCAAGCCCGCATCCCGCGGCCAGGCAGAACGGGCAGTTCAGACCATCAAGGAAAGCTTGAAACGTGTGTCGCAAGGCTCCCTGCAGACCCGGTTGTCCCGAGTACTGCTCAGCTACCGCACCAGACCCCACTCACTCACAGGGATTCCCCCAGGTGAGCTGCTCATGAAAAGGGCACTCAAAACAAGGCTCTCTGGTCCACCCTGAGCTACTTAATCACATGGAGGACAAGCGGCATCAACAGAGTGTGTACCATAACCGCGCAAACATGACACGCAATGTTGAGATCAATGATCCTGTGTTTGTGCTCCATTATGGACATGGTCCCAAATGGCTCGCTGGTACGCTCACAGCCAAAGAGAGGAGTAGGGTGTTTCAGGTCAAACTGACCAATGGACAAACGCACAGAAAACACTTAGACCAAATTAAACTGTGGTTCACCAACAGCTACGAACAACCTGAAGAGGACACCATCAACTTTGACCTTCCAACACACACACAAAAGTGGCAACTGACATCACAGTTGAACACGAAACAGAACTCATCATCCCCAGCAACCCGGCAAGGCTGACTGCCTAACAGCCCAAGGAAGAATTGACCAACCCAACCACACCAACATTTGTACCGAGACGATCGACAAGGGAGCGCAAAGCCCCAGATCGTCTCACCTTGTAAATAAGTGTATTGCTGACTTCACGGGGGAGTGATGTTATGTATTTAACCTATACTAACCTTGTAAGCTGCATCACACCTGTCCACCAAAGGGCCTACCTGTTGAGAGTCCCAAGGCATCCCTTGGGAGTACAGTATATAAGCAGGCCACCCACGAGGTACCTGCACTCTGGAACTACAATAAAGGAACTAAGGTCACACTTGCTCATTACACACAGTACTTGGTCTGACCTTTTTTTATGAATATAACAGTTTCTTCCAACGGTTTGCTGCTTGTTACTTTTGAAATCCTCTGATCTGAGCGTGGAACCTTTGCCAAGCGGAAAGCCAAGAAAGAAAACGTAATGCCACTCCAACCTTATTTGCGTTACAGGCGCAAGTGCTCTATTCTCCTCGCAGGAGCCTCTATAAGTCCATGGGCAACACAAAGATGTGGAAACCTTGCATAATGGGTCTTTACCCATTTTACTTCTGCTTTGTGTCCAGAACACCAGATAAATTCAGGCAGGTGGATCTCTATAATATCAGCCAGGTTGCAGTACGGGCATTCATTCATCAGGTGAAGGGTGCAATAGATGGCACCCACATTGCTTTGTGGCATCCTACAGTCAACCCCTCTTAACTTCCTCAACAAGAGGGTCCTCACGCCCTGGAAGTAAGATTGCCACTTCTTTTCATTCCGCTAGCCCACTGGGCCAAAGTTCCTCCGTCTCCCCTTGCCATAGTCCTGAAAGCGCATCTTTCTCCAGTTTCTCTCCAATCTCCCCTCATGCCCTCTCCGAGCTTATCTTTTCCATGAGATCCACTTCCTGCTCTCTCGACTCTATTCCCACTGAACCGCTGAGCACCCAACTTCCTTTTCTGGCTCCCATGTTAGCTAATATTGTTAACGGTTCTCTCTCCTCAGGTACTGTCCTCCTCTCCATCAAATCTGCCATCATCACCCCTCTTAAAAAAAACAACCCTTGACCCCTCCGTCCTTGCAAACTGCAGCCCCTTCTCCAACTTCCCTTTGTTCTCCAAAGTCCTTAAATGTGTTGTCACCTCCAAATTACATGCTGAGCTTTCCCAGAACTCCATGTTTGAATTCCTCCAAAATGGTTCTTATCAAACTCACAAATTACATCTATGGGCCCAAGTTTTGGATGTCCTCCCAGAACGGCACACTCCGAGAGGCCCACCTATTTTTTAGAATAAAAAAAGCGCCTAAAACTTACCTCGCAATTCTCCGAGTCCAGCAGACCTGTTTCACAGTCAACGCAGCGCAGTACAAGCAGCTGGGGACGGAGCTACAGCCCTGGGCCAAAAAGAGTGCCGGCAGCTGCGCGCATGTGCAGTGGAGTCTGCGTGCGTGTGCGCAGTAGCTCCTGACCCCCAGATTCTGTGTGCATGTGCTGCTGGCTGTGTGGGAGGGGCCGAAGCACGCAGTCCCTACCGCTGGCCGAATGGGCTCCTGGAGCGGCCAGAATGCCAATTTGCAGCACGCAGCCCTTAGCCCTGGCTGAATGGGCTCCTGGAACGGCCACAGTGCCGATTTGCAGCCCAAAGCACGCAGCCCTTAGCCCTGGCCGAATGGGCTCCTGGAGCGGCCAGAATGCCAATTTGCAGCACGCAGCCCTTAGCCCTGGCTGAATGGGCTCCTGGAACGGCCACAGTGCCGATTTGCAGCCCAAAGCACGCAGCCCCTAGCCCTGGCTGAATGGGCTTCTGGAGCGGCCAGAGTGCCGATTTGCAGCACGCAGCCCCTAGCCTTGGCCGAATGGGCTCCCTCATCGCGGCCAGAGTGCCAATTTGCAGTACGTAGCCACTAGCCCTGGCCGGGCTCCTGGTGCTCCCGAAAGGGTAGGTGAGATAGGAACTTTCTATTTTTTATCTATTGATTTATTGAATGATTTTTAATTTAAAAATTTTTTTTCTTCATTGGTTTATTTATCATTTATTATTGATGATGGTTTTTTTATTTTTAAAAGTGAAGTGTTTAATGTTTTGTAAAATTCTCTAACTCCCCACCCCTCCCCCCCGCCCCCATCGCTGGATACCTGCGCCTGATTTCTAAAGTCTCCGCAAGAATTTCTGAGCATACAAAAGTGTACACTTACTCTGTTCTAATTTAGTTTGGAGTAACTTTTCGCTGCCTAAACTTGCAAAACAGGCGTAAGTGGCTGGTATCGCCCCCTTTTGAAAAAAAACTGCACTAAAACGAAATTATACCAACTCACTTAAACTGGAGCAAACTAAATGCCGAGAATTGTGATTTCTAAGATACTCCATACTCCAAAAGAATAGGAGCAACTCAAGCCGATACTTGGGTCCTATGTGACTGTGACAAAGGTAAACTATCCCTCCTCGTACATCTCGACTTCTCTGCAGCCTTTGACATGGTGACCACTCCATCGTCCTTTAACGCCTCTCCACTGTCGTCCAGCTGGGTGAGACTGCACTCGCCTGGTTCCGCTTTTATCTATCTAACCTTCGCCAGGGAATCAACTGCAATGGCTTCTCTTCCCACTCCTGCATTGTTACTTCTGATGTCCCCCAAGGATCTATCCTTGGCTCCCTCCTATTTCTCATCTACATGCTGCCCCTTTGTGACATCATCCAAAAACACAGCATCAGTTTCTACATGTACGCTGATGACACCCAGCTCTACCTCACCACCACAGGTTGGCATGCAGGTACAGCAGGTGGCTAAGAAAGTAAATGGCATGTTGGCTTTCATAGCAAGGGGATTTGAGTTCAGGAGCAGGGAGGTGTTACTACAGTTGTACAAGGCCTTGGTGAGGCCACACCTAAGGTTTTGTGTACAGTTTTGGTCTCCTAACTTGAGGAAGGACATTCTTGCTATTGAGGGAGTGCAGCGAAGATTCACCAGACTGATTCCCGGGATGGCGGAACTGACATATCAAGAAAGACTGGATCAACTGGGCTTGTATTCACTGCAGTTCAGAAGAATGAGAGGGGATCTCATAGAAATATTTAAAATTCTGACGGGTTTAGACAGGTTAGATGCAGGAAGAATGTTCCCAATGTTGGGGAAGTCCAGAACCAGGGGTCACAGTCTAAGGATAAGGGGTAAGCCATTTAGGACCGAGATGAGAGAAACTTCTTCACCCAGAGAGTGGTGAACCTGTGGAATTCTCTACCACAGGAAGTTGTTGAGGCCAATTCACTAAATACATTCAAAAAGGAGTTAGATGTAGTCCTTACTACTAGGGGGATCAAGGGGTATGGCGAGAAAGCAGGAATGGGGTACTGAAGTTGCATGTTTAGCCATGAACTCATTGAATGGCGGTGCAGGCTAGAAGGGCCGAATGGCCTACTCCTGCACCTATTTTCTATGTTTCTATGTTTTCTATGTTTCTCTCGACACCTTCACTTTCTCTAAATTGTCAGACTGCTTGTCTGACATCCAGTACGGGATGAGCAGAAATGTCCTCCAAATAAATATTGGGAAGATTGAAGCTATTGTCTTCACCTGATCCACCCCCCGCCCCCCACCACCCCCCATCCCTCACAAACTCTGTTCCCTAGCCACCAACTCCATCCCTCTCCCTAGCATCTGTCTGAGGCTGAACTAGACTGTTTGCAACATTGGTGTCGTATTTGACTCTGAAATGAGCATCTGATCACATATCCGTGCCATAACTAAGACTGCCTATTTCCACCTCTGGAACATCGTCTGACTCCACTCCTGCCTCAGCTCATCTGGTGCTGAAACCTTCATCCATGCTTTTGTTACCTCTACACTTGACTATTCAAACGCACTCCTGGCCGGCCTCCCGTCTTCTACCTTCTGTAAACTTGAGGTCATCCAAAACTCTGCTGCCTGTGTCCTAACACGTACCAAATCCCATTCACCCATTCCCTCTGAGCTCGTTGACTTACATTGGCTCACGAAGCAACACGTCGATTTTAAAATTCTCATCTTTGTTTTTAAATCCCTCCATGGCCTTGCTCCTCCCTATCTCTGTAATCTCCACAACCCTCTGAGATATTTGCACTCCTGTAATTCTGGCCTTTTGAGCATCCTTGATTTTAATCGCTCAACCACTGGTGGCCGTGCCTTCAGCTGCCAAGGCCCTAAGCTGTGGAATTCCCCACTAAACCTTTCCGCATCTCTACCTCTCTTTCCTCCTTTAAGACACTCCTTAAAACCTACCTCTTTGACCAAGCTTTTGGTCATCTTCCCTAATTTCTCCTTCTGTGGTTTGGCATCAAATTTTGTTTTACACTCCTGTGAAGTGCCTTGGGATGTTTTACTATGTTAAAGGTGCTATATAAATACAAGTTGTTGTTGTTGCATGTGACAACATGCAAAGGATTGTGCCTGTCAATGTGAGATTCACTGGAAGTTACCATAATGCATTTGTTCTTTGGAATTCATCCCTCCCTGACCTTTTCAAGTAAGATAATTATTTCAATGGGTGGCATGTGGGTGACAAGGCCTGCCTTCCACTCCCATGAATAATGACCCCACTAAGTATTTCTCACTCAGTAGCAGGGGAGTGCTACAATGAAGCACACACCTTTACTAGAGTCATCTTTGAGAAGTCCAACAGGGTCCTAAAAGAGAGCTCTAGTTACTTTGACAGGTCTGGAGGGGCTCTGCAGTATGCACCAGCTCATGTGTCCTGATAGTTGTAGCCTGTTGTGTCTTACATTTTGCCATACAGAAAGGCATTCCAAAGGGAGGTGGTCCTGGCTGCTTTGGAGGCAGAAGTACATGGAGGAAAGCATCAGGATGACTGTCATTTAGCAGACACCCCAGTGTTTAACACAGTGTACCTTCTCCCCATTACCTTAACTCATTCTCCCCCCACCTTTCAAATAAAGAACCAATCTCTCAGTTCTGTACCCATCCTAGAACATAACATATCGGTCCATGCAAATAACATTCACATGTCTGAATAAGTTAGCATGAAATAATTACACCTTTTCTGTATGAATCTAATTTCCATGAAAAATACGGCATGACACAATCATCAACAAAGAGAAGGTGTCATTGATAGTGCCATCAAGTGGCACTTACTCACCAATAACCTGCTCACTGAAGCTCAGTTTGAGTTTCGACAGGACCACTCGGCTCGGACCTCATTACAGCCTTGGTCCAAACATGCACAAAAGGACTGAATTCCAGAGATGAAGTGAGAGTGACTGCCCTTGACATCAAGGCAACATTTGACCGAGTGTGGCATTAAGGAGCCCTAGTAAAATTTAAGTCAATGGGAATCAGAGGGAAAACTCTTCACTGGCTAATGTCATACCTAGCATGTAGGAGGAGGTTTGTGGATGTTGGAGGTTAATCATCTCAACCTTAGCACATCACTGCAGGAGTTACTCAGGAAAGTGTCCTAGGCGCACCCATCTTCAGCTGCTTCATCAATAACCTTCCCTCCATCAGAAGGTCAGAAATGGGGATGTTCGCCAATGATTGCACAGTGCTCAGTTCCATTCACAACCCCTCAGATGTTGAAGCAATTCATGCTCTCATGCAGCAAGAACTGGACAACATTCAAGCTTGGGCTGATAAGTGGCAAGAAACATTCACGCCACACAAGTGGCAGGCAATGTCTGTCTCCAACAAGAGAGTCTAACCACCGCCCCATGACATTCGATGGCATTACCATTGCTGAATTCCCCATCATCAATATCCAGGGGGTCACCATTGACAAAAAACTTAACTGGATCAACCACATAAATACTGTGGCTACAAGAGCAGGTCAGAGGCTGGTTATTGTGCAGCGAGTGTCTTACTCCCTGAAGCAATGGCTAGCATTTAAAGAATATATAATTTACAACAAACATACATTCCTTTAAGGCACAAAAACCCCACAGGAAAAGTGGTTCAACCGTGGCTAACAAGAGAAGTTAAAGATTGTATTGGATCTAACGACGAGGGTTATAATGTTGCCAAAAAGAGCAGTAAGCCTGAGGATTGGGAGGATTTTTAAATTCAGCAAAGGAGGACCAAGAAATTGATAAAGAAAGAGAAAATAAAATATCAGAGTAAACTAGCGAGAGACATAAAAACAGACTGTAAAAGCCACTATTGGTATGTAAAAAGGAAAAGATTAGCAAAAGTAAATGTGAGTCCTCTACAGGCTGAGACAGGCTAAGACAGGAGAAATTATACTGGAATAAGGAAATGGCAGAGAAATTAAACAAACATTTTTAGGGTCTGTCATGTATGTAGACCATGTATACTAACTAAGGAGGACCTTGAGACAATCACTATCACTAGCGGGGTACTGCTGGACAGGCTAATGGGACTCAAGGTAGACAAGTCCCCTGGTCCTGATGAAATGCATCCCAGGGTATTAAAAGAGATGGCGGAAGTTATAGCAGATGCATTCGTTATAATCTACCAAAATTCTCTGGACTCTGGGGAGGTACCAGCGGATTGGAAAGCAGCTAATATAATGCCTCTGTTTAAAAAAGGGGGCAGACAAAAGGCAGGTAACTATAGGCCGGTTAGTTTAACATCTGTAGTGGGGAAAATGCTTGAAACTATCATTAAGGAAGGAATAGCGGGACATCTAGATAGGAATAGTGCAATCAAGCAAACGCAGCATGGATTCATGAAGGGGAAATCATGTTTAACTAATTTACTGGAATTCTTTGAGGATATAACGAGCATGGTGGATAGAGGTGTACCGATGGATTTGGTGTATTTAGATTTTCAAAAGGCATTCGATAAGGTGCCACACAAAAGATTACTGCAGAAGATAAAGGTACGCGGAGTCAGAGGAAATGTATCAGCATGGATAGAGAATTGGCTGGCGAACAGAAAGCAGAGAGTTGGGATAAATGGGTCCTTTTCGGGTTGGAAATCGGTGGTTAGTGGTGTGCCACAAGGATCGGTGCTGGGACCACAACTGTTTACAATATACATAGATGACCTGGAAGAGGGGACAGAGTGTAGTGTAACAAAATTTGCAGATGACACAAAGCGGGTTGTGTAGAGGACACAGAGAGGCTGCAAAGAGATTTAGATAGGTTAAGCGAATGGGCTACGGTTTGGCAGATGGAATACAATGTCGGAAAGTGTGAGGTCATCCACCTTGGGGAAAAAAAACAGTAAAAGGGAATATTATTTGAATGGGGAGAAATTACAACATGCTGCGGTGCAGAGGGATCTGGGGGTCCTTGTGCATGAATCCCAAAAAGTTAGTTTGCAGGTGCAGCAGGTAATCAGGAAGGCGAATGGAATTTTGGCCTTCATTGCGAGAGGGATGGAGTACAAAAGCAGGGAGGTCCTTCTGCAATTGTATAGGGTATTGGTGAGGCTGCACCTGGAGTACTGCATGCAGTTTTGGTCACCTTACTTGAGGAAGGATATACTAGCTTTGGAGGGGGTACAGAGACGATTCACTAGGCTGATTCCGGAGATGAGGGGGTTACCTTATGATGATAGATTGAGTAGACTGGGTCTTTACTCGTTGGAGTTCAGAAGGATGAGGGGTGATCTTATAGAAACATTTAAAATAATGAAAGGGATAGACAAGATAGAGGCAGAGAGGTTGTTTCCACTGGTCGGGGAGACTCGAACTAGGGGGCACAGCCTCAAAATACGGGGGAGCCAATTTAAAACCGAGTTGAGAAGGAATTTCTTCTCCCAGAGGGTTGTGAATCTGTGGAATTCTCTGCCCAAGGAAGCAGTTGAGGCTGGCTCATTGAATGTATTCAAGTCACAGATAGATAGATTTTTAACCAATAAGGGAATTTAGGGTTACGGGGAGCGGGCGGGTAAGTGGAGCTGAGTCCACGGCCAGATCAGCCATGATCTTGTTGAATGGCGGTGCAGGCTCGAGGGGCTAGATGGCCTACTCCTGTTCCTAATTCTTATGTTCTTATGTTCTTATGTATAGTCATATAAGGTGTGCCACCAGAGAGCACTGCGGTGGGAGACTTGAGGGTTTCCTGCATAGGTGTGCAGGGCCCAGTATAAAAGGCTGCCCACCATGCTTGTGCCTCATTCTGGAGTTACAATACATGGGACTAAGGTCACAACAGCTCAAGTACAATACTAGACCTCGTACAGACATTCATAACAGACATAACAGGGCCGAAATTGCCCTTTTCCTTGGGGCCTCTTAACACCATAAATTGGCGGCAATGTTGCGGAGTGCAATGGCCGCCAACTTTTCATGCAATGACTGCCATTATCAAAATTCCGCTCCTGCGGTATCAAGGCGGTGACCCGTTTCCCCCCCCCCTCCCCCCACTGCTCCGCTGCTGCCAAGCCATCCTAAGTATGTCATCACAGTGTGCACCGTCGATGTTTCCCCCCGACGGCGAAATTCCGCCGTGTAAATCTTCCTCCTGCCGGGCGGTGACAAAATCTGCTTTTTCCCGATGGTACAGTGAGGCTGTGGCCTTCTGCAATGGCAATGCGGCTCCCACTAAAGGGGAGGACGCACTTCCGTTGCCACCATGTTTTTTTTTGTCGGCCGACTGCCATGTCAGGCCGACAATTATGTCCCCGGGTTTGGCCGGGCCAACAACAGGCCGAAACCCTCCCTGATGGTTCAGTGGACTGAACTTTAGAAATCGCGCAGGCTCTCCCCTTTAAGTGAAGGGGAGAACTGTGGTGATGCAGTGCCGTGATGACATCATCAGCTGATGACTGACAGCAGCAGCTAATACACCCCCGCCCCCCAATTGCCGCCCCTCTAGTGTGCTTACTATTTCACTTCCGCCCCCATTCTGAGCGACTTCTGGTCCACCTGAAAAAAAAAGCCAAAGAGCGGAATTTTGTTCAAGAAGCCACATCAACCACCGCGGCGGTGAAAACTGTAGAAACGGGGTGCGTGCGCCCCGTTTCCAGCAGTGGGCAATTTCGGCCCCTTTGTGACTGTCTTCACGGAAGAAGACACAAAAAATCTGGAAATAGCGCAGTACCAAGGGTCTAGCGAGAATGAGGAACTGAAAGAAATTAGTATTAATAAAAAAAAGTTGTGAGAAGGATGCAAAGGGGCTTCAAGGGGATATAGTCACCATCATAGGCAGTCCCTCGGAATTGAGGAAGACTTGCTTCCACTCTTAGCATGAGTTCTTAGGTGGCTGTACAGTCCAATTCGAGAACCACAGTCTCTGTCACAGGTGGGACAGATAGTGGTTGAAGGAAAGGGTGGGCTTGGAGTCTGGTTTGCCACATACTCGTTCTGCTGCCTGCACTTGATTTCTGCATGCTCTTGGCGACGAGAATCGAGGAGCTCAGCGGCCTCATGGATGCACTTCCTCCACTTAGGGCGGTCTTTGGCCAGAGACTCTCAGGTGTCAGTGGGGATGTCACACTTTATCAGGGAGGCTTTGAGGGTTCCCTTGAACGTAGCCCATCTTTGGCTCATTTGCCCTGGATGAGTTCCGAGCGCTTGTTTTGGGAGTCTCGTGTCTGGCATGCGAACTATGTGGCCTGCCCAGCGGAGCTGATCAAGTGTGGTCAGTGCTTCAATGCTGGCAATGTTGGCCTTGACAAGGACGCTAAAGTTGGTGTGCCTGTCCTCCCAGGGGATTTGTAGGATCTTGCGGGGACATCGTTGGTGGTATTTCTCCAGCGACTTGAGGTGTCTACTGTACATGGTCCACGTCTCTGAGCCATACAGAAGGGCGGGTATTATTACAGCCCTGTAGACCATGAGCTTGGTGACAGTTTGAGGGCCTGGTCTTCAAACACTCTTTTCCTCAGGCGGCCGAAGGCTGCACTGGCGCACTGGAGGCGGTGTTGGATCTCGTCGTCAATGTCTGCTCTTGTTGATAGGAGGCTCCCGAGATACGGGAAGTGGTCCACGTTGTCCAGGGCCGCGCCATGGATCTTGATGACTGGGGGGCAGTGCTGTGCGGCGAGGACAGGCCGGTGGAGGAACTTTGTCTTACGGATATTTAGTGTAAGAACTATGTTTTCGTACGCCTCAGTAAACACGTTGACTATGTCCTGGAGTTAAGCCTCTGTGTGTGCACAGACGTAGGCGTCGTCCACGTACTGTAGCTCTGTGACAGAGGTTGTGGTGGTCTTGGACCTGGCCTGAAGACGGTGAAGGTTGAACAGGTTCCCACTGGTTCTGTAGTTTAGTTCCACTCCAGTGCGGAGCTTGTCGACTGTGAGGTGGAGCATGGCAGCGAGAAAAATTGAGAAGAGGGTTGGGGCGATGACACAGCCCTGCTTGACCCTGATCCGGATGTGGATTGGGTTTGTGATGGATCCGTTGGTAAGGGGATATAGACAGGCTAAGTGAATGGGCAAGAACATGGCAAATGGAATATAATGTGGAGAAAAATGTTACATACCAGCATCTGAACCTCAGTCTGTGCATATTGCACAAACCACCACAACCACCAAACATCTCCACCTACTAAGATTCAAATCCACATCTCACGACTTGCCAATAGTGACAGCTTTTCAACTATGGAATGCACATCTGCCTAACACATAGTTGCACTCTCACTTGCACACATTCGTTTCTCTTGCAGGCCAAGGTGGCCCACAATAGGAGGGAGCAGCAGAGAAACAGGTGGGGCACCGTGGCTACAGACCTTGAGGAGCGAGTGTTGCAACTCATTAAGCACCAGATCGTGGGCACTGTGGCCGTCAGCGAAGCGACCCACTTGGGGGCAACAATGGTATCTTCATCCGCTCTCCTTCTCTCATCTCCCTTCCCAATCACACCAGAAGCCTTTCTCACTTTCCAGCTGCTGATACTGTCTGCATTCCTTGCTCCATTCCTGCCCCCTACCCTCATCTTAATGCAAGTCTGGTGCCTTTATGCTTTCAGATAATCAACAACCAGATGACCAGCCTGTCCCTGAGCCTCCCAGTGAGAGTGAGACAGGGGAAGAGGAGGAGGAGCAAAACACCGCATCACTGCATCTCTCACCCACAGGCACCACCTCAGATACTGGCACTACGTGATCTTTAGAGGCAAGTTTAGTAAAGGGGTCTGCACTGGGTGATGCACCCGGGACGAGTGGGCTGCAGCAAGGCCAGGGGGAACGGGTAGCTCAGGAGCCAATTTCCCAGAGAGTGAGTTTGTGTGCGAGTTCTGCTGTACAGGACTCAATGAGGACCTCAATGGGGAGGTGTTCACAAGAAGGGTAATGGCCATGCACTCGGAGAGAATAGGTGCAATAGCAAGGGTGCCAGAGAGCCTCTCGGCAATGGTAAGGAGCATGGAGTAACCAGCCGTCAACATTGCACAGAGCTCGGCGCCCACCATGGAGCCCATCATTTCCACTCGGCAGAGGATGGTGGACTCCCAGAGAGACCGTGGGGACCCAGACCTCACGACGTGTCATGGGCGATGGTGGTGGCATCGAGTCTCAGACTGCTCTCATGCTGTCTCAACTGGATGCTACGCAAGCTCTGTCTGCTGCCATCGTCGCTGGGTCCACCACAGTCCATTGAGGATCTCAGTGTCGCAGCAGGCCACCAATCTGTGCTACAGCAGATTGGTAGGAATGCCAAGGAGTGGCAGTGAGTCAATGGAGCAGAAACCTGCTGTCCTCTCTCAGGATGACAGCATGTCCCGCGGGTGCTAACGGGAGATGCAAACCAGGCCAATTTCTCCCCCTTGGAGTTTTCTAAGCCTTGCCTTTGCCAACCTCTTCTTAAGCCTTTTGGATGAGGGTGTGTCCCTATGGGGAGCAAATACGCACTCCACAGTAGTCAAACAGAAATTCTATCTGTGCATGTTTATTAGTAGCTTGATTTAGAGACTTCTTAACGATGGTAAAGGGGATTCCATGTGTATCAGACACTGGCTGTCCAAAAATGGAAAGTGAATAGTGAAATTTACCACATTCCTATTATGTACAGCTCTGCATAATGGGATCACTGATTCTATGATCGTGTCTCTTCTGGTTCCGTACTGTCTATGGTTTCTTCTCTCCTTCCCAGAGGGAGTGTTCGGTCCTTGTTGAGGTGAAGCAAGCAAGAGAAAAAAAGAAAGAGTGGTGGCCATGCCACCTTTTATATCCAAAGTCTGTTTGCCTTTTGTTATGTACGCAACACCTTCTAACCAGCATTCTATCGCCACCAGAGGGCACCTCTGTTGGAGTCCCAAGGCATGTAGGCAGGCCTCCCATGCTGTGCCAGCACTCTGGAGTCAGAATAAAGAGTCTAAGGTCACAATTACTGAAGTCTAGAGTACTCAGTCACATTACTTTATTTAGACATAACAACTGCCGACGAGTAATAGATAATGAACCATCATGCGAAAATGCAGAGAACTGTTGGTATCCTGGAGAAATTCTCAGAAGGTAAGGTGACGATTGGGAAGCCTTCGTGGAGTGACTCGACCAATACTTCATGGCCAAGCTTGAAGGGAATGAAAACGCTGCCAAACGAAGGGCGATCTTCCTCACCGTCTGCGGGGCAACAACCTATGGGTCTCATGAAGAATCTTCTTACTCTGGTGAAATCAACAACCAAATCGTATGAAGAACTGTGTACGCTGGTCCGGGAGCACCTAAATCCGAAGGACAGCGTTCTGATTTTATACATGTCAACAGTATGAAGGCCAGGAAGTGGCGAGCTACGTCGCCGAACTAAGGCACCTTGCAGGACATTGCGAATTCGGCGGTTTCCTGGAGCAAATGCGAAGAGACCTTTTTGTGCTTGGCATTGGCCATGAGGTCATCCTTCGCAAACTACTGACTGTTGAAACACCGAACCTGAGCAAAGCCATAACGATAGCCCAGGCATTTATGTCCACCAGCAATAACACCAAACAAATTTTGCAGCATAAAGATGCATCGGCAAGTACTGTACACAAAGTAACGTCGTTTTCAGGCAGGAATGCAAATGGCAGAACGTACACGCCTGCAGCTGCATGACCTCAGATGACTCTGAGTCCGCCATCAAGTGTGAATGCGAGGCAGTTAACACCTTGTTGGCGCTGCGGAGGTGATCATCAAGCCCATCAATGCTGCTTCAAACACTATGGGCCCAAGTTTCCACATGATTTGCGCCTGATTTTTAGGAGCAACTAGTGGAGAACGGACTATCTTAGAAATCGCAATTCTCCACATTTTTTTTTCTGCAGTTCTAGTCAGGTAGAACAGTTCAACTTTAGAACAGAATTTTTTCTTCAAAAGGGGGCGTGTCCGGCCACTGACGCCTGATTTCAAAGTTTCCACAGTGAAAACGTACTCCAAACTAAAGTAGAATGGAGCAAGTGAAGATTTTTGTAGAACTGAAAAAACCTGTTCTACACATTAAAAAATCAGGCGCAGGTTACAAATTAGGCGCCCAGAACGAGGTGGGGGGGGGGGAGGGGGGGGGAAGGGAACTCATTAAATTCTACAATCAATCCTTATTTATACTTCTATAAATATTATACAAATAAATCCAACCTGAATAAACATTTATAAGCAAAGAAAAGATTAAATAAACCATCTTCCTACCTGTCTGAAAGTGCGTCAGCCATCGTTCGAAGGAAACCGCCGTTTGTTGCCGCGCAGGGGAGGGAGGGGAAGGAGACAGCGGCTTGTTGCCGCACAGGGGAGGGAGGGGAAGGAGACAGTGGCTTGTTGCCGTGGAGGGAGGGGAGGGAGAGGAAGGAGACAGTGGCTTGTTGCCGTGGAGGGGAGGGAGGGGAAGGAGACAGTGGCTTGTTGCCGTGGAGGGAGGGGAGGGAGAGGAAGGAGACAGTGGCTTGTTGCCGTGGAGGGGAGGGAGGGGAAGGAGACAGTGGCTTGTTGCCATGGAGGGAAGGGAGGGGAAGGAGACAGCCGTTTGTTGCCGCGGAGGGGAGGGAGGGGAAGGAGACAGTGAGAAGGGAAGCCTCAGTGCTGATGTGCTGATGGCAATGTGATTTTATTAAAAAATTATCAAAAATTAAACAGCTACAAAGAACCACAAAAATGGCCGAGTGCCAATGTTTTTTTCACACTGAGCATGTACTCTGGGGAGGTACCATCGGATTGGAAAGCAGCTAATGTAACGCCTCTGTTTAAAAAAGGGGGCAGACAAAAGGCAGGTAACTATAGGCCGCTTAGTTTAACATCTGTAGTGGGGAAAATGCTTGAAGCTATCATTAAGGAAGAAATAGCGGGACATCTAGATAGGAATAGTGCAATCAAACAGACGCAACATGGATTCATGAAGGGGAAATCATGTTTAACCTGGAATTCTTTGAGGATATAACGAGCATGGTGGATAGAGGTGTACCGATGGATGTGATGTATTTAGATTTCCAAAAGGCATTCGATAAGGTGTCACACAAAAGGTTACTGCAGAAGATAAAGATACGCGGAGTCAGAGGAAATGTATTAGCATGGATAGAGAATTGGCTAGCTAACAGAAAGCAGAGAGTCGGGATAAATGGGTCCTTTTCGAGTTGGAAATCGGTGGTTAGCGGTGTGCCAGAGAGATCGGTGCTGGGACCACAACTGTTTACAATATACATAGATGATCTGGAAGAGGGGACAGAGTGTAGTGGAACAAAATTTGCAGATGACAAAAAGATTAATGGGAAAGCGGGTTGTGTAGAGGACACAGAGAGGCTACAAAGAGATTTAGATAGGTTAAGCGAATGGGCTAAGGTTTGGCAGATGGAATACAATGTCAGAAAATGTGAGGTCATCCACCTTGGAAAAAAAACAGTGAAAGGGAATATTATTTGAATGGGGAGAAATTACAACATGCTGCGGTGCAGAGGGACCTGGGGGTCCTTGTGCATGAATCCCAAAAAGTTAGTTTGCAGATGCAGCAGGTAATCAGGAAGGTGAATGGAATGTTGGCCTTGATTGCGAGAGGGATGGAGTACAAAAGCAGGGAGGTCCTGCTGCAACTTTATAAGGTATTGGTGAGGCCGCACCTGGAGTACTGCGTGCAGTTTTGGTCACCTTTCTTAAGGAAGGATATACTAGCTTTGGAGGGGGTACAGAGACGATTCACTCGGCTGATTCCGGAGATGAGGGGGTTACCTAATGATGATAGATTGAGTAGACTGGGTCTTAACTCGTTGAAGTACAGAAGGATGAGGGGCGATCTTATAGAAACATTTAAAATAATGAAAGGGATAGACAAGATAGAGGCAGAGAGGTTGTTTCCACTGGTCGGGAAGACTAGGACTAGGGGGCACAGCCTCAAAATACGGGGGAGCCAATTTAAAACCGAGTTGAGAAGGAATTTCTTCTCCCAGAGGGTTGTGAATCTGTGGAATTCTCTGCCCAAGGAAGCAGTTGAGGCTAGCTCATTGAAAGTATTCAAGTCACAGATAGATTTTTAACCAATAAGGGAATTGAGAGTTATGGGGAGCGGGCGGGTAAGTGTAGCTGAGTCCACGGCCAGATCAGCCATGATCTTGTTGAATGGCGGAGCAAGCTCGAGGGGCTAGATGGCCTACTCCTGTTCCTAATTCTTATGTTCTTATATCCTGACTGACCCATCCGCCTTGAGCACCGGCACAATCGGGCGCGCCCAGTCACTGAGTTCGACTGGTGAGATGATGCCTTCCCTGAGCAGACAGATGGCCAATAGATCCCGACCACACTTGCTCAGAGGGGTTCCATCCACAGAGCTGCTAATGAAAAGACGCTCAAAACCAGGTATCCCTTATACACCCCACCATGAAAGAAATTGTTGAGAGCAGGCGCCGGTCACAATGTGACTTCCATGACGGGAATGCGAGGGCGCAATGTATTGATGTCAATGACCCTGTCTTTGTCCTCAACTACGCTGCAGGGCCCAAATGGCTCGCAGGCACTGTGATTGCCAAAGAGGGGAATAGGATTCTGGTAGTTAAACTTACCAATGGACAAACCTGCCGCAAACATGTGGATCAAACAAAAAGGAGGTTCAGCAACCCCATAGAAGAAGCAGAGGAAGAACACAATGTAGAGTTCACTCCACCACAGATGACCGAACACCGAAACCAAATGGAGGAGAGCCCAGTCACTGTGGGCAGTCCGGACAGGCCTGAGGCACCGCAAACAGCAGACAGTCAGGCTAGCGCCCAACAACCGGAGCCCCATTCGGGCGCTCCACAAGGGAGCGTAAACCACCAGAGAGACTTAACTTGTGTTCCCAATAAGACTCTTGGGGGAGGTGATGTTATGTATTCAACTGTCTTTGTAATCCATGTATAAACTGACCTAAGTTGTACACTGTGAAAACACTGACCACTAGGTGGTGAACTTGTGGGAGACACTCCTAACCTGGACTTTCAGGTATAAAAGGGGAAGCTCCACCCATCTTCTCCACTTCAGTGCTGGCGAATAAAGGTTACTGGTCACAGAGTGATCTTCTCTCTAGTATGGGCCTCGTGTGCATTTGTACTGTATAGTAAGGACATAATACCGCCTCTCACGAACCCCCGCTGCTCACTGATGGGCCTCTTTTAGGCTGCTCGCCTCCCGAACTCCCGCCTCCGACCTCGAACTCCCGCTGCTCAGTTCGGGAGGTGATGGGCCTCTTGTAGGCCGCTCGCCTCCCGAACTCCCACCTCTCAGTTGAACTGAACGGAATTCCAGTATCCATGGAATTGGACACGGGTGCGAGTCAGTCTATCATGAGCAAAAAGGCCTTTAACAGGCTGTGGTGCAACAAGGCACAAAGGCCCAAGCTGAGCCCTATTCATACCAAGCTGAGAACATACACTAAAGAGCTGATCTCTGTAATTGGCAGTGCAGCAGTAAAAGTCTCCTATGATGGAGCAGTGCATGAACTACCACTACGCATTGTACCATGAGATGGCCCCACACTGTTCGGCAGAAGCTGGCTGGGAAAAATACGCTGGAACTGAGACGACATCTGAGCGCTTTCGTCCGTCGACGACGTCTCATGTGCCCAGGTTTTGAGCAAGTACCCGTCGTTGTTTGAGCTCGGCATCGGAAATTTCTCTCGGGCGAAGGTGCAGATCCACTTGATTCCTGGTACACGACCCATCCACCACAAGGCACGTGCGGTGCCATAAATGATGCGAGAGAAAGTGGAAATTGAGCTGGACAGGCTGAAACGAGAGTGCATCATTGCGCCGGTTGAGTTCAACGAGTGGGCCAGTCCGATTGTTCCGGTTCTCAAGGGCGATGGCACAGTTAGAATTTGTGGGGACTATAATGTAATGATTAACCGTTTTTCACTACAGGACCAGTACCCGCTACCCAAGGCAGGTGACCTATTTGCGATGCTGGCAGGAGGGAAGACGTTCACCAAGTTGGACCTGACCTCGGCCTACATGACGCAGGAGCTGGTGGCCTCACCTGAATCAATACGCACACAGGTCTGTTCATATACAATAGATGCCCATTTGGGATTCGATCAGCCGCGGCTATTTTCCAAAGGAACATGGAGAGTCTGCTAAAGTTGGTTCCGCGCACCGTGGTTTTCCAGGACGACATATTGATCACAGGTCGGGACACCATCAAACATTTGCAGAACCTGGAAGAGGTTCTAAGTCGGCTAGATCGCGTGGGACTCAAGTTGAAACGCTCGAAGTTTGTTTTCCTGGCACCAGAGGTTGAGTTCTTCGGGAGAAGAATCGAGGCAGACGGCATCAGACCCACCGACGCCAAGACGGAGGCCATCAAGAACGCGCCGAGACCACAGAACGTGATGGAGCTGCGGTCGTTCCTGGGACTCCTCAATTATTTTGATAATTTCCTACCCGGGTTAAGCACCTTGCTAGAACCTCTACATGTGTTGCTACGCAAGGGAGATGACTGGGCATCAGGGAAATCACAAGAGGCTGCTTTTGAGAAAGCCAGAAATCTGTTATATTCCAACAAACTGCTTGTTCCGCATGTTCTGTATGACCCATGTAAACGTTTAGTGCTAGCTTGCGATGCGTCTTCGTACTCGGTCGGGTGTGTGTTACAACAAGGAAACGAATCGGGAACAATGCAACCGGTTGCTTATGCATCCAGGAGTTTGTCCAAGACCGAAAGGGCCTACAGCACGATTGAAAAAGAAGCTCTGGCATGCGTTTACGGGGTGAAAAAAATGCACCAGGATCTGTTTGTGCTTAAGTTTGAGTTAGAAACTGACCATAAGCCACTCATATCGCTATTCTCAGAGAGCAAAGGTATTAATACCAATGCCTCTGCTCGCATCCAAAGATGGGCGCTCACGCTGTCTGCATACAACTATGTGATTCGCCACAGGCCAGGCACAGAGAATTGCACTGATGCTCTCAGTCGGCTACCACTGCCCACCACCGGGGTGGAAATGGTACAGCCTGCAGACTTGCTCTGGGTGATGGATACATTTGAAAATGAAAAGTCATCCATTACGGCCCGTCAGATCAGGATTTTGGACCAGCCAGGATCTTTTACTGTCCCTTATAAAAAACTGTGTCCTCCATTGGAGCTGGTCCAGCGTCCCAGCGGAGGTGCATGAAGAGATCAAGCTTTTCCAGCGGCGCAAAGACGAAATGTCCATACAGGCGGACTATCTTTTGTGGGGCAATCGCACGGTTTTGCCTAAGAAAGGCAGGGAAACGTTCATACGCGACCTACACAGTACCCACCCAGGCATAGTAATGATGAAAGCTATAGCCAGATCCCATGTGTGGTTGCACGGCATCGACTCAGATTTGGAGCCTTGCGTGCGCCAATGCAACACTTGCTCTCAACTGAGCAATGCACCCAGAGAGGCACTGCTACGTTTGTGGTCATGGCCCTCCAAACCGTGGTGCAGGATCCACGTTGACTTCGCTGGCCTGTTTCTAGGCAAAATATTTTTGGTTGTTGTGGATGCTTATTCAAAATGGATTGAGTGTGTAATAATGTCTATAAGCACGTCCACTGCCACCATCGAAAGCCTACGAGCCCTGTTTGCTATGCACGGCCTGCCTGATGTCCTTGTCAGCGACACTGGGCTGTGCTTCACCAGCGCTGAATTCAACGAATTCATGACCCGCAATGGGATCAAGCATGTCACATCTGCCCCGTTCAAGCCCGCATCTAACGGCCAGGCAGAACGGGTAGTCCAAACCATCAAGTAAAGCTTGAAACACGTGTCGGAAGGCTCCCTGCCTGTCCCAAGTCCTGCTCAGCTACCGCACAAGACCCCACTCGCTCACCGAGGTTTCCCCTTCCAAACTGCTCATGAAAGGGGCCTTCAAAACAAGGCTCTCTCTAGTCCACCCTGTTCTCCATGGTTATGTCAAGGGCAGGCGGCATCAACAAAGCATGTACCTTGATCGGGGATGTGGGGCTGGGTCCATGGTCAGATCGGGAATGGTCTTATTGGGTGGTGGGGCAGTCTCGGGGGGCTGTATGGCCTACTCCCGTTCCTATTTCTTATGTTCTTTTCTTCTCCCTTCTCCCGATCACTGTCCCTTACCTCTCCCGATCACTGCCCCCTCCTTCTCACGATCACTGCCCCCTCCCTCTCCCAATCACTGCCCCCTCCCTCTCCCGATCCCTGTCCCCTCCCTCCACTGGACACTGCACCCTCCCTCGCCTGATTCCTGCCCCCTCCCTCCACTGGACACCGCATCCTCCCTCGCTTGATCACTGCCCCCTCCCTCTCCCGATCACTGCCCCCTCCCTCTCCCGATCACTGCCCCCTCCCTCTACTGATCGCTACCCCCTCCCTCTCCCGATTGCTGCCCCCTCCCTCCACTGGACACCGCACCCTCCCTCGCCTGATCTGCCCCCTCCCTCGCCTGATCACTGCCCCTTCCCTCCACTGGACACTGCCCCCTCCCTCGCCTGATCACTGCTCCCTCCCTCCATTGGACACTGCACACTCCCTCGCCTGATCACCGCACCCTCTCTTGCCTGATCACTGCCCCCTCCCTCTCCCGATCACTGCCCCCTCCCTCTCCCGATCACTGCCCCCTCCCTCTCCCGATCACTGCCCTCTCCCTCTCCCGATTGCTGCCCCCTCCCTCTCCCGATCTCTATTCCCTCCCTCTCCCGATCACTGCCCCCTCCCTCTCCCGATCACCGCCTCTTCCTCTCCCGATCACTGCCCCCTCCCTTTCCAGATCACTGCACCTCCCTCTCCTGATCACCGTGCTCTCCCTCTTCCGATCACTGCCTCCTCCGTCGCCCGATCTTTGCCCCATTCCCGTCCTGATCATTGCCCCCTCCCTGTCACAATCACTGCCCCTCTCTCTTCTGATCTCTGCCCACTCCCTCTCCTGATCACCATGTTCTCCCTCTCCCGATCACTATCCCTCCCTCTCCCGATCACTACCCCTCCCTCTCCCGTTCTCTGCCCCATTCCCGTCCCGATCATTGCCACCTCCCTCTCCCGATCACTGCCCCCTCCCTCTCCTGATCACTGATATCTCCCACTACCAATCACTGCGCCCTCCCTCGCCCGATCACTGCCCATTCTTTCTCCCGTTCACCGAACCCTCCTTCTCCCGATCACTGTCCCTTCCCTCTCCCGATCACTGCCCCTCCCTCTCCCGAGCACTGCCCCTCCCTCTCCCGATCACTGCCCCTCCCTCTCCCAATCGCTGCCACTTCCCTCTCCCGATCACGATTTCCTCCCTCTCCCAATTACTATCCCTCCCTCTCCCGATCACTCTCCCTCCCCGGACACTGCCCCTCCCTCTCCCGAACACTTCCCAAAACCCCTCCCGATTACTGCTTCTCCCTTTCCCAATCACTGCCCCTCCCTCTCTCGATCACTGCCCCCTCCCTCTCCTGATCGCTGCCCCCTTCCTCTCCTGATCACTGCCCCCTCCCTCCGCTGGTCACTGCCCCCTCTCTCTCCTGATCACTGCCCCCTCCCTCCACTGGTCACTGCCCCCTCCCTCTCCCGATCACTGCCCCCTCCCTCTCCCGATCACTGCCCCCTCCCTCTCCAGATCACTGCCCCCTCCCTCCACTGGTCACTGCCCCTCTCTCACCTAATCACTGCACCCTCCCTCTCGAGATCACTTTCCCCTCCCGATCACCGTGCCCTCCCTCTTCCAATCACTACCCCTCCCTCTCCCGATCTCTGCCCCATTCCCGACCCAATCATTGCCCCCTCCCTCTCCTGATCACTTCCCTCTCCTGATCACTGCTCCCTCCCTCTCCTGATCACCATGCCCTCTCTCTCCCGATCACTATCACTCCCTCTCCTGATCATTGCCCACTCCCTCCCCCAATCACTGCCCCCTCCCTCTCCCGATCTCTGCCCCATTCCCGTCCCGATTATTGCCCCCCTCCCTTTCCCGATCACTGCCCCCTCCCTCTCCCGATCACCAACCCTCCCTCTCCCGATCACTGCCCCCTCCCTCTCCCGATCACTATCACTCCCTCTCCAGATCACTGCCCCCTCCCTCTCCCGATCACTGCCCACTCCCGATCACTGCCCACTCCTCCCGATCACTGCCCCTACCTTTCCCGATCACTGTCCTCGCCCTCACCCGATCACTGCCCCTCCCTCTCCCGATCACTGCCCCTCCCTCACCCGATCACTGCCCTCTCCTTCTCCCAATCACGGTCCCTCCCTTTTCTGATCACTGCCCACTCCCGATCACTGCTCCTCCCTCTCCCGATCACGGTCCCTCCCTCTCCCGATCACTGCCCACTCCCGATCACTGCCCCTCCCTCTCCCGATCACGGTCCCTCCCTCTCCCGATCAATGCCCCTCCCTCTCCCGATCACTGCACCCTCCCTCTCCCGATCACTGCACCCTCCCTCTCCCGATCACTGCCCCTCCCTCTCCCGATCACTGTCCTCTCCCTCACCCAATCACTGACCCTCCCTCTCCCAATCACTACCTCTCCCTCTCACGATCATTTCCCTCTCCCGATCATTTCCCTTTCCCGATTACTGTCCCTTCCCTCTCCTGATCACTGCCCGCTCCCTCTCCGGATCACTGACCCCTCCCTCTCCCGATCATTTCCCTCTCCCAATTACTGTCCCTTCCCTCTAACGATCACTGACCCCTCCCTCTCCAGATCACTGCCCTTTCCCTCTCCCGATCACTGCCCCCTCCCTCTCCCGATCACTGTCCCCTCCCTCTAATGATCACTGCCCCCTCCCTCTCCCGATCACTGGCTCCTCCCTCTAACGATCACTGCCCCCTCCCTTTCCCGATCACTGCCCCCTCCCTCTAACGATCACTGACCCCTCCCTCTACCGATCACTGCCCCCTCCCTTTCCCGATCACTGCCCTCTCCCTCTAACGATCACAGCCCCCTCCCTCTAACGATCACTGACCCCTCCCTCTCCCGATCACTGCCCTTTCCCTCTCCAGATCACTGCCCTCTCCCTCTAACGATCACTGCCCTTTCCCTCTCCCGATCTCTGCCGCCTCCCTCTAATGATCACTGACCCCTCCCTCTCCCGATCACTGCCCTTTCCCTCTCCAGATCACTGCCCCCTCCCTCTAACGATCACTGCCCCCTCCCTCTAACGATCACTGCCCCCTCCCATCGCGATCACTGCCCCCTCCCTCTAACGATCACTGCTCCCTCCCTCTCCCGATCACTGCCCCCTCCCTTTCCCGATCACTGACCCCTCCCTCTAACGATCACTGCCTCCTCCCTCTCCCGATCATTGTCATCTCCCTCTCACGATCACTGCCCCTCCCTCTCACGATCACTGCCCCTCCCTCTCCCAATCACTGCTCCCTCCCTCTCCCGATCACTGCCCCCTCCCTCTCCCGATCACTGACCCCTCCCTGTAACGATCACTGCCTCCTCCCTCTCCCGATCATTGTCATCTCCCTCTCACGATCACTGCCCCTCCCTCTCACGATCACTGCCCCTCCCTCTCCCGATCACTACCCCTCCCTCTCACGATCATTTCCCTCTCCCAATCATTTCCCTCTCCCGATTACTGTCCCTTCCCTCTCACGATCACTGCCCGCACCCTCTAACGATCACTGACCCCTCCCTCTAACGATCACTGCCCCCTCCTTCTCCCGATCACTGCCCTTTCCCTCTAACGATCACTGCCCCTCCCTCTCACGATCACTGCCCCTCCCTCTCCCGATCACTACCCCTCCCTCTCACGATCATTTCCCTCTCCCAATCATTTCCCTCTCCCGATTACTGTCCCTTCCCTCTCCCGATCACTGCCCTCTCCCTCTAACGATCACTGCCCCCTCCCTCTCCCGATCACTGTCCCTCCCTCTCACGATCACTGCCCCTCCCTCACCCGATCACTGCCCCTCCCTCTCACGATCACTGCCCCTCCCTCTCCCGATCACTACCCCTCCCTCTCACTACCCCTCCCTCTCACGATCATTTCCCTCTCCCGATCATTTCCCTTTCCCGATTAGTGTCCCTTCTCTCCACCAATCACTGCCCGCTCCCTCTCGGGATCACTGACCCCTCCCTCTCCCGATCATTTCCCTCTCCCGATTACTGTCCCTTCCCTCGAACGATCACTGACCCCTCCATCTAACGATCACTGCCCCTCCCTCTCCCGATCACTGCCCCTCCCTCTAATGATCACTGCCCTTTCCCTATCACTGCCCCCTCCCTATCCCGATCACTGCCCTCTCCCTCTAACGATCACTGCCGCTTCCCTCTCCCGATCACTGACCCCTCCCTCTCCCAATCACTGCTCCCTCCCTCTCCCGATCACTGCCCCCTCCCTCTAACGATCACTGCCCACTCCCTCTCCCGATCACTGTCCTCTCCCTCTCACGATCACTGCCCCTCCCTCTCACGATCACTGCCCCTCCCTCTCCCGATCATTTCCCTCTCCCGATCATTTCCCTTTCCCGATTACTGTCCCTTCCCTCTCCCGATCACTGCCCGCTCCCTCTCTGGATCACTGAACCCTCCCGCTCCCGATCATTTCCCTCTCCCAATTACTGTCCCTTCCCTCTAACGATCACTGACCCCTCCCTCTCCAGATCACTGCCCTTTCCCTCTCCCGATCACTGCCCCCTCCCTCTAACAATCACTGCCCCTCCCTCTAACAATCACTGCCCCCTCCCTCTCCCGATCATTGCCACCTCCCTCTAATGATCACTACCCCCTCCCTCTCCCGATCACTGCCCCCTCCCTCTAATGATCAATGCCACTCCCTCTCCCGATCACTGCCCCCTCCCTCTAATGATCACTGCCCCCTCTCTCTCCCGATCAGTGACCCTTCCCTCTCCCGATCACTGCCCCCTCCCTCTCCCGATCACTGCCCTCTCCCTCTAACGATCACTGCCACTTCCCTCTCCCGATCACTGACCCCTCCCTTTCCCAATCACTGCCCCCTCCCTCTCCCGATCACTGCGCTCTCCCTCTAACGATCACTGCCGCTTCCCTCTCCTGATCACTGACTCCTCCCTCTCCCGATCACTGCCCCCTCCCTCTCCCGATCACTGCCCTCTCCCTCTAATGATCACTGCTGCTTCCCTCTCCCGATCACTGCTCCCTGCCTCTAATGATCACTGATCCCTCCCTCTCCCGATCACTGCCCTCTCCTGATCACCGTGCCCTCCCTCTCCAGATCACTATTTCTCCCTCTCGCAATCTCTGCTCCATTCCCGTCCCGATCACTGCCCCCTCCCGAACACTGCCCCCTCCCTCTTCCGATCACTCCTCTCCCAATCCCTCCCTCTCCTGATCACTGCCCCCTCTCCTGATCAATGCCCCCTCCCTCTCCCGATCACTTCCCTCTCCTGACCACTGCCCCATCACTCAGCTGATCACTACCGTCTCCCTCTCCCGATTGCTGCCCCCTCCCTCTGCTAATCCATGCCCCCTTTCCTATGCCGATCACCGCCCCCTCCCGATCATTGCCCTCTCCCGATCACCGTCCTCTCCCTTTCCCAATCATGGCCCCCTCCCTTTCCCGATCACTGCACCTCCCTCTCCTGATCACTGTCCCCTCCCTCTCCCGATCACTGCCCACTCCCTCTCCCAATCACTGCCCCGTCGCTCACCCAATCACTGCACCCTCCTTCTCCCGATCATCGAACCATCCCTCTCCCGATCACTGTCCCTTCCCTCTCCCGATCGCTGTCCTTTCCCTCTCCCGATCACTGTCCCTTCTCTCTCCCAATCACTGCCCCTCCCTCTCCCGATCACAGCACTCTCCCTCTCCTGATCACTGCCCCCTCCCTCCACTGGTGACTGCACCCTCCCTTGCCTGATCACTGCACCCTCCCTCTCCCGATCACAGTCCCTTCCCTCTCCTGATCACTGTCCCCTCACTCAACCCGGGAACGGGACGTCGAGGAGGCAGCGCGGTGAGTTGGGAGGCCTATAAAAGGCCGAACAGGTGGGGAGCGGCCAGCGGGACGTCGAAGTGGTGGTGCGGTGAGTCGGGAGGCCTATAAAAAGCCCAACAGGTGGGGAGCGGCCAGCGGGACATTGAAGAGGCTAGCTGGTGCAGGGAGAGAAGGCAAAAAAGTAGAAGAAAGAAATCGAAGGGAGACGTCACAGCCAAGGGGGTAAGTGATTGGCTGGTGATTGGTGAGTAGTTTTTTTTTTTCTTTTTCTTTTCCTTTATCAGTAGGTAACCTTTATTATTGTTGTTGCCAAATTACGGTAATCTAGGGGTTAAGTCATGGCAGGAGAGCTCAGACTTCATATGCAGGAAATGTATCCTGTTGCAGCACCTGACAGACCGCATTGCGGCACTGGAGCTGCGGGTGGATTCACTCTGGAGCATCTGCGATGATGAGGATGTCGTGAATAGCACGTTTAGTGAGTTGGTCATACCGCAGGTAAAGGTTACACAGACCGATAGGGAATGGGTGATCAGCAGGAAGTGGAAGGTAGTGCAGGGGTCCCCTGCGGTCATCCCCCTCCAAAACAGATGCACTGTTTTGGGTACTGTTGGAGGGGGATGATTCATCAGGGGAGGATAGCAGCAGCCAAGTTGATGACCCCATGGGTGGCTCTGCTGCACAAGAGGGCAGGAAAAAGAGTGGGAGAGCTATAGTGGTAGGGGATTCTATTGTAAGGGGAATAGATAGATGTTTCTGTGGCCGCAATCAAGACTCCAGGATGGTATGTTGCCTCCCTGGTGCAAGGTTCAAGTACGTCTCAGAGCGGCTGCAGGACATTTTGGAGGGGGAGGGTGAACAGCCAGTTGTCGTGGTGCATATAGGTACCAACGATATAGGTAAAAAACAAAATGAGTTTCTATAAGCTGAATTTAGGGAGCTAGGAGTTAAATTAAAAAGTAGGACCTCAAACATAGTAATCTCAGGATTTCTACCAGTGCTACATGCTAGTCAGAATAGGAATTGCAGGACAGCTAAGATGAATATGTGGCTTGAGGAGTGGTGCACAAGTGAGGGATTCAAATTCCTGGGACATTGGAACCGGATCTGGGGGAGGTGGGACCAGTACAAACCGGACAGTCTGCACCTGGGCAGGACTGGAACCAATGTCCTAGGGGAAATGTTTGCTAGTGCTGTTGGGGAGGGGGTAAATTAATATGACAGGGGGATGGGAACCTATGCAGTGAGACAGAGGGAAGTAGAATGGGGGCAGAAGCAAAAGGTAGAAAGAAGAAAAGTAAAAATGGAGGGCAGAGAAACCCAAGGCAAAAATCAAAAAGGGCCACATTACAGCAAAATTCTAAAGGGGCAAAATGTATTAAAAAGACAAGCCTGAAGGCTCTGTGCCTCAATGTGAGGAGTATTCGGAATAAGGTGGATGAATTAACTGCATAGGCAGCAATCAACGAATATGATATAATTGGCATCACGGACACATGGCTCCAGGGTGACCAAGGCTGGGAATTCAACATCCAGGGGTATTCAACATTCAGGAAGGATAGACAGAATGGAAAAGGAGGTGGGGTAGCGTTGCTGGTTAAAGAGGAAATTAATGCAATAGTAAGGAAGGACAATAGCTTGGATGATGTAGAATCTGTATGGGTGGAGCTGCGGAATACCAAAGGGCAGAAAACGCTAGTGGGAGTTGTGTACAGACCACCAAACAGTAGTAGTGAGGTTGGGGACAGCAGCAAACAATAAATTAGGAATGCGTGCAATAAAGGTACAGCAGTTATCATGGGTGACTTTAATCTATGTATAGATTGAGCTTACGAAACTGGTAGCAATGTGCTGGAGGAGGATTATCTGGAGAGTATTAGGGATGGTTTTCGAGACCAATATGTCAAGGAACCAACTAGAGGGCTGGCCATCCTAGACTGGGTGATGTGTAATGAGAAAGGACTAATTAGCAATCTTGTTGTGGGAGGTCCCTTGGGGAAGAGTGACCATAATATGGTAGAATTCTTCATTAAGATGGAGAGTGACAAAGTTAATTCAGAGACTAGGGTCCTGAACTTAAGGAAAGGTAACTTCGATGGTATGAGACGTGAATTGGTTAGAATAGACTGGTGAATGATACTTAAAGGGTTGACGGTGGATAGGCAATGGCAAACATTTAAAGATCACATGGATGAACTTCAACAATTGTACATCCCTGTCTGGAGTAAAAATAAAACGGGGAAGGTGGTTCAACTGTGGCTAACAAGGGGAATTAAGGATAGTGTTAAATCCAAGGAAGAGGCATATAAATTGGCCAGAAAAAGCAGCAAACCTGAGGACTGGGAGAAATTTAGAATTCAGCAAAGGAGAACAAAGGGTTAAATTAGGAGGGGGAAAATAGAGTATGAGAGGAAGCTTGCTGGGAACATAAAAACTGACTGCAAAAGCTTCTATAGATATGTGAAGAGAAAAAGATTAGTGAAAACAAACGTAGGTCCCTTGCAGTCAGATTCAGGTGAATTTATAATGGGAAACAAAGAAATGGCGGACCAGTTAAACAAATACTTTGGTTCTGTCTTCACGAAGTAAGACACAAATAATCTCATGAAATACTAGGGGACCAAGTGTCTCGTGAGAAGGAGGAACTGAAGGATATCCTTATTAGGCAGGAAATTGTGTTAGGGAAATTGATGAGATTGAAGGCCGATAAATCCCCGGGGCCTGATAGTCTGCATCCCAGGGTACTTAAGGAAGTGGCCCTAGAAATAGTGGATGCATTAGTGATCATTTTCCAACAGTCTATCGACTCTGGATCAGTTCCTATGGACTGGAGGATAGCTAATGTAACACCACTTTTTGAAAAAGGAGCGAGAAAATGGATCATTATAGACCGGTTAGCCTGACATCGGTAGTGGGGAAAATATTGGAATCAATTATTAAGGATGAAACAGCAGCGCATTTGGAAAGCAGTGACAGGATCGGTCCAAGTCAGCATTGATTTATGAAAGGGAAATCATGCTTGACAAATCTTATGGAATTTTTTGAAGATGTAACTAGTAGAGTGGACAAGGGAGAACCAGTGGATGTGGTGTATTTGGACTTTCAAAAGGCTTTTGACAAGGTCCCACACAAGAGATTGGTATGCAAAATTAAAGCACATGGTATTGGGGGTAATATACTGACGTGGATAGAGAACTGGTTGGCAGCCAGGAAGCAGAGAGTCGGGATAAATGGGTCCTTTTCAGAATGGCAGGCAGTGACTAGTGCTGTGCCGCAGAACTCAGTGCTGGGACCCCAGCTATTTACAATATATATCAATGATTTAGATGAAGGAATTGAGTGTAATATCTCCAAGTTTGCAGATGACACTAAGCTGGGTGGCAGTGTGAGCTGTGAGGACAATGCTAAGAGGCTGCAGGGTGACTTGGACAGTTTAGGTGAATGGGCAAATGCAGGGCAGATGCAGTATAATGGGGATGAATGTGAGGTTATCCACTTTGGGGGCAAAAACACGAAGGCAGAATATTATCTGAATGGTGGCAGATTAGGAAAAAGGGAGGTACATTGAGTCCTGGGTGTCATGGTACATCAGTCATTGAAAGTTGGCATGCAGGTACAGCAGGCAGTGAAGAAGGCAAATGGTATGTTGGCCTTTATAGCTTGGGATTTGAGTATAGGAGCAGAGAGATCTTACTACAGTTGTACAGGGCCTTGGTGAGGCCTCACCTGGAATATTGTGTGCAGTTTTCATCTCCTAATCTGAGAAAGGACGTTCTTGCTATTGAGGGAGTGCAGCGAAGGTTCACCAGACTGATTCCCGGGATGGCAGGACTGACATATGAGGAGAGACTGGATCGACTGGGCATGTCTTAACTGGAGTTTAGAAGGATGAAAGGGGATCTCATAGAAACATATAAAATTCTGATGGGACTGGACAGGTTAGATGCAGGAAGAATGTTCCCGATATTGGGGATGTCCAGAACCAGGGGACACAGTCTAAGGATAAGGAGTAAGCCATTCAGGACTGAGATGAGAAGAAACTTCTTCACTCAGAGTTGTTAACCTGTGGAATTCTCTACCGCAGAGAGTTGTTGATGCCAGTTCATTGGATATAGTCAAGAAGGAGTTAGATATGGCCCTTACGGCTAAAGGGATCAAGGGGTATGGAGAGAAAGCAAGAAAGGGGTATTGAGGTGAATGTTCAGCCATATCTTATTGAATGGTGGTACAGGGTCGAAAGGTCGAATGGCCTACTCTTGCACCTATTTTCTATGTTTCTATGTCATGCGATATTGAAGTCAATGACCATGTATTTGTACACAACTATAGACATGGTCCCAAATGGCTTGCTGGCACTATCGTAGCCAAAGAAGGGAGTAGGGTGTTTGAGCTCAAACTTGCAAATGGACTAACTTGCAGAAAGCATTTGGACCAAACCAAACTGCGATTTACAGACAGCCACGAGCAACCTGAAGAGGATACCACCAACTTTGACCCTTTGATACACACACAAGTGGCAATCGACATCACGAAGCTGAACCCATCATCCTCTGCAGTCCAGCAAGACCATCTGCGCAGCAGCTCAGCGAAGGCCCAACCAACTCACCTGCACCTGTGTTTGTACCGAGAAGATCAACTAGGGAGCGGAAAGCCCCAGATCATCTCACCCTGTAAATAACTGTACTATTGACTTTGGGGGGAAGTGATGTTATGTACGCAACACCTTGTATCCAGCATTCTACCGTCACCAGAGGGCGCATCTGTTGGAGTGCCAAGGGATCCCAGCATCTCTTGGGAACATTGCATATAAGCAGGCCTCCCATGCTGTGCCAGCACTCTGGAATCAGAATAAAGAGACTAAGGTCACACTTACTCAAGTCTACAGTACTCCGTCACATTGCTTTATTTGAGACCTAACACCTTTTCTGGCCAAATAAAGTTTTCCCTTGTTTCGAGGATCCTGTTTGTTTGCTTTTTCTGATCCTAAAAAGTTTTCCTTGTTTCGAGGTTTCTGTCTGAGTGGTACCATGTGTATTCCCGTAATGGCTGATGATGGGGTTTCACTTCGAAATGGTCTGGGGCTTAATGGCTTTCTATTGTTCTGGTTTCCTATCTCTCGGGGTCATCTCATTCCAGGTAATGGTTTGATCTCTGACGAGTTCACATTGCTTGACAATGGAGCCTCCATCTTTGCCCATTACCTGGGATGAGTTGCCTTCTCCTGGCCATTGAAACTTCCCAGAGCACCCCCGCCCATCAGATATGGATTTTTCGTATTCTACATGGAAAATTACCTGGGCCCCTCCCACAACAGGGGCTGCCAGCTCTTTTCTGCTGTGAGAAATGTTAAGTTCAGAATAACTCCACGAGACTGTGTTGTAAGCTCAAACCATTGTGACCTTGGTCTCTTTAATATAACTCCAAAGTGAGGCAGTAGCGTGGTGGACTGCCTTTTATACCTGGTTGCTCCAGGCTACATAGGTGATCCATAGGTCTCCCACAGGTGTGCCCCCTAGTGGCAAGTCTTACACACAGGTGAGGTTCACATACATGACATCACTTCCCATCAAAGTCTTGAGTACAATTTATTTACAGGTTGAGGCAATGTGGCGTTCTGCATTTCCTTGGTCTATTGCCTGAGTTGAAATCCTGGCATGGGTGAGTTGGTCGGATTATTGCTGCACGGCAGCTCGGCTGGTCTGATCGGACTGTCGGGCAAGATGGGTTCATCGTCGTGGTTGACAGCGAGGTCAGTTGCTGATTGAGTGTGTGTTGGTGGATCATAGATGGTAGGGTCTTCTTCAAACTGTTCTTGGTTGTCCGTGAATCGCAATTTGGTCTGATCGAGGTGCTTTCTGCACATTTGCCCATTCAACAATTTCACAACAACCACTCTATTCCCCTCCTTGGCTAAGACAGTGCCAGCAATCCACTTGGGACCGTGACCGTAATTTAGAACAAACACCGGATCATTAACCTCAATGTCACGCGAGGCCGCCGCGCGATCATGATACACGTTATGCCTGTGCCGCCGGGTTTCTACGTGATCATTGAGATCCGGGTGGACTAAGAAGAGCCTGGTTTTGAGTGCTCTCTTCATTAACAACTCTGCAGGGGGAACCCCGGTGAGCGAGTGGGGACGCGTCCGGTGGCTGAGCAGGACCCTGGATAACCGGGTCTGCAAGGAGCCATCCATTATGCATTTGCTTGATGGTTTGGACTGCCCGTTCCGCTTGGCCGTTGGATGCCGGCTTAAATGGGGCAGACCTGACATGCTTTATGTCACTGCGGGTCATGAACTCGTTAAATTCCGAGCTGGTGAAACATGGTCCATTGTCACTGACAAGGACATCGGGCAAACCATGGGTGGCGAACATGGCCCTAAGGCTCTCAATGGTGGCAGTGGACGTATATGATGACATTATTATACATTCAATCCATTTTGAGTAAGTGTCTACTAGAAACTTCTTCCCTAGAAAGAGGTCAGCAAAATCTACATGGATCCTGGACCACGGTTTGAAGGGCCATGACCACAGGCTCAGGGGGGCCTCCCTGGGTGCGTTGCTCAGCTGTGAGCAAGTGTTGCATTGGTGTACGCATGACTCTAATTCAGAGTCAATGCCGGGCCACCAGACATGCGACCTGACGATAGCCTTCATCATGACAATGCCTGGGTGTGTACTGTGCAGGTCGCGTATAAACGTTTCCCTGCCCTTTTGGGAAAAATCACGCGATTCCCCCATAGGAGGCAATCTGATTGGACTGACAGTTCATCCTTGTGTCGGTGAAAAGGCTTAATTTCCTCTTGCATTTCCCTGGGAACCCCCGACCAGCTCCCATTGAGGATGCATCTTTTTACTAGTGATAGCAGGGGTTCTTGGCTGGTCCAGGTTCGAGAGAACAGCTCTGCAGGTCGGGCTATAAAAGAGTTGGAGTGGCGGGCCTGGGACATCGTGGCCCCTGACCTGCGAGAGAACAGCTCCGCAGGTTGGGCTATAAAAGAGCTGGAGCAGCATATCACTTCAACCTCCAGCGCGAGCTGCTCCAAGTATGCAACAATTCTGAGATGGGCGACTGGGTGACATCATCAAAACCCTAGCCGCCGTTTTGGAGCATGGGCAGGAACACCAGAAGGTCGGGGCGGATGAGTGGCGAGTGTTTGTGGCGAGATGCAGTGAATGTTTATGGCAGAGGAGCGGTGAGAGATCGTGGCAGAGGTGCGACAGATGAGAGTATCGCGCCCAGAAGAGCTGAGGGCCCAGGGGCAGCACGGGCCAGCCCACATTGCGATATGTGTGCGCATTAGGTCTGTGCAGCAGAGCAGGTCTCTAGTCGTCTTGGTTAATCCCTGCCACTGGACAAAGACCTAGCTCTGTCAAGCCCGTGTGGTGGCTGGTGTGCAACCGCATCTTCCACCCCCTCAATTGGTGTTCAGGACTGGAACATTGGGTCCTTCATCGAAGATGTTATGTATGTAACTATGTAATACTTGCCACCAGAGGGTGCGACTGTTGGGAGTCCTAATGGTCACCTGCACACACGTGCAGGGCCAGTATAAAAGGTTGGCTGCCATGTTGTTTGGGCACTCTGGAGTTGTAATAAAGAAGACTAAGATCACACTAAGTTTAGCTCACAGTACTCAGCCTCATGGAGTTCTTCTATACACAACAATTGGCGACGAGTAACAGAATATGAATCTTCACGCAACCATGGCTGCCGTAGGAATATTAGAGAGATTCGAAGAGGATGATAATTGGGAAGCCTTCGTAGAGCATCTCAACCAGTACTTGGTGGCCAATGAGCTGGAAGGAGACACTAACATGACGAAGCGTAGGGCGGTTCTCCTCACCGTCAGTGGGCGTAAAATATATGGCCTCATCAAGAATCTGCTCGCACCATCAAAACCAACGGAGAAGGAATATACAGAATTGTACACACTGGTTGGGGACCACCTCAAGCCGAAGGAGAATATCCTCATGGCAAGATATTGTTTTTGCACGCACCATCACTCTGGGGGCCAAGACGTGGCGGATTATGTCGCTGACCTGAGACGCCTCGCGGGACCTTGCAATTTTGGAGCGGTGTTGGTGCAAATGTTGCGGGACTGTTTCGTGCTGGGCGTCAGCCACGAGGTCATTCACGCACAGGTATCTTCCAGCTGCTGGTTGTCGAAACCCTAGACCTGAGCAGGGCCATCGTGATCACCCAGGCATGCATGGCCATGGACGATAACACCAAACAGATATCTTCTCAACATCGAAGCTCACCGGCAAATACTGTGCATAAAATGACGTCACTAGCAGGCCGAATTGCAAATAGCAGGGCCTATACATCTGTGGCTGCAAGAACTGTGATGACTCAGAGTCCGCCATCGGGGGTGAATGTGAATCCATTAGCACCGTGTTGGCACTGCGGGGGTAATCATCAGGCCCATCAATGTCGATTCAAGCACTATGTGTGCAAAGGCTGCGCAACGATGGGGCACCTCCAGTGAATGTGCAAACATGCTGCGACATACCACGTGGCAGAGGATGATCTGGCGCGGATCACGCAGCACAGGCAACTCAACCCGAGGAAGAAGTGTATGGGGTACATACCTTCACCACCAAAAGCCCTCCTATAATGCTGAAAGTCAAATTAAATGGAGTTCCAGTATCCATGGAGTTGGATACGGGTGCGAGACAGTCAATAAAGCACAAAGGCCCAAACTGAGCCCGATTAATGCAAAGCTGCATACCTAAACCAAAGAGCTCAAACCAGTCATTGGAAGTGCGGCAGTGAAGGTATCGTATGATGGAGCTGTGCATGACCTAGCATTGTGGATTGTTCCAGGCAATGGCCCAACGCTGTTCAGCAGAAGCTGGCTAGAAAAGATTAGATGGAATTGGAATGACATCAAAGCACTATCTTCAGAGGATGACACCTCTTGTGCTCAAGTGCTGAGCAAGTTTCTCTCGCTATTCGAACCAGGCATCGGCAACTTCACAGGCGCCAAGGTACAGATCTATCTAGGCCCCGATGCATGGCCCGACCATCACAAGGCTAGGGCGGTTCCGTACATGCCGAGGGAGAAAGTCGAGATCGAACTGAACAGACTCCAACACGAAGGAATCATATCACCAGTCGAGTTCAACGAGTGGGCCAGTCCAATTGTTCCGGTGTTGAAAAGCGATGGCACAGTCAGAATCTGCGGAGACTACAAGGTAACGATTAACCGAGTCTCACTACAGGACCAGTACCCGCTGCCCAAGGCAGAAGACCTGTTCGCAATGTTAGCGGGGGGAAAGTCATTCACCAAGTTGGACCTAACCTCCGCCTACATGACACAGGAGCTGGCTGAATCTTCGAAAAGACTGTCGTGCATCAACACACACAAAGAGCTGTGTATAAACGACAGGTGCCCTTATGGAATTCGCTCGGCTGCATCCATTTTCCAGAGAAACACGGAGAGTTTGCTGAAATCTGTTCCGCACACCGTTGTGTTTCAAGACAACATCCTGATCACCGGTTGTGACACCATCGAACACTTACACAACCTTGAAGAGGTTCTAAGTCGCCGAGACAGAGTGGGACTCAGGCTGAAATGCTCCAAGTGTGTTTTCCTGGTGCCAGAAGTCAAATTTTTGGGGAGAAAGATTGCATCAGACGGCATCAGGCCCACGGACTCAAAGACAGAGGTCATCAAGAATGCACCCAGACAACAGAATGTGACGGAGCTGCGTTTGTTCCTGGGACTCCTCAACTATTTCGGTAACTTTCTACCCGGGTTGAGCACGTTGTTAGAGCTTTTGCACATGTTGCTACGTAAGGGTGATGACTGGGTTTGCGGCAAATCTCAAGACACAGCCTTTGAGAAGGCCAGGAACCTGCTATGTTCAAATTAGTTACTTGTACTGTATGACCCGTGTAAACGATTAGTGCTAGCTTGTGATGCATCTTCATATGGGGTCGGCTGTATGTTACAACAAACCAATGTATCGGGCAAACTTCAACTGGTTACGTACGCGTCTGGAAGTCTGTCGAAGGCTGAAAGAGCCTACATTATGGTCGAGAAAGAGGCATTAGCATGTGTATATGGGCTTAAGAAAATGCATCAATACCTATTTAGACTTCGGTTTGAGCTTGAAACTGACCACAAGCTGCTCATCTCGCTGTTTTCAGAGAGCAAAGGTATAAATACCAAAGCTTCGTCCCGCATTCAAAGATGGGCACTAACATTATCCGCTTATGACTACGTTATCCGCCACAGACCAGGCACTGAAAACTGTGCCGAGGCTCCACTGAGTCTGTGGTCATGGCCCTCCAAACCGTGGTCCAGGATCCACGTAGATTTTGCCAGCCCCTTTCTGGGAAAGATGTTTTTAGTAGTTGTGGACGCTTACTCCAAATGGATTGAATGTATAATCATGTCATCAAGCACGTTCACAGCCACCCTTGAAAGCCTCCGGGCCATGTTCGCTACCCATGGCTTGCCCGATGTCCTTGTCAGTGACAATGGACCATGTTTCACCAGCTTGGAATTCAGCGAGTTTATGACCCACAATGTCATCAAGCATATCAGGTCTGCTCCATTTAAGCCCGCGTCTAACGGTCAAGTGGAGCGGGCAGTCCAAACAATCAAGCAGAGCATGAAATGTGTGCCGGACGGCTCCCTGCAGACCCGCTTTTCTCGCATTCTGCTCAGTTACCGGACGCGACTCCACTCTCTCACTGGGATTCCCCCGGCAGAATTGTTAATGAAGAGAGCCCTCAAAACCAGGCTCTCCCTAGTCCACCCGGATCTTAATGATCACGTGGAAACCCGGCAACACCGACAGAATATGTACCATGATTGCACGACTGTTTCACGTGACATTGATGTTAACATCCTGTGTTTGTCCTGAATTACGGTCATGGTCCCAAGTGGGTTGCTGGCATTGTTTTGGCCAAGGAAGGGAATAGGGTGTTTATAATCAAACTGTTAAATGACCAAACATGCAGAAAGCATTTAGATCAGACCAAATTGCGACTTAGTTGACAACCAGGAAATACTTGAAGAGGACATCATGAAGGGTTCCCAAAAATTCCCATGAGTACCTCTCCCTGAAAATGAAAGAAAAGCTCCTCTTGAACTGTTAAAAATGAGCTTTGGATTTTTCAAGTGGAGATCTAAGTTTTAAAAGGAAAAAAGCAAAAGGGGGCCAACCTCATGGAAACCCCCCCCCCCGCCACCCCCCCACAGTGTTTGGACTTTTTGAAAAGAGAATTCAAAATGGACCTAAATTACAGAAGCCTGAGATCCCCTAAACATCTATGGGAAGGAGCATCTCAATTTTAAGATTCTACAACATTTTGGCTGCGAAAAAGAGTTACCGAATACAGGAGGTGGGACTAACTCTGTGAAGCAAATTCATGTATTATGGATCCCAGACTGTCTGGGGGAACTACGCAGCACCAATTCACTCCCAAAGAGATAATCAAATCACCAGCCATTCTTAAACTACAGAACTCATCCAAAATATGCAAGAAGCCAATTACCCAATCAACCACTATGGAAATCATGGGCCCAACTAGATGGTCAGGAAACTGGACAATCCTAAAACAATGCAAAACCAGTGATAGCACATTATCACACCCTAATCGAGTTACTGCTGACTAGCCCACCAAAAACACTGACAAAGGAGACATTTGAAAATCAATGGACAGGACAGTTTAAACAAAGCCCAAGAATTGATTTGGCGCGAAGATAAGGAAGCCTGTTTTAGTATAATTGAAGGCCTGTTCTGGCAGTTGGGTGCTTCTAGAGACACTATTGAGGTAGCAGTCTCGTTGCATAAGGTTAGCACCAGCCTCGAAAAGTGGGACCCCGAAACATCGGCGAAAGGAATTTCTAAAACCCAGAAGGACAGCACCACGACAGCAAACAGGCTTTCAAAACGACTATCGGAAAGTTTCAGACTATCGGGACCAATCAAACAGTCAACCGGAACCAACCTGACAAAACCGAAGAAAAACCGAAGATTTTTCCATTCTACAAGCTGGTCCTATGCTACCAAGGGGTACAGACTACAGAACCTGGACAACTAAGGTGAACCCCAGAGTTTGGAACAGGACCAGGACAACTAAGGCAAACCCCGGAGTTGGAACTGTCAAAAGGGAATTGGTGAGCATGGTCCCTGAAACCCCAGAGTTTTAACCTAGCTAGATAGTGGGTCTGGGAGGTTGGGTTTTTCTAACTGTTCCTACCTGTTGATGTTCTGGTGTGTTTTCCCCTCCCAGATTTAGTGCATAAGTATTTTGGGAGGTGGGACGACTGTGTTCTTTTAATCTGTTATATGTGTTATGTGTTCTTCCCAAATATAGAGCATTTGAGTTGCCATTTCTCCCTATTTGTACCTGATTACTGTGATTATTAAAAACGTGCCTTTTTACTCTTTTTGAACACAATAAAACCAGTTTTGCATCCTACCCAACTGACTCTGTCTCAGTTTCTCACAACTCCCAAGTCAGTCCACAGTCTAGAATCCAGGGTGTGGGGCGCCTCGAAAACGGCGAGGAGTCAGAGAAACCTGATCAAAACACCACCCCCTACATAATGGCGACCACGAAGGGACTGTGGCAAAAGGGATGTGAGGAGACAGATTTTGGTTGTGAGAAAAGAAGTAAAATGGAAGAGAGGATTGCCTCCTATGTGGTCAAAAGAGTGAATGTAACAAAGAAGTGGGTATGCGATCTGTTGCGCACTGAGTGTCCAGGGGACGCTGCAGCCCAGTGGACAGAGGATAAAACTCACAAAAAGGCAGTGGAAAAGGCAATTTGGCTAGTATGTCTGCATAAACAGGTCCAACTCTTAAATTCGACAGTAGAAAAACTAAGGGCTGAACTGAGAGAGGCAGAGGAACAGTCTAGTGCACAAACAATCATAGGGGAAAGGTTAATGAGAGAGTTACATGAGCACAATGAGGAAAGGCTTTACACAGGGAAGAAGTTCAGGAATAGGTTGGATTATATGCAGTGTCAGGTCACCGAGGCTAAGAAAAATTAATTGATACTGCAAGAAGAGAACGCTTGCCTTAATAGACAAATTAAAGAGCAGGAGGAGAGAGTCAAAGACATTCAGGCAGCCTACAGAGTAACCAGCACTAAGGGGTTTGAGTTGGGAGATCACGGCCCCTGCCAGCAGCAAATTGAAAGTTTAAACCGTGCTCTGTCCAGGGCAAGAGGCATGGTGTGCCTCATAAGTCCGGGTACGACCTGGGCAGACCTGGAAGAGCAGGAGAAAACTGTTCAGTCACCCCCTGTGGCGCCGGGGAACAGCCCGGTTGGGCAGCAGGAGGGAGGGACTGTCATGTATTTCACCATCTTGCAATGACAATAGTTATGTAACTGTAACTCATGCACACTGTACATGTACCCTTGAAATGCACACCCTGACCACAGGGGGTGAACTTGCGGGAGACACTCCTCACCTGGATTTCCAGGTATAAAAGGGGAGGTCCCACCCAGGGTCAGCACTCCTTGGTCCTGGGAATAAAGTGAAGGTCACAGAGTGACCGTGTCTGATATATACATGCCTCGTGCGAGTTTGTAACAAGGTGCAGAGACACTACAGGGACAATTGCTCAGGCAGGCAGGGAGTACAGACCACCACCACCTGTGGTGCCAGGGTTTAACTTGCTTTGGCAGCAGGGAGAGAAGGGTGAGCCAGAACTGAAAGGGTCGGAGCCGGGACCAATGTGTCTGGTCCGGCAGCAAAAGTTCAGCGTGCCTGTGGGTGCAGCACCGGGGGTTCTTGAGAGCCAATTCGTGGTTCCCCACACTACCCAACAGTTGAGGGCCACCTGAGTAAGCTTATACACAAGGGAGACCCCTCTGTCCACTTCATGGAAGTAGACCAGGCAGCCGATATTAGCGGATGTGATGACTCAGAGCAGGTAAAATTGCTCCTTTTCTCCCTGGACAGCAAGCTGTACCAGTCTTTTTTGGCAGAGTGCAGAAAAGGCAGGGGTACATATGATGATGTCCGGGATGAAGTTCTGGAGGCCATGGGCCTAAATGAGGGAAGTTCCTTCTCCCGAGTGGAGAGGACAGTGCAGCTCGTGGGAGAAACCCCTCAGTCTTTCGCTGACAGGCTGTGGCCTGTGTATCAGCAAGCCTGCAGTATGGCTCTCGACCGGGCAAACCTTACACCGGGTGAACGGACACAATGGCTCCAGAGCATAGTGGCGAACAGCCTGCCCAGGATCAAAGCCAAAGCAGAGCTTTGGTTTGACCCAAGGGACCCCCAAGCCACCGAGGAAACAGTGATCAGGCAACTGACCATGGCATATCGGAACTGCAGGGGGGAAGGGCACCCACCCAAGGGAAAGGTACATGTCAGGGAAAGAAAGAGTGGCACCAGGAAGGGGGTAACACTGCCGAAACCAAGCGTAACTCTTTGGGTGTGGAAAGAATGGGCATTGGAGGAAGGACTGTAGGAATCCCTGGAAGGATAGGGTAGGAAAGTATCCCACAGTCCCAGCCCAAAAGACCCAGCCGTCGGTCTCTCCCCAAACATTTGAGACCGTGGTGGCTGCACTCCGGACCGCACTAATGGGTCCGGGGAAGGTAGCCACGGCCACCGGTACATGATACCATCTGCCCCATCTCACCCAGATTTATGACTAAAACCAGCGCAGCCTGTCTACCTGTGTCCCCTAGTCTACGCTGCCTGGAAGCGACCGTATGTCGAGATGGAGGTGGAGAGAGTAAAGGGGACTTATTTGCTGGACACTGGAGCATCATGCACCATAGTCTATGCAGATGACCCCACAGCCTCACCTCTATCAAACGGGACCCCTAGTGGGATTCACGGGCAATGATTAGGCTGGCTCATTCTCCATCCCACTGTCCATTCAATTAGGAACACTGCACACTAAGTGGACAGGGAAAGGGGACCCTGTGTACAATGAAGCCAAAGGAGGGTTACAACCTTGAACTACTGGTCAGTAACACTCCGGTGGAGTACCAGGCTGTTGTGCGAGCACACCTCGCCACGTTTGCCACTCACAAACATGATTGTGGGAGAGTAAACGGGGTCGAGGTCAGTGTGAGTGGGGACTCCATGACCCGACCACAAAAGCAGTACAATTTCCCCAGGGAAGCAGAGGCAGACATGGAAACAGCCATGAGTTCTTTGGTTAAACAGGGGATATTGAGACCGATAGCCACCCATGTGAACTCTCCACTGTGGCCGGTTAGGAAACTGGACAATTCCTGGAGAGCCACGGTGGACTACTGGGTACTCAACCGTAACATCCCCGCCTGTGCACCCATGGTCGCAGCTGTCGCCGACCTCATTGGAAGTATCCCAGCATCCGCAACCACCTTCACGGTGCTGGAGGGAGAACCAGTACAAGTTCGTTTTTACATTTAAAGGCCAACAGTACACTTGGAACTGCCCCAGCATTTTTCATCAATGCATGGCTAACTGCTTGAAGGGTTTTAGCAGACCCCGGCAGCTGGTCCAGTATGTGGACGATCTGCTCCTATTCACCGATGAGGGTGAGGAGCATGGCCCACTGCTGGCCGAGCTGCTGGAGCTACTTAGGGAGGAAGGTTTTAAAGTTAACCCCAAGAAGGCGCAGGTCGGCCAAAAGGAAGTAAAGTTCCTGGGACTGACAGTGCGCGCTGGGGAAAGAGCCATTGACAAGGCTAGAAAGGAGGCAGTACAGGAATTACCAGCCCCCAACACAGCAACGGGAGTGAGGTCTTTTCTGCGGCTAACAGGGTACTGCAGAGACTTCATTGAGGATTATGCTGCCACAGCAGCCCCTCTATTCCGGCTCCTACACAAGGGAGTGGAGTGGGATTTGGACGAGGGTTGCGAGGCAGCATTTAAACAACTCAAGGAAAGGCTGCAGACTGCACCTGCCCTAGGAGCGATTGATCAGGGGAGAGAGGTTTTCCTGGAGGTGGCAGCCAGCGGAGACAGTCTGAGCGCAGTGCTGTTGCAGGAACGGCACGGCCAGCTGAGACCGATGGTTTACTCCTCCAGGATACTCACCGATGTGGAAAAGGGGTACTCCAACTGTGAGAGGCACTTACTGGCCATTCACTGGGCTGTGAAGAGATCTTTAATCTTCACAGGAGGGTCCCCTATCACACTCCTCACCCACCATACACCTATCCAGATGCTCCTGGATGGGAGGATTAAGGATGGGACAGTGAGCAGTGCTCGCATCACTCACTGGACCCTACTCCTCTCCCAGATGGACGTAAGGGTAAAAGGCCTCTGCGAGCCAAGGCTCGCAGCCAACATAATCTACCCGGGGACAGCCCACAGGTGCTTTGTAGAAGGGGTATGGGAAGTCAACGTAGGTTTTCGGGCCGGGATACACCCACGGGCCGCGAAATCTATGTGGATGGTTCGAGCACAGTAACTGCTGGTATACGATTTGCTCGGACAGTATGTGTACGGAGTACCTGGCCATCTGGTCCCGTCGGGGGTATATCTCAGCCGATGGGAGACCTTTGGCAATCAAGCCCCTGCTGGAAAAGATCATGATGACCGTAGGGGAGGAAAGGGAGATTTACATTCACAAGGTGAAAGCCCAATCGACACTGAACCTCGAGGTCAGGGAAACTAGTAGGCAGACGTGCTGGCTAAGGAGGGTGCTCGCACAGGGAAGTTTTGGGATCCATACGTCCTAGACCCCATAGCAGCAGTTAGGGAAAGGGTAGGAATGGCAGGCAGGGCAGGGGTAGTATTAGCCCCGGACTTGAAAACAGTTCAAACCCAGGATCCAGTCCTAAGAACTGTTTTAAACGCACTAACCAAGGGAGAAAAGGTTGAAGGACCATACAGCACAGCAGCCATGACCATTAAAGAAGGCATGCTGTTCAGGGGAGAGCAATGGCTAGTGTCACAGCAACACAGGAGGGAATTCCTCCAACTGGCCCATGAGGGTCCAGGAGCGGGGCACCCCGGACCTGAGACCACCTGGCAATGGGTGGAACGGGCAGGGTGGTGGCCGAGACTCAGGGAGGATGTCGGCGAGTTCTGCGCCGACTGCCTAGTGTGTGCTGCTAACAACCCTGACCCCCAGAAAAGGAAGGTGTCTATGGGACACATCAGGAGGGTAGAGGGACCATGGCAGTCGATTCAGATCGACTACATCGGGCCCCTACTCACCACCCAGGGAGGCTATAAGTACTGCCTAGTCCTGGTGGATGTGTTCTCCAAATGGGTTGAAGCCTTCCCATGCCGAACAGCCACCACTTTAGGAACGGCTAGGATCCTTGTGAAAGAGGTATTCTCCCGGTGAGGACTACCACAGTATGTGGAGTCTGACCAGGGGAGCCACTTCACTAGTCAGGTAATGCAGGCAACCCTTAATGTGCTTGGCATTCAAGGGAAATGGCATGTTGCCTACAACCCACAATCATCAGGTATTGTGGAGCGTTTAAACTGCACCATTAAAGAAAGGCTGCAGAAGGAGACGGGAGACTCACCCCAAAAATGGGTAGAGGTCTTACCGCTGGTCCTAATGGGGATCCGGGGTAGCCAGTCAAAGAGCACGGGGCATTCCCCACACGAGCTCATGACTGGGAGGGCGATGCGAACCCCCACCCATGTCCTAGCCCCGGTGCTCACGGAAGGTCAGCTCAGAGAGGTGAACCGGGATCGTTTTGTCAAGCATCTGTTTGAACACCTCAAGCAGATTCACTGGCAAGCTGCTGATAACATGGGGAACCAGCATCAGAGCAACCGACTGCTGCTAGAACCCCGCAAGCACCACGAGTGGGAGATAGGGGACCAGGTTATGGTGAGAAACTACGCTAGAGTAGGGGTCTTTGAGGCACTGTACATGGGACCGTACCACATTGTCAATAAGGCAAGCCCCATGATCTATGCCATAAAATTGCCCCACCGAACAAAGTGGTTCCACATAAATCAGTGCAAACTTCTCAACCCAGGGGCAGCAGCTAAACGTAAGGGACAGCCAAAACCTGTAAACCGTGCTAAAGACAGGGACCCCCAGCCAACAGCTCCCGACTGTGGAAATCCCACAGGGGACGTGACAGACCCACAGATTGTACCTAGAGGGGCGGTGGACTGTGTTACTGGAGGAGCTGTCCCCCCAATCATTTGGGACTCGGATGCACCTCCAGCAGCTGGAGCCTTAAGAAGGACTCCCCGCACACCATGGCCAAAGACACCGTGGTCACCAGCGCTCCAATTTGAATGGTTCAGCCCCGGGAGAGTGACCAGCCGCAAAAGGGCACCTAAGGTTAGAGACCAGCCCGCGAGCAGGGACACCCAGCCGGTAGCCTTGGGCAACAAGGGACCCTCTTCTAATAGCGGTGGACCAGCCACCAAGTGAGAGTCCCCAGCCCGTAACCCACAGGGGAAGAAACGAACCAGGCAGCCACCCCCAAAGGAGCGGTGTGCTGCAGCACCGGAGGGGACGTTCGCCCGATAGTGTGGGACTCAAGCGCACGTCCGGTCAGGGTACTTAGGATTAGGCGGTGCAGACCGGCCTATCACCTACCTCGCTGGACACCCAGTGGGAGAAGAAGAAAGAGAGAAGGCAGGAATTAACCTGGCCACCCGGAGACGCGTGGCAGATGTACATTTATAGCGAAGTGAATTTAAGGATGTTTAACAATATGAATTTAAGTATATTTAGTGAATAAGTTTAGAATAGTGTAAGATTTATCTGTGTAATGATAAGTATATATGTATTAATTAACTGGGGTAAGGAAAAGAATCTACCTGTGCAGCTGTTAAAAGAAGCACAGACCGGGTAATCCCCGGGAGTAAGAGGAATCTACCGGTACGGCTATTAAGGAAGCACCGGTAAGATAACAAGCAGAACGATTGTGAGATAAAGTTAAAAGCAATCAGTCCACAAGGAACTGAATAAGACAGCCAGTCAATTAAAGACTATGAGCCCAACTTGGAACTCAGTCACCTTTGTCAAGCCAGAGAAGGCTAGACAATCAATTTTATGTGCCCCTACAGGAAAGAGGACAGCATGAGAAGGATCCTGTGCCTGCTCGCCCTGATAAGGATGAGCAGCAGTGACCGAAGAGACATGGAAGAATCCCTCATTTACGGGTGTTCAGGAGGGAGGGTACCGATCGTGACCGCCGAGGGTGTCCCCCGAGACGTAGAAGAACTCGCCGTTTACGCCCACGGGGGAAGATGGCCAGGGTGGCTGGGATCTAATTCTATCCGCTACTCCAGCCAGGAAGATTTTACCTATGGGGAGGCCTCACTTCCATGTCCCCGGATGCAGATCATCGCTGCCCGAGTCAGTGTTACAGAAGGAAGGCGTGTGTGTTTGACTTGCAAAGGGAACATTCCTCTGGGAAGATGTGGTGGCTCAGAAAACTCAGCAAGGACGCATGGGACCAAGAATCGGATTGGGAAAGACTCGGTAATGATACGTACCGTGTCATGTATCTTACATTATTATATATAACTGTATCCTAACATGCTATACATGACTGTAATAAGATATGACCTGTAACCACCAGCATACCTTACCACCAGGGGTGCACTTGCAAGTGACAGGTATATAAAGACAGGTCTCAGGCAAGTGCAGTATTCCAGAGTGACCTTGACTTCACTACATGCCTCGTGTGAATCTGTACTGAGGGGACAGGACTTTACAGTGGCGACGAGTTATGGGATTACAGAATCCACAGAATGGCGAACAACGGATCAGATGAAAAGTACAATGCGGGAAACAATTGGGAGGACTTTATAGAAAGGCTCCTGCAAAGCTTGGTTTGGCGACGATACGGCAGACAGGAGAAGGGCCCATCTCTTGACTAGTTGTGGCTCGAAAACATACGCTTTAATGAAGGATCTGTTGGCACTTGAGAAACCAGCAAGCAAGTCGTTTGAAGAATTGAGCACACTGGTAAGAGACCACCTGAAGCCAGCGAGCAGCCTACACATGGCCAGACACAGGTTCTACAACTACAGACGCTGTGTGGGCCAGAGCATACCCGACTTCGTGGCGGAACTTTGGAGGTTGGCTAGTTTATGTCAGTTCTCCGATGAACTGAGGAGAGAAATGTTGAGACTTTTTCATTGAAGGAATAGGCCACGCAGGCATATTCTGAAAGCTCATAGAGACCAAGAACCTGACCTTAGAGGCAGCAGCACTGGTTGCACAGACATTCTTGGTAGGGGAAGAAGAAACGAGGTTGATTTACAATGCAGGTACAACAACTAACGAAATGTCAGAACAAGAAGTTCACAGCACTAAACAAGCTGCTACCCCCACACACAGACAAAACCGGGAGAACAGGCTCTCGATAGCAGGCAGAAGCCATCAAGGGCCACAGGAATGGCCGTTCACACTTTCATCAACCCACAATGCGAGCAATCAACTACAAACTGAGAGAAGCTCAAGAGAGATCAGCCAGACGCAGCTCATTCTTTGGAAACACTTTGAACAATGGAACAGTTCTGTGCTGGAGGTGTGGGGGTGGGCACTCGTCAAAGGGATGTCGATTTCAGCAGGCTGTTTGCAGAAATTGTGAATATACAGGACATTTGGCCCGCATGTGCAAAAAAACGGCAGCTCGGCTGGTATACGAATCGGATGGGTCGGAAAGCGGACCAGAAGATGGTGGAGACAGTACCCGGGACACCGATGTACAGCGGGTCAACACGATCAATGGCCGCTGTTCCTACAACAGGACGCCTCCTATAATGATGAGGGTCCTACTCAACGGGATATCTATCAACATGGAGCTGGATATGGGAGCGAGTCAATCTCTCATGGGCGCTCAACAATTTGAACAACTGTGGCCGCATAAAAGAGACAGACCAAAACTCACAAGGGTCGACACCACACTAAGGACCTATACCAAAGAAATCGTACCAGTCCTCGGCAGCGCCATGCTCTCTGTCACACACAAAGGGACAGTGAACCGACTTCCCCTGTGGATTGTCCACGGAGACCCCCCAGCACTGCTGGGGAGAAGCTGGCTGGCAAAACTAAACTGGAAATGGGATGATGTCCATGCCATGTCATTAGAGGAACGGACCTCCTGCTCAACAGTTATAAAGCGATTTGAACATCTCTTTCAGCCAGGTGTGGGCACTTTCAAAGGGGCCAAAGTCAAAATCTACATCACACAGGATGCTAGACCGGTCCATCACAAGGCCAGAGCTGTACCCTATGTGATGAGGGAAAAGATTGAACACGAACTAGACAGGCTTCTGCGGGAAGGCATTATATCACCTGTGGAATTTAGCGACTAGGCAAGTCCCATCGTCCCAGTCATGAAGCCTGATGGATCCGTACGAATCTGTGGGGACTACAAATCTATCATAAACAGAGTCTCCCTACAGGACCAGTACCCGCTGCCCAGAGCGGAGGACTTATTTGCCACATTGGCTGGAGGTAAACTTTTCTCAAAATTAGACCTCACATCTGCGTATATGACGCAAGAATTGACCGAGGAATCCAAGCTACTCACCACCATCAACACACATTGAAGCCTTTTCATGTACAATCGATGCCCATTCGGAATCAGGTTGGCAGCTGCCATATTCCAGCGCAACATGGAGAGTCTGCTCAAGTCCATCCCGGGGACGGTTGTATTTCAAGACGACATACTTATCACGGGCAGGGACACCGACTCCCATCTCCATAATTTGGAGGAAGTACTAAAGCGGTTGGATCGGGTAGGCCTACGAGTCAAGAAATCCAAGTGCCTGTTTCTCGAACCCGAGGTTGAATTTTTGGGCAGAAGGATTGCCGCTGATGGAATCCGCCCAACAGAGTCCAAAACAGAAGCAATTCGCCTGGCACCCCGGAATGTCTCAGAACTGCGCGCCTTTCTTGGGCTACTCAATTACTTTGGGAACTTTATGCAGAACTTAAGCACGCTGCTGGAGCCTCTCCACGTGCTACTCAGGAAGGAGTGCGATTGGTTTTGGAGGGACGCCCAGGAACGCGTCTTCAATAAGGCACGCAACCTTCTGTGTTCCAACAGTGTTTTGACTTTCTTTGACCCAGGTAAAAAGCTAGTTCTCACATGCGATGCGTCAGCGTATGGGGTCGGGTGCGTTTTGCAACATGTCAATAGTGCGGGCAAATCACAACCCATAGCTTATGCCTCCAGGTCACTAATGCGGGCAGAGCGCGGGTACGGAATGGTAGAGAAGGAGGCGCTCGCGTGTGTGTACGGTGTCAAAAAGATGCACCAATAGCTTTTCGGGGCCAAGTTCACGTTAGAAACCGACCACAAGCCCCTCACGTCCCTCCTAGCCGAGAGCAAGGCAATAAACGCCAATGCCTCGGCGCAAATTCAACGGTGGGCACTCATGCTGGCGTCCTACGACTATACCATAAGGCACAGACCAGGCACAGACAACTGTGCTGACGCGCTCAGCAGGCTACCCCTGGCGACCACGGAAGGGTCTGATGAACAGGACTGTGAGATCGTCATGGCAATCAATGCCTTTGAGTCCACAGGTTCGCCCATGACGGCTCGCCAAATCAGAGCCTGGATGGCCAGCGACCCCACGTTATCCTTAGTAAAAAGATGTGTCCTAACCGGTGACTGGGCAGATGCTCGCGATGCTTGCCCCGAGGAATTAAAACCCTTTCACAGGCGCATGCATGAGCTATCACTACAAGCAGACTGCCTGATGCGGGGCAGCCGAGTAGTCATGCCTCTGCGAGGCAGAGAGGCATTTGTCCGGGAGCTCCACCGCGAGCACCCAGGGATCATTCTCATGAAGGCCATAGCCAGATCCCACGTCTGGTGGCCTGGTATTGACGCGGACTTGGAGCTCTGCGTCCGATGGTGCACCATTTGTGCCCAATTCAGCAATGCCCCCAGGGAGGCTCCACTGAGCCCCTGACCCTGGCCTACCAAACCATGGTCGTGGGTGCACGTAGACTATGCGGGCCCATTCATGGGCAAAATGTTCCTCGTAGTCGTAGATGCATTTTAAATGTGGATCGAATGAACCATTTTAAACTTGAGCACAACCTCCACCACTGTGGAGAGCCTCGCAACCATGTTTGCAACGCACGGAATCCCTGACATATTGGTCAGTGACAATGGTCCGTGCTTCACCAGCGCAGAATTCCAAGACTTCATAAATCACGGCATAAATCACGTCAAGACGGCACCGTTCAAGCCGGCCTCCAACGGCCAGGCTGAGAGAACAGTGCAAATCATTCAACAAGGCATGCTTAAAATCCAAGGTCCCACGCTGCAGGGTCGCCTGTCATGACTGCTGCTGGCATACAGATCTCGTCCGCACTCACTGACTGGGATCCCCCCCGCGCAACTGTTGATGAAAAGGACTTTAAAAACAAGGCTCTCATTAATCCTCCCAGACATGCACGAAATCATTGAGGCAAAGCGCCATAAGCTGACTGAGTACCATGACAGAAATTCGAGGGGGAGATGGAATGAGTTAGGGGACAAAGTGTTTGTACTAAACTATGACAGGGGTCCCAAATGGCTTGCAGGGACAGTAATGGGCAAGGAAGGAAACAGGCTACTGCTGGTACAAATGGACAATGGCAAAACCTGCCGGAGGCATGTAGACCAAGTCAAAAGCAGATTTACCAACAACACTGCGGAACCAGAGGCAGACTACAATGTGGAACTCGCACCACACCTGGTGGACAGACAGAGGGAACAACCTGAGGAAAGGGCAATCCCAACAGACAGCTCAGGCGAGTCAACAACAATCACACCAATCGAAACAGACAGCCAGGCGAGATACCAGCAACCATACCCAAAGAAAAACAGACACCAAGGCAAACAACTGAACCACAACTCAGACGCTCCACGCGAGAGCGTAGACCACCTGAGAGACTGAACCTATAAAGACAATAAGACCTTGGGGGAGGGTGATGTCATGTATCTTACATTATTATATATAACTGTATCCTAACATGTTATACATGACTGTAATAAGATATGACCTGTAACCACCAGCATACCTTACCACCAGGGGTGCACTTGCAAGAGACAGGTATCTAAGGACAGGTCTCAGGCAAGTGCAGCATTCCAGAGCTGTGAAATAAAGGTGCAGGTCCAGAGTGACCTTGACTTCACTATATGCCTCGTGTGAATCTGTATTGAGGGGACAGGACTTTACATACCGCACCATCACGGGGACATGGGGAGGAGTAAAAGTGTGTTGGGTCAAATGGTGGGAACCGAACAAGGAATTTATGTTTGCATGTGGGGATCAGAGAGTATTTGTCGCGCAGGCATATCAATCGTCTTCGCCAGGCAATGGCAAGATGAAGGGGAAGGGATGGGGTGGAACTCTAGCCTACACGGGTGCGCGGTCCCACACTCCCCACTCCCAATTAACGCCACCGAACTAACAGCACACATTAAGAAACCCCTACCCACAACCCCGCCAATACGCACAGTAATAGAAAGGTGTCCTACCACCACCAAGGGACCTGGGAACGGATTAGTTCTACTATTGACCGAAAAGGTACTCTACCAGGAGATACACTATGCAGCAGCCTCAGTTATCTTAAACCTTACCGAAGTACACTTACCTGCACGGTGCCACAAAGAAACGGAACAACTATACCAGGCACTACTTAAAGAAATGTTTAGAAAATGTTACGAGTTTGACTTAGGCAATGTAGACAAAACATTGACTTCACTACATGCCTCATGTGAATCTGTACTGAGGGAACAGGACTTTACACTGTCTATGTCTGTCTTAAATTTATTCAATGTCCCAGCTTCCACAGCTCTCTGAGGCAGTGAATTTCACAGATTTACAACCCTCTGAAAAAAGAAATTTCTCCTCGTCTCAGTTTTAAATGGGTGGCCCCGTATTCTAAGATTATGCCCCCTAGTTCTAGTCTCCCCCATCAGTGGAAACATTTTCTCTGCATCCACCTTGTCAAGCCCCCTCATAATCTTATACGTTTCATTAAGATCACCTCTCAATCTTCTGAATTCCAATGAGTGGAGGCCCAACCTACTCTACCTTTCCTCATAGGTCAACCCCTTCATTTCTGGAATCAACCTAGTGAACCTTCTCTGAACTGCTTCCAAAGCAAATATATATTTTCGTAAATATGGAAACCAAAACTGCACGCAGTATTCCAGGTGTGGCCTCACCTGTATAACTGTAGCAAGACTTTCCTGCTTTTATACTCCATCCCCTTTGCAATAAAAGCCAAGATACCATTGGCCTTCCTGATCACTTGCTGCACTTGCATACTAACCCTTTGTGTTTCATGCACATGTACCCCCAGGTCCAGCACTTTGCAATCTTTCTTCATTTAGATAATAACTTGCTTTTTGATTTTTTTTCTGCCAAAGTGCATGACCTCACACTTTCCAACATTATACTCCATCTGCCAAATTTTTGCCCACTCACTTAGCCTGTCTATGTCCTTTTGCAGATTTTTTGTGTCCTCCTCACAGATTGCTTTTCCTCCCATCTTTGTATCATCAGCAAACTTGGTTATGTTACACTCAGTCCCTTCTTCCAAGTCGTTAATATAGATTGTAAATAGTTGGGGTCCCAGCACTGATCCCTGCGGCACCCCACTAGTTACTGATTGCCAACCTGAGAATGAATCATTTATCCTGACTCTCTGTTTTCTTTTCTGTTATATATGCTAATATATTACCCCCAACCCCGTGAACTTTTATCTTGTGCAGTAACCTTTTATGTGGCACCTTGTCAAATGCCTTCTGGAAGTCCAAATAAATCACATCCACTGGTTCCTCTTTATCCACCCTGTTCATTACATTCTCAAAGAATTCCAGCAAATTTGTCAAACATGATTTCCCCTTCATAAATCCATGCTGACTCTGCCTGACCGAATTATGCTTTTCCAAATGTCCTGTTACTACTTCTTTAATAATGGACTCCAACATTTTCCCAACCACAGATGTTAGGCTAACTAGTCTATAGTTTCCTGCTTTAGGTCTGCCTCCTTTTTTAAGGAAGTCTGTTGACTGGTTTGGAGTAATTCTCCCACTGATAATTCTTACTCTCTCTGGGAAAACCCTTCGGCCGTGATTTTGCTGACCTTGGCAGGTCCATGGCGTGCAGTGTCGGGGTTCCCGACACTGCTGCTGGCTCCATCCCACTGTCCAAAATGAATTTCCCGAGATTGGGCATGTTAAGCCTGCCTGGCGCTTTTCTCAGCCAATTAGAGGAAGTGAGTCTGATGACATCATTTGATAACACGTCATCACCCGTTTTCCTTAAAGGGACTATGGCCAAATTTATTTTGACATTTGAGTGTTTTATGCAATGTCCATGTAAAGTTTTTATTGATATGGTGTCAAATATTGAAACCTTTAATTTCAACACTTTGCATTCTTGGACTGATTTGTGTGCATCTTTCAAAGTGGCTTAGTGAGTTACAGTGAATGGAGAAACATAATGGTACCCGCATGATGATGAGTGTAAAAGGAAAGGCTTGGGCATTGTAGGGATGCTTTATGTAGTTGGTGTGTGGTGGTGCCAACCTGGCACATCATGTGGCAGCCAGGGTGTACAGCATCAAGTGAAGTGAATGTGGCCATGGCGAGGCCATCCCTGGCTTCCCGGGGAGCAATGTGCTCAGGTGCTGATGCCCTCTGTCCTATGCAGCATCAGTTGATTGCGGAGAAGATTGGTGTTGTTGGTGCTGCTGGTGTGCCTGGTGCTGTTGGTGTTGGGGCTGATTGTGGTGGGATTCTTAGGACCAAGGTGAGGGAGTATAAAGGGCACCCATGCTGATAGAATAGATGGCAGATGGAGATGACAGAAGTGATCTGTTAATTGTGAAAGGTAATAAGGTCAGACTGAATGGATAATTATGTAAAAACTTGCAGCATGTTGAACCTGTTTGCAAATGCAGTGAAGAAGAGCTTGTGGCTGAGGAAAGATATCTCTGTAAGCTGGGAGATTTTATTTGACATTTGAAGCTGATTCAATGGCCACTGACCTCCCGCCTCAGCGTCACAGATGTGGTCTAACAACAATGTGAAAGCCATGGGTGAGCTGTCAAATTCAAAAGGTAAGTTTAAAACTATTGTTAAGTGGCTATAAACAAGCCACTAATCATTTAAATTGGCTCCCCCACCGCTGCCTGTTGGGCCTGCTCAGTGGCTGGCAAATGCAACATCAGAAAAGGCAAGTGGGCATGATTTGACAGCGGGTCCCCAACCTGCAGTCAATCAATTTGCATTAAATTGCCAACCCACCACTGATCCTGTCCGCTGAGCATCGGCAAAATTGTGGCCGTGGTTTCTGCTTGGTAGTCAACAGAGCAATATGGCCAGAAATGGCTACATGTGACGAAGAGCAAAATAGTGAAAAACATCTTAACATTTAATGCTGAGGCTCCAATGTGTCTTGCTATTGAGCTACATGCATCACATATCATTCTAGGACACTTACGACTCTATAAGTTCTCTTTGATGTTTGTCTATCAACTTGAGTTTCTTCAACTCTTCAATCGCTTGATTTCTATCCACAGGCTCAATTTCCTTTTGTAAAGAAACCTGAAAATGAAAAGCAATTGTTTTCTAACAAGTGTTAGAAATTAGGGGTACCTAAAACGTATATGGTTATGCGAATTAAATTGTGACGTGAATAATACTGTGTTTAGGTGATTGTATTAGATCTTGAGATAAAGAGGCCGAAATTGAGCCCCGCCCCAAACGGGACGCACTTACCGACCTTTGAGAGTCCGGTGAAATTCAGCACTTGGAAATTTTTTTCCAAGCGGGGTGGTGTTCTGGGCGGGTGTGGGACGGATGTGGCCTTCGGTCGGGTCTGCCGTCCTGCCCAGTCATCAGCGCCGCGCTGATGATGTCAACGCGACGCGGCCTTCAGTTAAAAGGGAGAGCTGCTGAAGTGTGTATACTTTTAAGTTAGGTCCAGTGGGCCAACAGAGAGGGTTTTGTCCAGTCCTGCGGCCTGGCAACCGAGATAGGGTTGTTGGTGGCCCTGCCAAACCCGTGGGCATCATTGTTGGTCTGACCTAGCCGTCGGCCAAGAAACAAAATAACATGGCATTCGCGGATGTGCCACCCAGCCACACTCAGCATCCCGCAGGGGAAAGCTGTCAGTGACACCGACCCAGTGGCTGCACTGCTCCCGCGGGGTAATTTCCTACCGCGGGTCGGAAATGGGATTGCTGCCAGTCGGTGGGGGGTCCACTCGTGCCCAAAGGGGCGGGAGCACGGTCGGAGCAGTAGCAGTAGGAAAACCCAAGTAGGGTAATTTCAAAAAAGATCTTTACTCCGCACCTACTAAGCAGAGAGTCATTACCGATCTGTGGCCGCCTCTTTGAGGTGGTCATGGCTCTTAAAAAAAGGGGCAATTTTGGCCCCAAAGTGCCTTAAGACTAGTATTAGAATAGCTGGATAGATGCCTAAAATCTGCCTAATTTTTTTAACTCCCTGCGTATGTTATAACGTTCCACACAGTGGCAGTCACATATGACCTTTCTCCCCAGGCTAGCTATCTGTTGTTTGTGTGCTGACTGTGTCTTTAATTTGGCCAACCAGGCCTAATGCCTGCCAATAACCATATTATTATGATAAATTAGGATTGTGACTTTGTTTAATAAAACTGTTTGCTAAAATGTGTAAGTTAACCAGTGTGTGAGAATATAATAGAGGATATTACCAACGGCTAAATACTATAGAATCTTTAGAGTAATATAGAAAGTTAAGAGGCAAAATTGAAAAGGATATTAGGAATGCTAAGAGAGAGCACGAGAAATTCTTGGCCAGTAAAATTAAGGAAAATTCTAAGATGTTCTATAAATATATTAAGAGTAAGAGGGTAACTAAAGAAAGGGTAGGGCCTATTAGAGACCATGAGGGTAATCTTTGTGTGGAGGCGGAAGATGTTGGTCGGGTTCTTAACGAATACTTTGCATCTTCACAAAGGAAAGCAACAATGCAGATACTGCTATCGAGGAGGAGTGTGATATTCTGGATGAAATATAGTGAGAGAGGAAGTATTAAGGGGTTTAGCAGCTTTGAAAGTAGATAAGTCCCCAGGCCCAGATGAAATGCATCCCAGGCTGTTGAGCGAAGTAAAAGAGGAAATAACAGAGGCATTGACCATCATTTTCCATTGGATCTGGGCATGGTGCCGGAGGATTGGAGGACTGCTAATGTTGTACCCTTGTTTAAGAAGGGAGAAAGGGATAGGCCGATTAATTACAGGCCTGTCAGCCTAATCTCAGTGGTGGGAAAATTATTGGAAAAAATCCTGAAACACAGGATGAATCTACATTTGGAAAGGCAAGGATTAATTAGGAACAGTCAGTACAGATTTGTTAAGGGTGTCTCCGCAAGATCCTACAAATCGCCTGGGAGGACAGGCGCACCAACATAAGCGTCCTCATCCAGGCTAACATCCCCAGCATTGAAGCACTGACCACATTCGATCAGCTCCGCTGGGCAGGCCACAGAGTTCGCATGCCAGACATGAGACTCCCAAAGCAAGTGCTTTATGCGGAGCTCCTTCACGGCAAATGACCCAAAGGTGGGCAGCGGGAACGTTACAAGGACACCCTCAAAGCCTTCCTGATAAAGTGCGACATCCCCACTGAAACCTGAGAGTCCCTGGCCAAAGACCGCCCTAAGTGGAGAAAGTGCATCCGGAAGGGCGCTGAGCACCGTGTCTCAACGCCGAGAGCATGCAGAAATCAAGCGCAGGCAGCGGAATGAGCATGCGGCAAAGCAGTCCCACCCACCCCTTCCCTCAATGACTATCTGTCCCATCTGTGTCAGAGTCTGTGGCTCTCATATTGGACTATTCAGCCACCAAAGAACTCAGTTCAGGAGTGGAAGCAAGTCTTCCTCGATTCCGAGGGATTGCCGATGATGATGATAAGGGAAGATCATGTTTGACTAACCTGATTGAATTTTTTGAGGAGGTAACCAAGACAGTCGATGAGGGTAGTGTGTACGATGTAGTATATGTGGACTTTAGCAAGGCTTTTGATTAGGTCCCACATGGTAGACTGGTCAGGAAGATTAAAGCCCATGGGGTATAGGATAAAGTGGCAAGTTGGATCCAAAATTGGCTTGGAGGTAGGAAGCAAAGGGTAATGATTGATGGATGTTTTTGTGACTGGAAGGATGGTTCCAGTGGGCTTCCGCAGGGCTCGGTACTGGGTCCCTTGCTTTTTGTGGTCTATATCAATGATTTAGATTTGAATATAGGGAGTATGATCAAGAAGTTTGCAGATGACACTAAAATTGGCTGAGTGGTTGATAATGAAGAGGAAAGTCATGGGCTGCAGGATGATATCAATTTACTGGTCAGGTGGGCAGAGCAGTGGCAAATGGAATGTAATTCAGAAAAGTGTGAGGTGATGCACTTTGGGAGGGCTAATAAGGAAAGGGTATACACATTAAGCGGTAGGCCACTTAATAGTGTAGATGAACAAAGGGACCTTGGAGTGCTTGTCCACAGATCCCTGAAAGTAGCAGGCCAGGTGGATAAGGTGGTTAAGAAGGCATACGGAATGCTTGCCTTTATTGGCCGAGGCATAGAATATAAGAGCAGGGAGGTTATGATTAAATTGTATAATACTTTGGTTAGACCAGTGCTGGAGTACTGTGTGCAGTTCTGGTCGCCGTATTATAGGAAAGACGTGATTGCACTCGAGAGGGTGCAGAGGAGATTTACTAGGATGCTGCCTGGAATGGAGAATTTTAGTTATGAGGACAGATTGGATAGGCTGAGTTTGTTCTCATTGGAGCAGAGGAGGTTGAGAGGAGATCGTATTGAGGTGTACAAAATATTGAGGGGCCTGGACATAGTGGATAGTAAGGGACTATTTCCATTGGTGGAGGGGTCTATTACGAGGGGGCATAGTTTTAAGGTGGTTGGTGGAAGGTTTAGAGGGAATTTGAGCGGGGGCTTCTTTACGCAGAGGGTTGTGGGAATCTGGAATTCGCTGCCTGGAAGAGTGGTGGATGCAGAAACCCTCACCACTTTTAAGAGATGGTTGGATGGGCACTTAAAAGTGCAGTAACCTGCAGGGTTACGGACCTAGAGCTGGTAATTGGGATTAGACTGGATGACCTTTTGTTGGATGGTGCAGATATAATGGTAAGTACTGCAGGGAATAGAATACAGCCAGGGTGATCTCCTGGACTAGTTTCGATCGCCTGGATGGGCTAGAGAGGAATTTTCCCAGATTTTTTCTCCCTAAGTTGGCCTGGGTTTTTATCTGGATTTTGCCTCTCCCAGGAGATCGCATGGCTCCGGTTGGGGTGGAGTGTAGAATGTTTCAGTATAACGGGTGTCGCAGCTGTGTGAGGCAGACTGGTTTGGGCTGGATGCTCTTTGCCTTTCCATCATTGTTCAAAGGTTTGTATGTAACCTTTAGGGCTGCTGACCAAGGGCCGTGCGGCCTGACATCAGTAGTGGGGAAAATGTTGGAATCAATCATTAAGGATGAAATAGCAGCACATTTGGAAAGCAGTGATAGAATTGGTCCAAGTCAGCATGAATTTATGAAGGGGAAATCATGCTTGACAAATCTTCTGGAATTTTTTGAGGTTGTAACTAGTAGAGTGGACAGGGGAGAACCAGTGGATGTGGTGTATTTGGACTTTCAAAAGGTGTTTGACAAGGTCCCACACAAGAGATTGCTGTGCAAAATCAAAGCACATGGTATTGGGGGTAATATACTGACGTGGATAGAGAACTGGTTGGCAGACAGGAAGCAGAGAGTCGGGATTAACGGGTCCTTTTCAGAATGGCAGGCAGTGACTAGTGGAGTGCCGCAGGGCTCAGTGCTGGGACCCCAGCTCTTTACAATATATATTAATGATTTGATTGATGGAATTGAGTATAATATCTCCAAGTTTGCAGATGACACTAAACTGGATGGCGTTGTGAGCTGTGAGGAGGACGCTAAGAGGCTGCAGGGTGATTTGGACAGGTTAGGCGAGTGGGCAAATACATGGCAGATGCAGTATAATGTGGATAAATATGAGGTTATCCACTTTGTGGGCAAAAACACGAAGGCAGAATATTATCTGAATGGCGGCAGATTAGGAAAAGGGGAGGTGCAGCGAGACCTGGATGTCATGATTCATCAGTCATTGAAGGTTGGCATGCAGGTACAGCAGGCGGTGAAGAAGGCAAATGGTATGTTGGCCTTCATAGCAAGGGGATTTGAGTATAGGAGCAGGGAAGTCTTACTGCAGTTGTACAGGGCCTTGGTGAGGCCCTACCTGGAATATTGTGTTCAGTTTTGGTCTCCTAATCTGAGGAAGGACGTTCTTGCTTTTGAGGGAGTGCAGCGAAGGTTCACCAGACTGATTCCTGGGATGGCAGGAGTGACATATGAGGAGAGACTGGAGCTTAGAAGGATGAGAGGGGATCTCATAGAAACATATAAAATTCTGATGGGACTGGACAGGTTAGATGCAGGAAGAATGTTTCCAATGTTGGGGAAGTCCAGGACCAGGGGACATAGTCTTAGCATAAGGGGTAAGCCATTTAGGACTGAGATGAGGAGAAACTTCTTCACTCAGAGAGTTGTTGACGTGTGGAATTCCCTCCCGCAGAGAGTTGTTGATGCCAGTTCATTGGATATATTCAAGAGGGAGTTAGATATGGCCCTTGCGGCTAAAGGGATCAAGGGGTATGGAGAGAAAGCAGGAATGTGGTACTGAAGGAATGATTAGCCATGATCTTATTGAATGGTGGTGCAGGCTCGAAGGGCCGGATGGCCTACTCCTGCACCTATTTTCTATGTTTCTATGTTGTCGGCTGGCGTGCACACAATGAGCCGAAATGGCCTCCTTCTGCGCTGTAAATTTCTATGTTTCTATATTTTGGGGAATTTAATAATCAATTTCATGGTACAATAGTCTGATAACGAATTGAAATAGTTTGTTGCACAAATGGCTGCATGAACAGATCTAGCACGGGCCTCTGATTAAAAGGTCCAAAGCCACACTTGGTAAGCACTGGCTGCCCCAGGAAGAACAAGGATGGAGGAGAAAAGAGGAATTCAGATGGATTGGCCTTCGAAATCTATATACAGGAAAGACATGTGAGAAAAAGCTTAGGGGAGGGTTTTCATCTGTAAGTTTAGACAAAGAACGCGACATACCATTGGGCATCTTGTTTTAAGGGGAACCCTTGCAGGTTAAATGGTCTTGTCAATATTCTATCCCAGGTCCACCCATAAACAAAAGAGTAGAAAAGAAAGACCTGAAAAGCCCTCAGTGTAGGTGGTGGAATGAGATCTCCTGAGGGTGGATCTATGCTCTTGGTTGCCATCTTTCTGATCGGGGCTTGGACCAGCTACAAGTCACGGTGTATGTTTTTGCAGTATAACTTGTGTTATATTCCGTCTGTAATTTTGATTAAACACATCATGCCCACCATATTGGTTTGTACTAGATCCTGATTATTTGAAAGACCAGAGATAATCTAATAAGCTTTAATTTTGATAAAATTAGTAGCACTAAAGCACAAACATTACTGCATTTACAAAGCTGTCTATATTTTGGGGGACGATTTTATCTGCGTACTTTTGTAACAAAAATGGAAACTCATTCTTCAACATACTTATGATTTTGTTACACATAGCGCACATGGGCAATCTCTCCCCTTTATTCCTACATCAAACCCTATCTAATCTGTTAATAGAAAATATGTTTTATTACCTGCACTGGACAAACTTCCTCCTTTGCTGGAAGGACTTCCAACTTATTTGAAGAGAGTCCGATCTGTTTCAGTAATTGATTTTCATTTTTTTTTAAGGAATGGATCAGCTCTTGAGAACTATGTTCCTTTTCTTCCATCTGCATTGAAGGAAACAGTGCTGAATGGTGAATTTAGAAATAATCTGATGTAGAAATGAAATGAGTTATCAGCACAGGACAAGAAATTTTACAATGAGTTACTATTACTTACTAACAGGATCCAATTGATAGTACATAACAGTAAACAAAACATGGGTTGGAATTCTTCATTTACTTGTAATGCATAAATGGCAAAGTGGGTCCTGTTGTTTTATCAGTTGTGACCATGAATGATAGGTTAAATACAGACGTTTGAAATAGGTGAATTATCTACTCGTTTTCCCCAGGTATAAAATGATTTGAAATGCCATGTTGTGGTAAAATTTCTGCCCGATTGATTAATTCTATGTTTAAATGGATGGTGAAAGGTTTCTGTACAGTTTAAAAATTGGTGAACTAAGCCAATTGTTGTATTAGGTCAGTTCACTTTAAACCTAATATAATTGTCCAATCAAATGACAGCATTTTTATGATAGAATTTAAACTTAAAATCTGCATATTCTCCACTTGAGTGCTTGGCATTATGGCAGATGTCTTTGCTTGCAAAAGCTACTGTGATTATTCTCTGTGAAGATCATTCAACCTGCGTAAGAACAGATGTAGAAGATGAGAATATAAACATAAGAAAGAGGAGCAGGAGTAGGCCATTTGGCCCATCAAGCCTGCTCCATCATTCAATAAGATCATGGCTGATCTGATCTTGGCCTCAACTCCACCTCCCTTGTCCACTCCCCATAACCCTTGACTCCCTTATTATTCAAAAATCTGCACATTAAATATATTCAATGACCCAGCCTCCACAGCTCTCTGTGAAAGAGAATTCCAAAGATTCACGACCCTCAGAGAAGAAATTCCTCATTTCCATTTTAAATGGGTGATCCCTTATTCTGAAACCGTGCCCCCTAGTTCTAGATTCCCCCATGAAGGAAAACATCCTCTCTGCATCTACCTTGTAAAGGCCTCTCAGAATCCTATACGTTTCAATAAAATCACCTCTCATTCTTCAAAACTCCAATGAGTATAGTCCCGACCTGCTCAACCAAGCGGGAGATCGAGATGGCAGAGCAGCGTCGAGTCGGGAGGCCTACAAAAGGCCCATCAGTCGCAGTCGGGGAGTGGGAGATCGAGATGGTGGAGCAGCGTCGAGTCAGAAGGCCCACAAAAGGCCCATCAGTCGCAGTCGGGGAGCGGGAGATCGAGGAGGCAGAGCAGCGTTGAGTTGGGAGGCCCACAAAAGGCCCATCAGTCGCAGTCGGGGAGCGGGAGATCGAGGAGGCAGAGCAGCGTTGAGTTGGGAGGCCCACAAAAGACCCATCAGTCGCAGTCGGGGAGCGGGAGATCGAGGAGGCAGAGCAGCGTTGAGTTGGGAGGCCTACAAAAGGAAAGCTGATGCAGCTGCAGCAGGGAGAGAAAGCAAAAAAGAAGTAGAAAGAAATCGAACGGTGACATCACAGCCCAGGGGGTAAGTGATTGGTGAGTAGTTTTTCTTTATCTTTTCTTTATCAGTAAGTAACCTTTTAGCATTGTTGTGCCAAATGAAGGGTTAAGTCATGGCAGGAGAGCTCGGACATGTGCAATGCTCCTCCTGTGCTATGTGGGAAGTCAGGGACGCTTCCAGTATAAATTGGCCAGAAAAAGCAGCAAACCTGAGGACTGGGAGAATTTTGTAATACAGCAGAGGAGGACAAAGGATTTAATTAGGAGGGGGAAATAGAGTATGAGAGGAAGCTTGCTGGGAACATAAAAACTGACTGCAAAAGCTTCTATAGATATGTAAAGAGAAAAAGATTAGTGAAAACAAACATAGGTCCCTTGCTGTCAGATTTAGGTGAATTTATAATGGGGAACAAAGATATGGCGGACCAGTTAAACAAATACTTTGGTTCTGTCTTTACAAAGGAAGACACAAATAACCTTCCGGAAATACTAGGGGACCGAGGGTCTGGTGAGGAGGAGGAAATGAAGGATATCCTTATAAAGTGGGAAATTGTATTAGCGAAATTGATGGGATTGAAGCCCGATAAATCCCCGGGACCAGATAGTCTGTATCCAAAAGTACTTAAGGAAGTGGCCATAGAAATAGTGGATGCATTGGTGATCATTTTCCAATAGTCTATCGACTCTGGATCAGTTCCTATAGACTGGAGGGTAGCTAATGTAACACCACTGTTTAAAAAAGGAGGGAGAGAGAAAACGGATTAGCCTGACATCAGTAGTGGGGAAAATGTTGAAACCAATCATTAAGGATGAAATAGCAGCACATTTGGAAAATAGTGATAGAATTGATCCAAGTCAGCATGGATTTATGAAGGGGAAATCATGCTTGACAAATCTTCTGGAATTTTTTGAGGATGTAACTAGTAGAGTGGACAAGGGAGAACCAGTGGATGTGGTGTATTTGGACTTCCAAAAGGCTTTTGACAAGGTCCCACACAGGAGATTGGTGTGCAAAATCAAAGCACATGGTATTGTGGGTAATGTATTGACGTGGATAGAGAACTGGTTGGCAGACAGGAAGCAGAGAGTCGGGATAAATGGGTCCTTTTCAGAATGGCAAGCAATGATTGGTGGGGTACCTCAGGGCTCAGTGCTGGGACCCCAGCTCTTTACAATATACATTAATGATTTAGATGAAGGAATTGAGTGCAATATCTCCAAGTTTGCAGATGACACTAAACTGGGTGGCGGTGTGAGCTGTGAGGAGGATGCTAAAAGGCTGCAGGGTGACTTGGATAGGTTAGGTGAGTGGGCAAACGCATGGCAGATGCAGTATAATGTGGATAAATGTGCGTTTATCCACTTTGGGGGCAAAAGCACGAAGCAGATAATTATCTGAATGGCGGCAGATTAGGAAAGCGAGGTGTGCAACGAAACCTGGGTGTCATGGTTCATCAGTCATTGAAAGTTGGCATGCAGGTACAGCAGGCAGTGAAGAAGGCAAATGGTGTGTTGGCCTTCATAGCTAGGGGATTTGAGTACAGGAGCAGGGAGGTCTTACTGCAGTTGTACAGGGCCTTGGTGAGGCCTCACCTGGAAGATTGTGTTCAGTTTTGGTCTCCTAATCTGAGGAAGGACGTTGTTGCCATTGAGGGAGTGCAGCGAAGGTTCACCAGACTGATTCCCGGTATGGTAGGACTGACATATGAGGAGAGACTGGATCAACTGAGCCTTTATACACTGGAGTTTAGAAGGATGAGAGGGGATCTCACAGAAACTTATAAGATTCTGATGGGACTGGACAGGTTAGATGCAGGAAGAATGTTCCCGATGATGGTGAAGTCGAGAACCAGGGGACACAGTCTTAGGATAAGGGGTAGGCCATTTAGGACTGAGATGAGGAGAACCTTCTTCACTCAGAGAGTTGTTAACCTGTGGAATTCCCTACTGCAGAAAGTTGTTGATACCAGTTCATTGGATATATTCAAGAGGGAGTTAGATATGGCCCTTACCGCTAAAGGGATCAAGGGGTATGGAGAGAAAGCAGGAAAGGGGTACTGAGGGAATGATCAGCCATGATCTTATTGAATGGTGGTGCAGGCTCGAAGGGCCGAATGGCCTACTCCTGCAACTATTTTCTATGTTTCTACGAATACTAAAGGGCAGAAAACACTAGTGGGAGTTGTGTACAGACCACCAAACAGTAGTATTGAGGTTGGGAACAGCATCAAACAAGAAATTAGGGATGCGTGCAATAAAGGTCTAGCAGTTATCATGGGCGACTTTAATCTACATATTGATTGGGCTAACCAAACTGGTAGCAATGCGGTGGAGGAAGATTTCCTGGAGTGTATTAGGGATGGTTTTCTAGACCAATATGTCAAGGAACCAACTAGAGGGCTGGCCATCCTGGACTGGGTGATGTGTAATGAGAAAGGTCTAATTAACAATCTTGTTGTGCAAGGTCCTTGGGGATGAGTGACCATAATATGGTAGAATTCTTCATTAAGATGGAGAGTGATAAAGTTAATTCAGAGACTAGGGTCCTGAACTTAAGGAAAGGTAACTTAGATGGTATGAGACGTGAATTGGCTAGAATAGACTGGCGAGTGATAGTTAAAGGGTTGAAAGTGGATAGGCAATGGCAAACATTTAAAGATCATATGGATGAACTTCAACAATTGTGCATCCCTGTCTGGAGTAAAAATAAAAAGGGGAAGGTGGCTCAACTGTGGCTAACAAGGGAAATTAAGGATAGTGTTAAATCTAAGGAAGTGGCATATAAATTGGCCAGAAAAAGCAGCAAACCTGAGGACTGGGAGAAATTTAGAATTCAGCAGAGGAGGACAAAAGGTTTAATTAGGAGGGGGAGAATAGAGTATGAGAGGAAGCTTGCTGGGAACAAAAAACTGACTGCAAAAGCTTATATAGATATGTGAAGAGAAACAGATTAGTGCAAACAAATGTAGGTCCCTTGCAGTCAGATTCAGGTGAATTTATAATGGGGAACAAAGAAATGGCGGACCAGTTAAACAAATACTTTGGTTATGTCTTCACAAAGGAAGACACAAATAACGTTCCGGAAATACTAGGTGACCGAGGGTCTAGTGAGAAGGAGGAACTGAAGGAAATTCTAATAAGGCGGGAAATTGTGTTAGGGAAATTGATGGGATTGAAGGCCGATAAATCGCCGGGGCCTGACAGTCTGCATCCCAGAGTACTTAAGGAAGTAGCCCTAGAAACAGTGGATGCATTGGTGATCATTTTCTAACAGTCAATCGACTCTGGATCGGCTCCTATGGAATGGAGAGTAGCTAATGTAACACCACTTTTTAAGAAAGGAGAGAGAGAGAAAACGGATAATTATAGACAGGTTAGCCTGACATCAGTAGTGGGGAAAACGTTGGAATCAATTATTAAAGTGAAATAGCAGCACATTTGGAAAGCAGTGTCGGGATTGGTCCAAGTCAGCATGGATTTATGAAAGGAGAATCCTGGTTGACAAATCTTCTAGAATTTTTTGAGGATCTAACTAGTAGTGTGGACAAGGGAGAACCAGTGGATGTGGTGCATTTGGACTTTCAAAAGGCTTTTGACAAGGTCCCACACAGAGATTGGTGTGCAAAATTAAAGCACATGGTATTGGGGGTAATGTACTGACGTGGATAGAGAATTGGTTGGCAGACAGGAAGCAGAGAGTCAGGTTAAACGGGTCCTTTTCAGAATGGCAGGTAGTGACTAGTGGGGTGCCGCAGAGCACAGTGCTGGGACCCCAGCTATTTACAATATACATCAATGATTTAGATGAAGGAATTGAGAGTAATATCTCCAAGTTTGCAGTTGACACTAAGCTGGGTGGCGGTGTGAGCTGCGAGGAGGATGCGAAGAGGCTGCAGGGCGACTTGGACAGGTTAGGCGAGTGGGCAAATGCATGGTAGATGCAGTATAATGTGGATAAATGTGAGGTTATCCACTTTGGTGGCAAAAACATGAAGGCAGAATAGTATCTGAATGGTGGCAGATTAGGAAAAGGGGAGGTGCAGCGAGACCTGGGTGCCATGATTCATCAGTCATTGAAGTTTAGCATGTAGGGAATTAAGGGAATTAAGGGTTACGGGGAGCGGGCGGGTAAGTGGAGCTGAGTCCACGGCCAGATCAGCCATGATCTTGTTGAATGGTGGAGCAGGCTTGAGGGGCTAGATGGCCGACTCCTGTTCCTAATTTTTATGTTCTTATGTAAGGTGCAGCAGGCGATGAAGAAGGCAAATGGTATGTTGGCCTTCATAGCTAGGGGATTTGAGTATAGGAGCAGGGAGGTCTTGCTGCAGCTGTACAGGGCCTTGATGAGGCCTCACCTGGAATATTGTGTTCAGTTTGGTCTCCTAATCTGAGGAAGGACGTTCTTGCTATTGAGGGAGTGCAGCGAAGGTTCACCAGACTGATTCCCGGGATGGTAGGACTACATATGAGGAGAGACTGGATAGACTGGGCCTGTAATCACTGGAGTTTAGAAGAATGAGAGGGGATCTCATAGAAACATATAAAATTCTGACGGGACTGGACAGGTTAGACGCAGAAAGAATGTTCCCAATGTTGTGGGAGTCCAGAACCAGGGGTCACAGTCTAAGGATGAGGGGTAAGCCATTTAGGACCAAGATGAGGAGAAACCTCTTCACTCAGAGAGTTGTTAACCTGTGGAATTCTTTTCCACAGAAAGTTGTTGATGCCAGTTCATTAGATATATTCAAAAGGGAGTTGGATATGACCCTTATGGCTAAAGGGATCAAGGGGGATGGAGAGAAAGCAGGAAAGGGGTACTGAGGTGAATGATCAGCCATGATCTTATTGAATGGTGGTGCAGGCTCGAAGGGCCGAATGGCCTACTCCTGCACCTATTTTCTATGATAACCTCACATTTTCCAACATTATATTCCATCTGCCAAATTGTTGCCTACTCACTTAGCCTATCTATATCCCTTTGCAGATTATTTGCATCCTCCTCACAACTTGCTTTCCCACTCATCTTTGTATCATCAGCAAATTTGGCTTCATTACACACGTTCCCTTCATCCAAGTCATTAATATAGATTGTAAACAGATGCGGTCCCAGCACTGATCCCTGCGGCATCCCACTCGTTACAGTTTGCCAACCTGAAAATGACGCATTCATCTCGACTCTCTGTTTTCTGTTCGTTAGCCAATCCTCTATCCATGCTAATATATTACCCACAACCCCGTGAGCTCTTATCTTGTGTAGCAACCTTTTACTTTATCGAATGCCTTCTGGAAATCCAAATGCACGACATCTACTAGTTCCCGTTTATCCACTCTGCTCGTTACATTCTCGAAGAATTCCAGCAAATTGGCAAACATGATCTCCCTTTCATAAAACCATGCTGACTCTGCTTGACTGTATTATGATTTTCTAAATGTTCTGCTACTACTTCCTTAATAATGGATTCCAGCATTTTCCCAATGACAGATGTCAGGCTAACTGGTCTATAGTTTCCTGCTTTCTGTCTCCCTCCTTTCTTAAATAGGGGCGTTACTCTTGTGGTTTTCCACTCCGCTGGGACCTCTCCAGAATCCTGGGAATTTTAGATTACAATCAATGCATCCACTATCTCTGCAGCCACTTCTTTTAAGACTCTAGGATGCAGGCCTTCTGGTCCAGGGAACTTGTCCATCTTTAGTTCCATAAGTTTGCCTAGTACCTTTTCTCTAGTGATAGTTTTAAGTTCCTCCCTCCCAATAGCCCCTTCATTATCAATTTTTAGAATTCTTTTAGTGTTTTTCATCATGAAGACCGGTACAAAATATTTGTTCAAAGTCTCTGCCATTTCCCAATTTCCCCTTATTAATTCTCCAGTCTCATCCTCTAAGGGACCAATGTTTACTTTAGCTACTCGCTTCCTTTTTATATACCTGTCGAAGCTCTTACTGTCTGTTTTTATATTTCTTGCTAGTTTACTCTCTTAATCTATCGTCTCTCTCCTTAATATTTTTTTATTCGTCCTTTGCTGGTTTCTAAAAATTTCCCACTCCTCTGGCCTTCTACTATTCTTCGCAACATTGTATGCTTTTGTTTTCAATTTGATACCATCCTTTACTTCCATAGTTAGCCACAGATGGTTCATCCTTCTCTTAAAGTCTTTGGGGCCGTAATTCAGTCAAGCCGGAAAGCTGGCGCACCTATTTTTTTTTAAGAGTTTTTACCGCCGTTTCAGAAGAGTCCCCTCTTTCGCGAAATTCAGCTCGTCTTTTTTTTGAACCGGCCAGGAATTTGGTCATAAAGCGGGCGGAAGTGCGGCAGCAAGTGCTGGTGAGGGGCAGAAGTGGAGGCGGGACGGATTCTCCGCCACTGTCACTCAGCAGCAAGTGGTGGTGACGTCATTGCGTGTCTGCATCACCACATATCTCACCTCCGTTAAAGGGGAGAGAATTGGCCATCAGTCGCGATTGGGTACTGGACCACCAGGGAGGGTTTCGGCTAGGCCAGCGGCCTGGCACCCAAGAGGGGATGTCAGGCTGCTTGTTGGCAGCCCGGCCGAACCAGGAGGCACAATAGTCCAGCCAACATGGAAGTTGGCCGTCAAAAAAAAAATGGCGGCCGGGTCATTGGACCCTTCCCTTTAATGGCCGCCATGCAGCCAGGGCTTACAGAGGGAATCAAAGGTGCACCGACAGAAAAAGACATCGGGGACACCGCTTGGCGACAATAAGATTTTTATGGATAAATTTTGCGGGAGGAGGGAGTGGTGTGTGCACTGATGATGCACTCACGGCCGCTCGCCTGTGGCAGGGCGGAAGTGGGAACCACCAGAAACCCCCCCCCACCTCCCTGCTGAATTTAACTTGCGGCAGCCATTCGACCAGAAATCGGCGGCCGCTTAACTCCACCGCAAATGGGCGGTAATAGGCCTTATTCGGGAGCTGAATTTCGGCCCCGTTCTTTCTCACTGTAATATATCTTTGCTGAAAGTTATGAATTATCTCTTTAAATGTTTGCCACTACTCATCTACCGTCTTACCCTTTAATCTATTTCCCAGATCACGTTAGCCAACTCTGCCTTCAAACCTTAGTAATTACCTTTATTTACAGTCAGGAAACTAGTTTGAGACCTAGCTTTCTCACCCTCAAACTGAATTTAAAATTCTACCATGCTATGATCACTCTTCCCAAGAGAATCTTTTAGTATGATATCATTAATTAATCGAGTCTCGAGTCTCATTACACATTACCAGATGTAAAATAGTCTTCTCCCTGGTTGGTTCCACAACATATTGTTCTAAGAAACCATTCCGAATACACTCTATGAACTCTTCCTCAAGGCTACCTCTGCCAATTTGATTTGTCCAATCCAGATAAAGATTAAAATCACCCATAATTATTGATGTACCTTTCTTACAAGCCTCCATTATTTCTTAATTTACATTCTGTGCAACAGTGTCGCTACTGATAGGAGGCCTATAGAATACTCCCACCAGTGACTTCTTTCCCTTATTATTTCTTATCCCAACCAAACTGATTCTACATCTTTATCTTCTGAGCCAATATTGTTTCTCACTACTGCACTGATCCCATCCTTTATTAACAGAGCTACCTCACTTCCTTTTCCTTTCTGCCTAGCCTTCCGAAATGGCAAATGCTCCTGAATATTCATTTCCCATCGATGGTCACCCTGCAACCACGTCTCTGTAATCGCTATCAGATCATACCCATTTATTTTTACTTGTGCCATCAACTCATCTATCTTGTTACGAATGCTGCGTGCATTCAGATAAAGAGCTTTTAATTTTGTCATTTTACCATTTTTCCCTACTCTAACCTCACTTTCTGATGCACTCTTATGTTTATAAGCTCTGTCCCTTCCTGTCACACTCTGGTTATCATTACCCCTATCGCTACCCTGCACTATTGCCTTCTCCTTTCTCTTTGACTTTTAAAATTTCCGTTCACCTGATCCCTTCCCCCCACTATTTAGTTTAAAGCACTATCTGCAGCCCTAGTTATATGATTCGCCAGGACACTGGTCCCAGCCTGGTTCAAGTGAAGTCCATCCAGACGGAACAGCTTCCTCTTATCCCAGTACTGCTGCCAGTACCCCATGAATCGAAACCCATTTCTCTCACACCAATCTTTGAGCCATGCGTTCGTCTCACTGATCTTATTTACCCTATGCAAATTTGCTCGTGGCTCAGGTAGCAATTCAGAGATTATTAGCTTTGTGGTTTTGCTTTTTAATTTAGCTCCTAGCTGCTCATACTCCCTCAGCAGACTGTCTTTCTTTGTCCTACCTATGTCGTTGGTACCTACGTGGATCACGACAACTGGATCTTTTCCTTCCCCCTCTAAATTCCCTCCAGCCCAGAGGAGATGTCCTTAACCCTAGCAGGCAACACAGCCTTCGGGACTCATGCTCTCAGCTGCAGAGAACAGTATCTATCCCCCGAACTATACTGTCCCATACCACTACTTTTTACTCCCCAACTTGAATGGCCCCCTGTACCACAGTGCTGTGGTCAGTTTGATCATCCCCCTGCAGTCCCTGCTTTCGTCCACACAGGGAATAAGTTTCTTGTACCTGCTGGAGGGTGGGAATGAATGCTTTGGGATGCCATCCTGAAACTTGTGATCCGCTAACTGCAGATGTAGACAATTGTTTCTGTTAGTGTCATGTATTCAACCAGCATTGTAACCCATGTATAATACACTGTGAGAACAATGACCACTAGCTGGTGAATTTGTGGGAGACACTCCTAACCTGGACCTTCAGGTATAAAAGGGGAAGCTCCACCCACTTCCATCACTTGAGTGCTAAGGAATAAAGGACAGGTCACAGACTGACCTGCTCTCAAGCATGGGCCTTGTGTGCATTTATACTGTATAGTAAAGACGTATCAATGGTGACAAGAAACTGGGATTTAAACCACGCGAGCATGGCCACTAGCAGAACAGACGAGAGGTACTGTGTTAAGGAATGGTTGGGACAGAGATTAAACATTGTTAAAGCAGCACACAGTTCTCCAGGCAGACAAGGGCAATCGGGCATGCCCCAACATGTAGTTGAACCCAGAGGGGGAGTTCGACAGAGACAATGGCAAGCTGAAGGCGATTCATGCCATTGCAAGAGACAATGTGGCCAGTAATGGGGCCATCAACACCTGTTAATGGCACATTCAAGGACAGTCACAGGGGCAGTCAGGGCCGATCGACTGGCAAGGGACCTTTTGTTTCCAACAACAGCTCACATTGAAGGTGTGGAGGCACACACTCAGCCGGAGTTTGCAGAGATGAGCAAAATACCTGCAGAAATTGCAGAAATGAACGCTGGGGGAAATCGCTGGAAGCTGAAGTTCAGCGAGTTCATGTGGAGCACGTATACAGTGCATACACCAGGACGCCACCGATAATTATGAAAGTGCTCCTCAATGGAATCCCAGTATCAATGGAGCCAGTCCCTGATAGGTATCAAACAGTTCGAAAAGTTGTGGGTGTCCAAGGCCAGGAGGCCAAAATTATCGCCGATTGGAGATCATTCCGGTGCTAGGCAGCGCCACGGTAGTCGTGACCCACAAAGATTCGGAGAACAGGTTACCACTCTGAGTTGTCCTGGGGGACGGTCCCGCACTACTGGGGAGGAGTTGGCTTGCTGTCATGAACTGGAAATGGGGCGATGTCAATGCAATTTCCTCTGTGGAGCGAGTATCATGCTCACAGATCCTGGACAAATTTGACTCATTATTTCAACCCGGCATTGGCACTTTCATGAGGGCCAAGGTAGTGATTCACATAAACCCGGACGTCAGGCCAGTACACCACAAGGCCAGAGCGGTGCTGTACGTGATGTGGGAAAAGATAGAAGGCGAATTGGACCGTCTGCTGAGGGAAGGCATCATCTCGCCAGTCAAATTCAGTTACTGGGCAAGCCCGATTGTGCCGGTGCTCAAGGCGGATGGGTCGGTCAGGATATGTGGTGATTACAAGGCCACCATCAATTGGGTGTCACTCCAAGACCAGTACCCGCTACCGAGAGCGGAGGACCTCTTTGCGACGCTATCCGGTGGCAAACATTTTTCAAAATTGGACCTGACCTCAGCTTACATGACCCAGGAGCTGGCAAGTGACTCGAAGAAGCTAACCACCATGAGTACAACAGCTGTCCGTTCGGGATTCGCTCGGCTGCCGCGATCTTCCAACGAAATATGGAAAGCCTCCGCAAGTCGATTCCAGGGACGGTGGTTTTTCAGGATGACATCATCATCACGGGTTACGATACTGAAGAACACCTCCACAACCTGGAGAAGGTGCTACGCAGACTGGACTGGGTAGGGCTGCGACTGAAAAAGGCGAAGTGCGTCTTCTTAGCTCCAAAGGTAAAATTCCTGGGGATGAGGGTAGCAGCAGACGGGATCAGTCCTACTGCGTCCAAGACGGAAGCGATCCAAAGAGCACCCAGATCCCGTAACACGACGGAGCTGCGTTCGTTCCTGGGGCTCCTGAACTATTTTGGTAACTTTCTTCCCAAATTGAGCACGCTGCTAGAGCCGCTACACGTGCTCCTATGCAAAGGTCGCTAATGGGTCTGGGGGGACAGCCAGGAAAGGGCTTTTAATAGAGCACGCAAGTTGTTATGTTCCAACAATCTGTTAACGCTTTATGACCCATGTAAGAAACTTGTGTTTACGTGTGATGCATTGTCCTATGGTGTCGGGTGTGTGTTGCAGCATGTCAATGCCAAGGGTTAGTTACAGCCGGTAGCTTATACCTCCAGAAGTCTGTCCCAGGCAGAAAGGGGCTAAGGGATGGTAGAAAAGGAGGCACTCGCATGTGTATATGCGGTAAAGAAAATGCACCAGTACCTGTTTGGCAGGAAATTTGAGCTGGAGACAGATCACAAACCCCTCACGTCCCTTTTGGCCGACAACAAGGCCATAAATGCAAACGCATCGGCCCGCATACAGAGGTGGGCACTCACGTTAGCCGCCTATAACTATACAATTCGGCACAGACCAGGCACTGAAAACTGCGCCGATGCACTCAGCAGGCTCCCATTAGCCACCGCTGAGGGGGCTACCGAGCATGTTGCTGAGATGGTCATGGCTGTTGAAGCTTTCGGAAGTGAAGGCTCACCCGTGACAGCCCGTCAGATTAAAGTCTGGACAAATAGAGACCCGCTATTGTCTCTAGTCAAGAAATGTGTCCTGAATGGGGACTGGGCAGCCACGTACAGGGAATGCCCTGAGTAATTTAAACCATTTCAGCAGGGATGAACTCTCGATTCAGGCCGATTGTCTACTGTGGGGAAACCGCGTAGTCATGCCCCAGATGGGCAGAGAAGTGTTCATCAGAGAACTCCACAATGAGCACCCGGGCATTGTCATGATGAAGGCAATTGCCAGGTCACACATTTGGTGACCAGGGATAGACACAGATCTGGAACTTTGTGTTCGCAGGTACAACACATGTGCCCAGCTGGGCAATGTGCCCAGGGAAGCCCCCCTTAGCCCCTGGCCATGGCCCGCCAAGTCTTGGTCACGCATCCATGTGGACTACGCAGGTCCTTTCATGGGAAAAATGTTTGTGGTTGTAGTAGACGCCTACTCCAAATGGATCGAGTGTGACATTTTAAATTCAAGCACATCCTCTGCCACGGTAGAAAGTCTACGGGCAATGTTCACCGCCCACGGTCTGCCAGACATCTTGGTCAGTGACAATGGCTCGTGCTTCACGAGCACTGAATTCCAGGACTTCATGGCAAGCAATGGAATTAACCATGTCAGAACGGCACCGTTCAAGCCGGCCTCAAATGGCCAGGCAGAACGAGCAGTGCAGATAATCAAACAGGGGATGCTCAGAATCCAAGGGGGTTCCCTACAAAGCCGTTTATTACGCTTCCTGTTGGCCTGCAGATCCCGACCACACTCACTCACAGGGGTCCCACCCGCAGAGCTGCTAATGAAAAGGACGCTCAAAACCCGGTTATCCCTTATATACCCCACCATGAAAGAAATTGTCAAGAGCAGGCGCCAGTCACAATATGACTACCATGACAGGAATGCGAGGGCGTGATGTATTGATGTAAATGACCCTGTTTTTGTCCTCAACTACGCTGCAGGGCCCAAATGGCTCGCAGGCAGTGTGATTGCCAAAGAGGGAAATAGGATTCGGGTAGTTAAACTTACCAATGGACAAATCTGCCGCAAATACATGGATCAAACTAAAAGGAGGTTCAGCAATTCCATAGAAGAAGCAGAGGAAGAACACGATATAGAGTTCACTCCACCACAGGTGACCGAACACCGGAATCAAAAGGAGGAGAGCCCAGTCACGGTGGGCAGTCCAGATAGGCCTGAGGCACCGCAAACCGCAGACACTCAGGCCAACGCCCAACAACCGGTGCCCCAACTCAGGCGCTCTACAAGAGAGCATAAACCACCAGAGAGACTCAACCTGTGATCCCAATAAGACTTTGGGGGGAGGTGATGTCATGTATTCAACCAGCATTGTAACCCATATATAATCTGACCTAAATTGTATACTGTGAGAACAATGACCACTAGCTGGTGAACTTGTGGGAGACACTCCTAACCTTGACCTTCAGGTATAAAAGGGGAAGCTCCACCCACTTCCATCACTTGAGTGCTAAGGAATAAAGGACAGGTCACAGACTAACCTTCTCTCAAGCATGGGCCTCGTGTGCATTTATACTGTATAGTAAGGACGTATCAGTTAGCTCCACAGCCCAGCTACTGCTAACGCTATTTTGAATTTCTTCACTACAAGATCCCAGGGAAACTATATTAGCATTTCGCACAGCATAGTTTTACAAATGTATGTAAGAGGTGACCAGTGCTTTTATGGCATTCCTTATTGATCATTGAGTTGTCAAAGGAAGAAGATAAAACATCTGGCAAGGCACTAGCAACAACAACTTGCATCTATATAGCACCTTTAATGTAGTAAAATGTCCCAAGGTGCTTCACAGGAGTGTAATCAGACAGCAATTGGCACCGAGCCAAAGAAGGAGCTATTAGGATCGGTGACTGAGGAGTGTCTTAAAAGGAAGAGAGAGGAGGAGAGAGGTGTAGCGGTTTAGGGATGGAATTTCAAAGCTTAGGCCTGGACGGCCAAGGGCATGGCTGCGAATAGTGGGGCGAACGAAGTGGGGGCTGGTGTTGGAGGAACTGAGAGTGCAGAACCCAGAGTTCTCAGAGGGCTCAGGAGAATTGTAGAGTCGACGCATTGCTGGACCGGGAGCCAAAGTATGTCACCGAGCACAGGGTTGATGGATGAATGAGACTTGGTGCAAGTTAGGATACAGGCAGCAGAGTTTTGGATGAGCTCAAGTTTATGGAAAGTGGAAGATCAGAGGTCGGCTAGGATACCATTGGAGAGGTTGAGTCTAGTTGTAACAAAAGCATGCATGAGGGTTTCAGCAGCAGATGAGCTGAGGCAAGGGTGGAGATGGGAAAAGTTATGGAGGGGGAAGAAGGTGCTCTTTATGACAGTGAGGATATGGGGTCAGAGGCTCATCTCAGGGTTAAATAGGATGTTGAACAAAGTGATACACAAAATATTTTCAAGTCTGCCATATGCTCTGATACGGCAGGATAATGTGTAGCAAGGGCAACAGGGCATCTTGGTGATCAGCAAGACAAACAGTATATCTCCTTAACGAATGAGATTAAAGGATTGAGAAATAAACAGGGAGGACTGAAAAGGCGGGCAAATTAGAGTGAATGAATTCAATGTCAAATTAGGTGCAGAAAGAGAAATAGAAAGATTGGATTAAGAAAGAGAAAAGAGATGCAAAATTTGCCATTTTTTAAATCTCCTAAAACAATTCATAACCCGAAGGCATATTATTTAACACTTAATTGTTTACTTTCTAGGCGAGAGGTTGATTGGCAGTCATTAACAATCATCATGTAGTTAAAAGGGTACTTGTGCCGATAATTACTAGACTAACATTCTGTGGTGAGTTTAATTTTTATATTCTGTTTGGTTACATTAAAGTTCACATTTACTTAACATGAAATATCTTATAGGGACATTCAAAAAGAAAGAAAGACTTGGATTTATATCGCGCCTTTCATGACCACCGGACATCTCAAAGCGCTTTACAGCCAATTAAGTACTTTTGGAGTGTAGTCACTCTTGTAATTTAGGAAACGTAGCAGCCAATTTGCGCACAAGCAAGCTCCCACAAACAGCTATGTGATAATTACCAAATAATCTGTTTTTGTTATGCTGATTGAAGGATAAATATTGGTGCTGGTGCAGGAGGGCAACGGCAGCGAAGAGTGATGTCATCAAGGTCCAGGTCGGTGTTTGGAGCGTGGGCAGGTACAGCATGAGCGGCAAGATCGGGGCGAATGAGTGGCGTGAGTTCGGGGCCAGGGGCCCAGTGGCAGCACGTGCCAGCCCACACTGCGATATGTAGGTCTGTGCAGCAGAGCAGGTCTCCAGTCGTCTTGGATAACCCTTGCCACTGGACCAAGACCTAGCTCTGTCAAGCCCATGTGGTGGCTGGTGTGCAATGGCCACCACACGTTAAAAAAATCCACGCATAGGCATCTTCCACCCTTCAGGATATAGTTCGGGATCTGGAATATTAGGTCCTTCATTGAAACACCTGTGAACTCATCCTTTTTTGGTGTGAAAGCAAGTCATCCTCGTTTCGAGGGACTGCCTATGATGATACCCTATGTAAATCTTCTGCATTAAAAGGATGGGATTTGGTGTGATTGCTAAATATTTACTTACTGAAAACTGAGATAGAAACCTTGCATAAATCTGACAGTATCTTATAATCCAATCCAAAGAAAATCGGGTATGTTTTTGAAATTATTCTATGCAAATATCAAAGTTTACTTATATAAAAGAACATCAGATGCTATATGGCAGGAATATATTAAAAGTTTCAATAAGAATATTAACAAGTACATTTTTCTTAACATTTTTATTAAACAAGTGGTTAAAGTGAACTACTGTGCCCTTGTATTAAAACAAGGGTTATTCAGCATCCCCTGTTGGAAGTGCACTTATGGACATTGGGTGAAGATATGATTAAACTAGGCTGTGATGCCCAAATAACCTGGTCTGCAATTATACTGTGGGATACGAGCATATGAAACCATTTAGTAACCAATAAATAGTTTGATACCTTCGCTAAAATGGTAGAGAAAGCAATTTTGTACTTCACATTAAATGCCTGGATTTACCTGGTCCCGTCCCTACAGGTTAAGGTAGAAATTCTACCCACCCCAAAGTTAGGACAGAATAGCAGAAGAAAATTCAGGCCTTCGTGTTTGTACATTATGTTGTGCATGCAATAACTCAACAGGCTTCTACAAATACACTGTCTGAAATGGCACTGATGAGGCCGATGATTGCCCCCACAACGCCAACAGGGTGAAATCGGATTCGTGCCCAGTGGCGGACTTCAAGCAGTTACAGGTTTTGCAAACACAGTTGGGTAAGCCCTGCCAGGTGCAGTTCTGCCAACCAACGACACAATCTAATGCACAGTACTTGCCGTGGAGTTCCAACTCTGCGGGGATATCTGCTTTGTACTATCGACCGTGGTCAGGCAAGCCTGGGCGATCGTGATGGTCCTGCTCAGATCCAGCGTCTCCGCAACCAGCAGCTTCCGCAGGATCATCTTGTGGTTTATGCCTATTACAAAGACGTCACGCAGCAGGTCTTCCAATGTGATTCCAAACTTACACAGCCCAGCGAGATGTCTCAGGTCGGCAACAAATTCCGTCATGTCCTGGCCCTCAGAACGAACATGCTTGTAAAAGCGATTATCTCGAGATAATGATGCCTTCTTTGGGTGTGAGATGGTCCCGAATCAGAGCACACGATTCCTCATTGGTCTTTTCCGTTGGACGTGCAGGTGAGAGCAGATTCTTTATGAGGCCATAGATTTTTGGACCACAAAAGGTGAGGAAAACAGCCCTGCGCCTAACTGCGTCAGTGTCTTCATCCATCTTGTTGGGCACTAAGTACTGGTCGAGGTGATCTGTAAAATCCTCCCAGTCCTCTCCCTCCACGAATCACTCCAGGATTCCAACAGTGCTCATTTTTTTTGTGTGTGAAAGTTTGTATTGTGCCTCATTGCCAAATGTTGCATATGCAATAACTCAATAGGCTTAGTACCGTGAACTCAGTCAGGTGCGACCTGACTTTTACTTTATTACCTCTCAAAGTGAAGATTAAACATTGAGGCTTTCTTTATATACAAGGGCTGCACGTGTGTGTCTGTGGTCCAATGACCTCCGACGGTCGCTCCCCCTGGTGGCAGGTAAACTCAGGCATACATATATTACACATTAGTATCCCACAGTAAGGTTGCCAACACTCCAGGATTGTCCTCGAGTCACCAGGAATTAAAAGTTAATCTCCAGGACACTGCCGCGAGCAACCAAGGAGAAAAATCACTGGGTCATTAAAAAAAAGCAGTGTTTTAAAAAGTATATTTTGAACACTTTCGTTTGTTAGTTATCAAAATTGGTGATGGAAAAAAGGCTGTTGGACTGACAGTCAAGAATCATCCAATCGAGTAACGAAGAGTCTGTTTGCTTTTCAATTGGCGTAGGCAGGCGTTGCACGTGTCAATCCATTAAAGCGGGATCGTGGGGGTGGGGTGGTAGGAAATGGGAGGTCATGTGATGAAATCTCCAGGAACACATTCCACCAGAGTTGGCAACCCTATCCCACAGTGTAATTTCAGATACATCATCAAGGCTCACACATAAACATGGACACTTGGGTGTAGTGCAGGCGGATGGGTGGCACCACATTTGAGCAAGAAATAGTCAGCCAATAAGGTCCTGGTCTGTGCTGAGAGTGTGTACATAAATCCCAGGAGCACAGCTTGCATATCAGCCTCATTATGCCTTGCTGATTTAAAATAATTCATGCAAATTGGTCTCACAATGAAGTTCATTTTTCACAGGTGATTGATTATAGGATTGATTCTGTCCTCACAACTGGGAACCACATTCACAAGTAAAGACAGCTCTGCAAGTGGGCTACAATGTTGTAGTCCTATTGCAGACCTGAGTTCCTGCAAGTGCAGATTTCCCTGTTGGAGTGTAGAATCAGCACTTATTAGCATTAACCATCCATATAAGACAGGCACAGGATAGAATGATTGTTTGGTGTTTAGGAGTGTTGGACTTAACTACTGCTTGCAAACAATTTTACTTTGAGTTTTTCTGCAGTTGTTCAGCCCTGACTTTGTTCACGTTGTAGAACTTTGTTTCACTGATTTTCCTGTAACAGTCTTGTTGTCAGCTGCACTTCAACTTGTCAGCATGGGAATTCCTTGGTGTAGAAATTCACCTGCTTGCACCTCCCATTAACGCGTCCGGGGGGTGATAACAGGGTGTTACTGGCTTTACGATGGGCATGGCGAGAGTACCAACGGCTCTGGAGATTGTTATGTCATCACGTTGCGCATCGCCCTGGACCCAAACTTTGGTTCCGTCCCCTGGAGCATCGCCAGGCGACAACACCGACAGCTGCAGGAGGCCGGGTGCTTGGGGAGCTCTATTTAAAGGGGGATGATGATCGCGCAAAGACATTTTTTTCCCTAATGCCGAACGCCCATTTTTGAGCATTTTTTTTCCACCGCGATCGATAAGCCCTGCACTCTGCTAAAGTGCTTGAAGCTGATTGTGCCGGATTGCGGCTGCCGTCGGCAACGAGATACCTCGTTTCAATGCAGAGCCTGCAGCGATGGCACTTCCCTTTAAGGGATGGAAAGAGCCTCCATTTCTAGCAGCGCTGCCCTTGACATTGGGCAGCACTGCGCCACTACCACCGCTCTTGGCGACTTTAGCGCTCCAAGGGAAGTGGTAACACTTGATTTTATGCTCCACTTCCTTCCTGGAGCTAAACCAAAAGTTTGCGTCGGAGTCCCACACAGAGGTCTTATTGGAAGGGGCAATTTTGGTCCCTAAAACTTCATTTAAAAGGCAAGGGAATAAATATTCAAAAAGGAAGAATATAAAAGCATCTTGGGGAATGGAGTTACAGGAGAGAGCACCAGCACCGGGGGCCAAATGGCCTCCTCTTGTGTTGTGATTTCTATAATTCTATGAAAACTCTCCTTTATTGAGTTTGAGCCCAAGGAATGGTTTAAAAATGTTGGTGCTGAGCTGAGTTTAGGACGATGTCCCCTGTGAGAAGATCCCCAAACACTGAGCCCACTGCCCTTTGTGCAATCTCTTGGTTTGGTTCGGGACAGTCTGTACTGGCCGGTTTTGATGTGTGAAGTCCAAATACAGATCAGCTCTGACTGCGCTTCCCAGTTCAGAGTTGTCACCTTCAGATGGAACCAATGTCCAAACCGGAGTCCAAGGAGATAGGGAGAGAGATGGGCCTGTTAAAAGTGGCATCTAGGGTGATTCTGGTTGCAGTTTCAGGGTGAATATCAGCGGGTTATAGGATTACTACTAGTTACAGGTGGGATATACGGGCATTACACCTGTTACTACCAATTACATATAGACTACCAATGAGTTACTATGCGCTCAATTTTCACCGAGCCCGATTTCTGGCGTACTTGCCTGAGTTGCGCCGCTTCATTCTGTCAGTAGATGCACCAGGAAAAAATCTTCATAGTTTCCCAGATGTTTGGCCTCTACTCTGCAGCTGCGCAGTGTGGCCAGTCGCCTCGGGGGAGGGGTGGAGCCTGCGGTCTGTGTTGAAAAAGGCTGTTGGTATTTCTGCGCATGCGCGGTGGAAAAAAGTGACGTTCCTGACGTCTCTGAAATGGCCACGCATGCGCAGTAGCACTCCAAACTGCAGAGCCAAAACCGTATAATACAAGTCAGGGGAGGAAGTGTTCTCGTCAGTCACCAAGAAACAAGGGGGACATTCAAGCATTGGAGGCAGTGCAGGGAGCAGCCACAAGGCAAAGCTAATGTGAAAGCTCTGAGTGAGTTGCCTTCCTGGTCCGCTGTGGTGAGTACCCTCCCGCCCCCGAGCTTCTCTGGTATCTTCCTGCCACTCACTGTGTGGTCCACGCCCAATGCTGGCCAGTTCGCTCGCTGCCTCCCACCCCCTCCCCCCGAGCCTCTCCGGTGCCATCCTGCCGCTTGCTGTGTGATCCCCGCCTGATGCCAGCCAGTTTGCTCGCTCCCTCCCTCTCACCCCCCCTTACCAAGCCTCTTCAGTCCCGAGTGCATGTCGGTCCAAGTCCTCTCCGCTTCCCGTCCCTAGCCCAGGCCGAATGGCCTCCGATGTACTTACCTGCACCGATTTCTTTAACTCTCAGCAAGGGTTTTCTCGAGTGGCCACTTACGCTGGCCTAAGTAGAAATGGAGTAACTATTAGCTGGCCAAAGTTGCCTAAATGGCCAGAACTGGCGTAGGTAACGCCCCCTTTTGAGCAAAAAAAAAACTTACCTAAAAAAAATGTAAGTAAGTCAGTTACGCTGGTGCAAATTGATTGGGGAAACTGGGGATTTTTAAGTTAGGCCAGAAAAAGCAGCCTACTCCAAAAAAAAACGGAGCAAATACTGGGGAAAATTGAGCCCTATATGCGGGGAATCTGAGTGTTACCAGCATTACTATTAAATATCAGTACACATTCAATGGGCCCATGTTTCCACATGATTCGCGCCTGATTTTTAGGAGCAACTGGTGGAGAACGGACTATTTTAGAAATCGCAATTCTCCACATTTTTTTTTCTGCAGTTCTAGCCAGGTAGAACAGTTCTAGTTTAGAACAGAATTTTTTCTTCAAAAGGGGGCGTGTCCGGCCACTGACGCCTGATTTGAAAGTTTCCACAGTGAAAATGTACTCCAAACTAAAGTAGAATGGAGCCAGTGAAGATTTTTGTAGAACTGAAAAAACCTGTTCTACACATTAAAAAATCAGGCGCAGGTTACAAATTAGGCGTCCAGAACGAGGTGGGGGGGAGGGGGGGGGAAGGGAACTCATTAAATTCGACAATAAATCCTTATTTATACTTCTATAAATATTATACAAATAAATCCAACCTGAATAAACATTTATAAGCCAAGAAAAGATTAAATAAACCATCTTCCTACCTGTGTGAAAGTGCTTCAGCCAGGGAGAATTCTGCAGCCGTTCGTGCCGCTGAGCGGGAGGGGGAGAGAGAGAGAGAGAGAGAGGGAGGGAGAGAGAGAGAGGGGGGGGGAGGGAGGGAGAGAGAGAGAGGAGGGGGAGGGAGAGAGAGAGGGGGGGGAGAGAGAGGGGGAGAGGGGAGAGGGAGAGAGAGAGAGAGAGAGAGAGAGAGAGAGAGGGAGGGAGAGAGAGCGCGAGCGGGGGGGAGGGGGAGGGAGCGGGGGGGGGAGGGGAGAGAGTGGGGGGGGAGAGAGTGCGGGGGGGGAGAGAGAGCGGGGGGGGAGGGAGAGCGGGGGGGGGAGAAAGAGCGGGGGGGGAGAGAGAGCGGGAGGGGGAGAGAGAGCGGGGTGGGGGGTGGAGAGAGAGCGGGGGGGGAGAGAGGGGGGAGGGAGAGAGAGAGCGGGGGGGAGAGAGAGCGGGGGGGAAGAGAGAGCGGGGGGGTGGAGAGAGAGCGGGGGGGGAGAGAGCGGGGGGGGAGGGGGAGGGAGAGAGGGAGGGATGGAGAGAGGGAGGGAGAGGGGAGGGAGGGAGAGAGACGGGGAGGAAGAGAGAGAGGGGGAGGGAGGGAGAGAGAGAGGGGGAGGGAGGGAGAGAGAGAGGGGGAGGGAGGGAGGGAGAGAGGGGGAGGGAGGGAGGGAGAGAGGGGGAGGGAGGGAGGGAGAGAGGGGGAGGGAGGGAGAGAGAGAGAGAGAAGAGGGAGGGAGAGAGAGAGAGAGAAGAGGGAGGGAGAGAGAGAGAAAGAGAAGAGGGAGGGAGAGAGGGAGAGAGAAGAGGGAGGGAGAGAGAGAGAGAGCGGGGGGGGAGGGGGAGGGAGCGGGGAGGGAGGGGGAGAGAGAGCGGGGGGGGAGGGGGGAGAGAGAGCGGGCGGGAGGGGGGAGAGAGAGCGGGGGGGGAGGGGGGAGAGAGAGCGGGGGGGAGAGAGAGCGAGGGGAGAGAGAGTGCGGGGGGGGAGAGAGAGGGCGGGGAGAGAGAGAGCGGGGGGGGGGGAGAGAGAGCGGGGTGGGGGGAGAGAGGGGGGGGAAGAGAGCGGGGGGGAGAGAGCGGGGGGGAAGAGAGATGGGGGGGAGAGAGCAGGGGGGGGAGGGGGGAGAGAGAGCGGGGGGGAGGGGGGGAGAGTGAGCGGGGGGGGGAGAGAGAGCGGGGGGGGGAAGAGAGAGCGGGGGGGGGAGAGAGAGAGCGGGGGGGAGAGAGAGCGGGGGGTTGGAGAGAGAGCGGGGGGGAGAGAGTGGGGGGAGAGAGCGGGGGGGGAGAGAGCGGGGGGGGGAAGAGAGAGGGGGGGAAGAGAGAGGGGGGGGCGGGGCGGGTCGGGTTGGGGAACAGAAGCGCGGGTCGGGTCGGGTCAGTCGGGGGGGGAGCGGGTGTCGGGTCGGGGCGGCGAGCGGGTGTCGGGTCTCGGGTTGGGGCGGGGGAGCGGGTGTCGGGTCGGAGCGGGGGGAGCGGGTGTTGGGTCTCGGGTCGGGGGGGAGCGGGTGTCGGGTCTCAGGGCGGGGGGGGGGTGGGTGTCAGGTCGGGGCGGGGGGGGGGGGAGCGGGTGTCGGGTCGGGTCTCGTCGGGGGGGGGGAGCGGGTGTCTGGTCGGCGGGGCGGGGGGAGCGGGGTGTCGGGTCGGGTCTGGTCGGCGGGGGGGGGGGCGGTGGGGGGAGGAGGTGGGAGCGAGTGTCGGGGGAGAAGCAGGAGCTGGCCGGGGGAGGAGCCTCATTCACGCAGCCCCAGTGAGGCCATTCAGTCAGGACTAGGGGTTGCGTGCTTCAGGCCCCTCCCACACAGTTCGGCGCCTGGAGCTACTGCACTTGCGTGCCGACTGTAGCGCGCATGTGCAGAGGTCCCGGCACTGTTTTCAGCGCCGGGACCTGGCTCCGCCCCCGCCACAGCTCGTGCTGGCTGCACCGAGGGCCAGAGGACCTGTAAGTAGGTGGAGAATACCGAGGATTTTTTTAGGCGCCGTTTTAGGCGCGAAAAACGGGCGCCCAGCTCGGAGGGGCGCCCGTTTTTTTTCTTGTGGAAACTTGGGCCCAATAAGTTACCATTCGTTACTGGTGGAATCAAAAAGTTTCTCCCACCTCTGATTTCTTCTCTGTAAATCACATCCCCACCTTTTGTTTCTGGTTTTCCCCACCCTCGATTTCCCTTCTTCCCCGCCCTTGGTTTCCCCTCTTCCTTGCTCATGGATGGCCTCCTGGTTCTTGGAAATTCTCGCACAACAGCTGCTGGCGTGAAACCACAAGCAAAGATTCTCAACTACAGGGGACCCAACCTTTATAAGATAAATCTAATAACATTTGTAGAAGTCATGTGATCAGGCATCATATGATCAGACATGGCTAGATGTTATGTGGTCAGACCTCTAGAAATGCCTCCAACCAGGATTTGCAACCCACCATACGAACCCATTTGCCTTCTTGCACAGTACTGGGTGGAGTATGCACTGCTCATGTTCCGCCCAGGATCAACTGGCAGTTCGGTCAAAGAGTTGCCAACAGGTAAGCTTGTGTTTAATTTTGTGAGGTCAGGAGGAGCAGAAGGCTCCGCAATCAGCCTGGGTCGCTATCACTCCAGGTTACCCCCCTCCTAAGATTGCCCGCCATAGTCCTACCGTCTTCCCGCCCAATATTGCAGCAGCCCAGCTGGGCTCATTTTCCAACCACAGCCTGCCTCAAATTGACCAGGCCTCCTGCTGGGACTACTGGGCAGTCAACTGGCACGTTCTAGTGTCCGGCCGCCTGAAATCCATTTGGGGTGAAAATCTACCCCCATATTTCAGAAGGATAATTTACTATATGCAATCCACATACTAGATACCTGGTACTGGATTAAATAGCTGGAATCCAAATCCTATCAGCCCCACAAAACCCCTGGCAATATTTGAACAAATAATTGTTGCTAAATCCAATTTGTATTAGTTCAGGTGAATTCTGAATTATTTATTAACAGTGTTGTGTTGTGTTGTTCAGCGGTAGCAATCGTGTAGATCTGAGAACCAGCTTTAAGCTATAGTAATATTGCTAGTAGATGTAGAGTGTGATATGCAACTGGTAAAAATGAAAAGCACCAAGCATGCTGGAAGAATGTTTTGCATGTAATTTATAAACGATTGGGCTGAAGATATACAAGTGGTCTCATTAGATTAATATAGTTTTTACCAAGAGCTATTTGTTTCTGATAAGTTATTAAATATTTTAAGATATACATTATACTTGTTTTATGGGGATTTCATATGGTAGAGGCCAGAAGAATTCCTAGAATATTCCAGTGACTTGGGCCACCAATTTTTCTATCTGTCATGGTAGCACAGAGTTAGTGCTTTGTGTGTTACAATGAAGTACAGGGTATAGTAATTTGTAGAGATTATTTAATAGCTGGCTGGTTATTTAAATTAGTCTTGCATTTATATTTGCACCAATGGGATTAAGATAGTATAAGCAAAAATTATGTTGCATATAGTCTATCCAATGTCATGACATTAAAAACTGTCATTGATCATGTGCAAATAAACATTTTAAAACCGAGCCATGATTGAGAACACTTTTTCTACTGAGTTAAATACAGATCCATTTTGACAACAATAAAATAATTCCATACTGGATGTTAGTTTTAATTGATTCACAGTGGATAAATAACATAAACTTTATATTCAGTCATCACAAGATATAATAAAAAATAATAGGATTGAAAAAAAGTCTATATAGTTTTCACAAAAATATAATTCTCTACATTGAATATCTTATAAAACAAGTTGTGTTAAAGCAACTTTTGAAACAAATGACAGGAACTTTTACAAATAGTGTAGAACATTATGTTAAAAGTATAACTTCACAACTATTGCTATTTAACTTCAGAAACATGAAAATATGGACATTTTCTTTCTGTACATTTTAGAAAAAAGCTACAATTGATAGCAGAGTGACGTAAAGCAAAATAAATGAAGGAAATTAAGTTTTTTTAAGAAAAACAGTCATGAAAGAAAACCATAAAAAAGAGTGAAAGAAAGCTGGAAATAGATAGAGGAACAAAAAACTGAAAACAGAAGAAAAGTTGCCTGGTATAGAAACAAACATCACACTAGGGACTAAATCACTTTTAATTGTTTATTTGATAGAATCTCTGAAGATTTTAAGCATCCTAAAGTGGAATTGATACTTCTGCTCTGACTGGGAAGTGATTCTTTTTGTCATTTTTAAACATTTTTTAACCCTTTGCCCTCACAAAAAATCCTTTTTCACCAAAACAGACAGCTATTTAAATGGAAATTTTTTTTCTGGGGAGGGCAAAGGGTTCAAGGTGCAAAATAACAGCCTGCCATCTGCCATAGGCAGGCTACTTTCTGTAGAGTACAAGCTGAGTTTTACTTTGAATTTCTGGTATTGGCAATCTAAGTCAATGTTACTAGTAAAGTCTAATCCACTCCCAGCAGTGGTTGCATGAGCTACATGAGATGCATATAAACAGATCTGTAACATAAATTATGTTATAAAAATTATAAGCAAATATTATTTTATTAACTCTTAATAAACTGGAATTTTGATTAGCATGGTACATAGATTGATCAAAACAAATTTAATATTTTAATCTTAAAACTTATGAGATATGGCCTAAACATCTAGAAGCTTTCTTAGTGAGCTAGAAACTTAATTTCATATAACAAATGCATTACAGTAATATTTGTGATTCCATATTTCAATTGGGGAAAGATGGAAATTCCAGCTGCATCATTAACCATATTATCTGAACAGGTGAGGTAAATCCAACTGCTACTTAAAAGGAATATATCATCTTTGAAGGGCATTCTAGCTATTTTGTTTGCACTTCCTTATGAGCTGAACCTTCAACTTTGCTATTGTAAAATATAATGAACCCTAGCTCTTTCCACTCTAAACCTTCACTTTGTTTTGTCAGCTGCTGATACATTCCACTTTCTCTGCATTATAAACGCTTGTCTCTATGGGGTCAGTTTGTTGACAGGTGCAGACATGTGACAGAGGAAGAATAGGTAGAGGTGACGCTGCATGATCTATGTATTTTTGGAACAGAATTGCTTTATATGTATATAGTGAATATAATGCAAATGAAAACTCTTCAAAAAGAAAACTGTCTGGAATTTTCCCGCTGCCGGGCGAATGGATTTGGAGGCGGGTCGGCAGTAAAAGTTGCAGAAATTGCGAGTGCGTCGGGAACCCGCCGTCATCCCATCTATTGCGCCTTTAACTCGGGTGTGTTTGCCAGCACGTCACGGGCCCGAGTGGCAGAGGCGGGTCACCTAATTAAGCTCATAAAATTTTTTCTGTGAGACCCTTAACAGAGATTTTAACCAGATCTTTTGATTTTCACTGGATGACCACGGGAATCACACAGCTTGGGAACCACGTCTGTTAACGTAAGGTGGAAGCTCATTGAGTGAGATCATTAATGTTGCGCATTGAAATCCAAATAAATACTTCCACATGCCACCTGTATACTTGCCTAAGGGAAAGGTTTCTGCTGACTCCATTTTGAGCACAGATTTAGGTGTCTATAGTTTGCAAGTCTTCTCTGCAACCTCAAAAGCCACTCTCACCACATTGCTAGTAACTACTGTTATGTCTTTAGATGCTCTGATAATGACTCCATGAGGCAATGTATTGTACTTGAACTGTAGTGACCTTAGTCCATTTAATGTAACTCCAGAGTGATTATCACACATGGTGGCCTGCCTTTTATACTAGGCCTGACACCTGTACAGGTAACCTACAAGTCTCCCACTGCAGTGCCCTCTTGTGGCATACCTTAGTGACCATACAAGCTGGTGTAAAAGTTTCCCATAGTAGTGCCCTCTGGTGGCACATCATATGTAATAATACAAGCAGTAAACATGTTTGGATACATGACATCACTCTCCCCCAAGTCCTTAGTGCAAATCGCCTTCATGCATTGACTGTGCTCTGCGCTTAGCTCTATCTGGTTGACCCTTAGAGGGTCGTTTCCATCTTGGGTGAGTAGGTGGTGTTTCGTTGGCAGTAGAGGTGCTGGTAATTTCTGATTGTGAGTCCATGACCACTCCATTCTCTCCCCCCCACATATAGATTATGCCGGTGGCTCATTACCTTCATATACATTCAAGTCCAGAAAAACAAATTGCATTTACATCATTACATTTGTGGTACAGTTGTGCAGCAAGTACATTTAACTGGTGAGGTACATATTTGATACATACTTGGAATCAGTACTGGTGTCAGCACCGGTGCATGAGGACAAACTAGTACCAGAACTGCTGGATGGTGTCCAGGTAGTCTGGTGGCGGCATGGTGCCCAATGCTGGCAGTGGGAACATGGTTGTCTCAAGTTGCCTGCTCTCGGGGCCTTTGCCGTTGCTCCTAGCATCGGGCAGGCTCACAGATGCCTGTGACCTCCCTGTACTTTCCTTGCGCCCCGGGTCGCTGCTGCTCCCTGAGGAGCAGTTGTCTAGCAATACATAGGGAACTGCTGACTCGCTTACTTGGGCGTTATTTGGTTTGGGATCCTGACTGGTCCCGGTTCCATTTGGGAGAACCATTGCGGGTGACCCTTTGTTCCCGGGTGTAGCCTTGCTGGCGATAGGGTCTGGGGGCTGCGCCTTAGCGCGGTTTGCTCTTTCAGGCTCGTGACGGTTGGTGCCATCGGGTGCCCAAGAGGTGGAGCCGATCAGGGGCAGGGTATCGATACCGGTGCCGTTGCCCTCTGCAGCTTGTCTATTTTAGCTGCTTGTGGCCACACTCCGTGTTGCATCACTCTGGTCCTAGAGATGCAGGCTACAGCATTGGGTAGCTCGCTGGACCTGTGTACTCCTGATGGATGTTTGCCCGCTACATTAACTGAATGCAGTTGAAATCCTACATCGCACAACATTTCATGACTCATTGTGGATAAACTGTAGCTCCGATCGCAATCACACGACTTTTCTATGCTTATTACATGTATAAAACTTTGATCATCAATTACAGGCTTTACATTTAACTCACAGTTGCTATTACATTGATTGAGAATGTGGACCTGTCCCTTTAAGTGTAGTGGGTTGCTGGCCTCCTTTCAAAGAGCCTTGCTATCTTTACCCCAACCATTTTTTCCGTTGGGTGCCACGTGTTGCTCCATCAGCACTGCACCTCGTGGTCTTTCCACTGCCATCTTTTTCTTCAGCGCTTCACCTCATGGTTTGGGCGCCAACTTCCTTCCATCCATGATGTCGGCTGCTGTGATCCTCTTCTCCCCGGGTTCTGCCACCGAGGCTGAGAAGTCGCCTTTGGATCCCATTTTCTTCCTCCGGAGTCCTGCCACTGGAGCCCGGAAGGTGCGTTTGGGTCATCTCAATTGGATCATCTCCACGCAGTCGTGCTGAGCGGTCTGTGCCTCGGGTGCTGTGCTGGTCTGCTCTCTGGTGCCGGATCCAACCTCAGGTGGGGGCTCGTTTTGCCTCTGAGCGCGGGGGACTTCGATCGCTGGAGGGATGAAATCTTCCCACTCCAATGAATCTTCTCCATCCACCTTCTTCCGAGTAGCATTGGTCCATCACCTGCAGCAATCTACAGTGGTAACTTGTGCACCGCGCCATCATGGAGTACCTTAACATCCGCACTACCAACGACTTGGATAAGTTAATTGGTGTAGGTGTGTAGCTTTGCCTGAACTGGGACCAACTTGGGTTGTTCAGCTTGATTGTTCCATAGCCTCTCAAAGGCTTCTTGATTCATTACTGACTGGCTTGCCCCCGTGTCCACTTCAAGACTGGAACGCGTTTATCTCGACTTCCATCCTCAACGGGGAACATTCTGTGGTGCAGGTAAACATGCCATACACCTCATCACACACCTCTCCACTCTCCCGTCCTGTGACAGTTGGAACTGGTGCTCTCCACTCTCTCTCCTGCGATAGTTTGAACTAGTGCTCTCCACTCTCTCTCCTGCGACAATTGGAATTGGTGCTCTCCACTCTCCCGTCCTGCGACAGTTGGAACTGGTGCTCTCCACTCTCCTGTCCTGCGACAGTTGGAACTGGTGCTCTCCACTCTCCCGTCCTGCGACAGTTGGAACTGGTGCTCTCCACTCTCTCTCCTGCGACAGTTGGAACTGTGCTCTCCACTCTCCCATCCTGCGACAATTGGAACTGGTGCTCTCCACTCTCTCTCCTGCGACAGTTGGAACTGGTGCTCTCCACTCTCCCGTCCTGTGACAGTTTAAACTGGTGCTCTCCACTCTCTGTCCTGTGACAGTTGGAACTGGTGCTCTCCACTCTCTCTCCTGCGATAGTTTGAACTGGTGCTCTCCACTCTCTCTCCTGCGACAGTTGGAACTGGTGCTCTCCACTCTCCCGTCCTGCGACAGTTGGAACTGGTGCTCTCCACTCTCTCTCCTGCGACAGTTGGAACTGTGCTCTCCACTCTCCCATCCTGCGACAATTGGAACTGGTGCTCTCCACTCTCTCTCCTGCGACAGTTGGAACTGGTGCTCTCCACTCTCCCGTCCTGTGACAGTTTAAACTGGTGCTCTCCACTCTCTGTCCTGTGACAGTTGGAACTGGTGCTCTCCACTCTCTCTCCTGCGATAGTTTGAACTGGTGCTCTCCACTCTCTCTCCTGCGACAGTTGGAACTGGTGCTCTCCACTCTCTCTCCTGCGATAGTTTGAACTGGTGCTCTCCACTCTCTCTCCTGCGACAGTTGGAACTGGTGCTCTCCACTCTCCCATCCTGCGACAGTTGGAACTGGTGCTTTCCACTCTCCCGTCCTGCGACAGTTGGATCTGGTGCTCTCCAATCTCTCTCCTGTGACAGTTTGAACTGGTGCTCTCCACTCTCCCATCCTGTGACAGTTTGAACTGGTGCTCTCCACTCTCTGTCCTATGACAGTTGGGACTGTCATTGGTCACCTTATTTAAGGAAGGATATACTAGCTTTGGAAGGGGTACAGAGACGATTCACTAGGCTGATTCCGGAGATGAGGGAGTTACCTTATGACGATAGATTGAGTAGACTGGGTCTTTACTCGTTGGAGTTCAGAAGGATGAGGGGTGATCTTATAGAAACATTTAAAATAATGAAAGGGATAGACAGCAGAGGAGGACAAAGGGTTTGATTAGGGCAGGGAAAATGGAGTACGAGAAGAAGCTTGCAGGGAACATTAAGGCGGATTGCAAAAGTTTCTATCGGTGTGTAAAGAGAAAAAGGTTAGTAAAGACAAATGTAGGTCCCCTGCAGTCAGAATCAGGGAAGTCATAACGGGGAACAAAGAAATGGCAGACCAATTGAACAAGTACTTTGGTTCAGTATTCACTAAGGAGGACACAAACAACCTTCCGGATATAAAAGGGGTCAGAGGGTCTAGTAAGGAGGAGGAACTGAGGGAAATCTTTATTAGTCGGGAAATTGTGTTGGGGAAATTGATGGGATTGAAGGCCGATAAATCCCCAGGGCCTGATGGACTGCATCCCAGAGTACTTAAGGAGGTGGCCTTGGAAATAGCGGATGCATTGACAGTCATTTTCCAACATTCCATTGACTCTGGATCAGTTCCTATCGAGTGGAGGGTAGCCAATGTAACCTCACTTTTTAAAAAAGGAGGGAGAGAGAAAGCAGGGAATTATAGACCGGTCAGCCTGACCTCAGTAGTGGGTAAAATGATGGAATCAATTATTAAGGATGTCATAGCAGCGCATTTGGAAAATGGTGACATGATAGGTCCAAGTCAGCATGGATTTGTGAAAGGGAAATCATGCTTGACAAATCTTCTGGAATTTTTTGAGGATGTTTCCAGTAAAGTGGACAAAGGAGAACCAGTTGATGTGGTATATTTGGACTTTCAGAAGGCTTTCGACAAGGTCCCACACAAGAGATTAATGTGCAAAGTTAAAGCACATGGGATTGGGGGTAGTGTGCTGACGTGGATTGAGAACTGGTTGTCAGACAGGAAGCAAAGAGTAGGAGTAAATGGGTACTTTTCAGAATGGCAGGCAGTGACTAGTGGGGTACCGCAAGGTTCTGTGCTGGGGCACCAGCTGTTTACATTGTACATTAATGATTTAGACGAGGGGATTAAATGTAGTATCTCCAAATTTGCGGATGACACTAAGTTGGGTGGCAGCGTGAGCTGCGAGGAGGATGCTATGAGGCTGCAGAGTGACTTGGATAGGTTACGTGAGTGGGCAAATGCATGGCAGATGAAGTATAATGTGGATAAATGTGAGGTTATCCACTTTGGTGGTAAAAACAGAGAGACAGACTATTATCTGAATGGTGACAGATTAGGAAAAGGGAAGGTGCAACGAGACCTGGGTGTCATGGTACATCAGTCATTGAAGGTTGGCATGCAGGTACAGCAGGCGGTTAAGAAAGCAAATGGCATGTTGGCCTTCATAGCGAGGGGATTTGAGTACAGGGGCAGGGAGGTGTTGCTACAGTTGTACAGGGCCTTGGTGAGGCCACACCTGGAGTATTGTGTACAGTTTTGGTCTCCGTGCTGCAGCCTTTACATACATAGTCCTTAAAACGGCACTGGTGAGCCCTGTGATTCCCTCTGCAACGCCAGCATGGTGGTACTCGATTAGCCCCCCTTGGCGGACTCAGAGTTAAGGGACTCGGGGGCCTGTTCTCTCTCCCGAGAAGATTCACGTTCTACATACAGCCTCTAAAAGGCACCATTCTGTGTACAGTACTTGCCGGGTTTGAGTCCTGAGGATGAGTCATCCGCCTAGAGCCACAGGTCGAGGTGATGAATGCCTGGTTCATGGTGATGGTCCTCTGCAGTGTGACTGTGGTATCCGCAGATAGTAGCTTGTGAAGAAGGCCCTCGTGGCCGATTCCAGTGACAAAGATATCCCGCAGGGCTTCGATGAGGTGGTCGCCGAAATCCCATGGTGCTGCCAGCCTCCTGAGGTCTGCAGCATATTACATGATTTCCTGGCCTTCGGGCCGTTGGTGGGTATAAAACCGGTGTCTGGCTGTGAGGATGCTCTCTTTGGGCTTGAGTTGTTTTTGGATCAGCGTTACAAACTCCTCGTACGTCTTGGTCGTTGTCTTCGCTGGTGCCAGCAAGTCTCTGACGAGGCCATAGACGGTGGGCCCACAACTGGTTTGCAGGATTGCTCTGCGCTTACCAGCCAGTGTGGCCGGATTGTCGCCTGCCAGGTCATTTGCTGTGAAGAAATGGTCGAGCCTCTCCACAAAGGCGTCCCAATCATCACCATCGGTGAATTGCTGCAACGTACCGAGGTTAGTCATTTTCACGTCAAAGTCCGTAATCTCGTCGCCAATTGTTATATCTTTAGATGCTCTGATAATGCCTGCAGGAGGCAATGTATTGTACTTGAACTGTAATGACCTTAGTCCATTTAATGTAACTCCAGAGTTAGTATCACACATGGTGGCCTGCCTTTTATACTAGGCCTGACACACCTGTATAGGTAACCTACAAGTCTCCCACTGCAGTGCCCTCTGGTGGAACACCTTAGTGACCATACAGCTGGTGGTAAAAACAGAGAGACAGACTATTATCTGAATGGTGACAGATTAGGAAAAGGAGAGGTGTAAAGAGACCTGGGTGTCATGGTACATCAGTCATTGAAGGTTGGCATGCAGGTGCAGCAGGCGGTTAAGAAAGCAAATGGCATGTTGGCCTTCATAGCAAGGGGATTTGAGTACAAGGGCAGGGAGGTGTTGCTACAGTTGTACAGGGCATTGGTGAGGCCACACCTGGAGTATTGTGTACAGTTTTGGTCTCCTAACCTGAGGAAGGACATTCTTGCTATTGAGGGAGTGCAGCGAAGGTTCACCAGACTGATTCCCGGGATGGCGGGACTGACCTATCAAGAAAGACTGGATCAACTGGGCTTGTATTCACTGGAGTTCAGAAGAATGAGAGGGGACCTCATAGAAACATTTAAAATTCTGACGGGGTTAGACAGGTTAGATGCAGGAAGAATGTTCCCAATGTTGGGGAAGTCCAGAACCAGAGGTCACAGTCTAAGGATAAGGGGTAAGCCATTTAGGACCGAGATGCGGAGGAACTTCTTCACCCAGAGAGTGGTGAACCTGTGGAATTCTCTACCACAGAAAGTTGTTGAGGCCAATTCACTAAATATATTCAAAAAGGAGTTAGATGAGGTCCTTACTACTAGGGGGATCAAGGGGTATGGCGAGAAAGCAGGAATGGGGTACTGAAGTTGAATGTTCAGCCATGAACTCATTGAATGGCGGTGCAGGCTAGAAGGGCTGAATGGCCTACTCCTGCACCTATTTTCTATGTCTATGTTTCTATGGTGTACAAGTTTCCCATAGTAGTGCACTCTGGTGGCACATCATATGTAATAGTACAAGCAGTAAACATGTTTGGATACATGACAACTATCATCACAATGACAGATTGGTCCTCTGATCTCTACTTGACCTGCTTTTCTATTACATCAGCATACTGTCTTAACTTGGTCTTCAGAATCAGACGAGGATGAGCCCCAGCACCAGCAGCAGGCACACCAGCAGCAACAACACCACCACCAACCTTCTCCTCAATGACAGTTGAGAGGGCATCAGTATAGGGCTTCAGTGCTCTGGAGGCGATAACCCCAACACAGGGTGTACAGGCAGAGGATTAGCTTCCACAATATGACTGAACTGTAGTGCCAAAGAAGGCTCAGGCTATCGTGCCAAGTGGTCGTCGACATTTGTAGGTTGCTGGTGCAAGATTTGCAGCCCAGAGGACCTGGTAGACATTCCTTGCCATTGGCTGTCAAAGTCACTTGCGCCATCAACTTCTTCGCCTCAGGCTCCTTCCAGAGATCTGCAGCAGACATTTGCGGCATCTCGCAATTGGCTGTTCACAGGTGCATCACACAGGTCACCGATGCCATGTTTAACAAGTCAGCCAATTATGTGAACATGGCCACTGATGAAGCCAGTGTTAGTGAGTGTGCGCTTGGCTTTGCCGCTCTGGCTGGCTTCCCACGGGTGCAGGGCATCAACAACTGCATACATCTGCCATCAGGGAACCCTCACATCACCCAGGAGTATTTGTGAACCGCAAGGGCTTCCACTCCCTCAATGTGTAACTCGTCTGCAACCATAGGAAGATCATCAAGCAATTATGTGCCAAATTCACTTTCGTCCTGCACCAGTCCACCCTCCTTTAGCTTTTCGCACCGCCAGCTGACTGCTTGAAGACAATTGCTATTCACTGGCTCATGACACTCTTGAGGAGGCCAATCAATGAGTACGAGGAGCACCATAATGAAAGCCACATGTCTACCAGATGTGTCATAGAGCAAACAATAGGGATGGTGAAGATGTACTTCAGATGCCTTGACAGCTTTGGAGGAGCCTTTCAGTATGCACCAGCCAGTATCTCCAGAATCGTCGTCTGCTGTGCGCTGAACATAGCGCAGCAAAAAGGATTAAAGCTGCATGAGGCGCATGGCACAGAGTGCACAGACTCTGCAGAGGAAAAGGAGGAGCATCAGCTGGATGGCGAGGAGTAGGAGCAGGAGGATGGCACCAGCAGCGGAGCACATTGTTGCCCAGCAGGCCAGGGATGATCTCATCATGGCCAGATTTACTTAACTTCCTGCATTGCACCAATATGGCAGGAACAACACCGTAAAGCATCGCTACTATGACCAAGCCATTCCTTTCATATTGGTGGAGGTTACATTATGTTTCACCATTCACTCCAACTCACAAAGCCAGTTCCAAAGTAGCAGACAAAATTGGGAATGACTCGAAAGTGGTGTAAGTAAATATTTTTATGTGTGTCATACAGTATCAGAACCTTAACAATAACACTTCTTTATACACACGTGCACACTCTTGTGCAATTAGGATTGTGGCTTTTTTCTTTTATGCTGCTTCTACGAGGTGCAACCCCTGTGGCTTCAGCAGAAATAGAGGCAGGCTGCTCACTTCCCTGCTATGATTGTATAGACACTTTTCGCAGATGTCCTCTGGGTTTGAGGGCCCTGTGCAAGACTGCTCCTCCTGTAACTGTGCAGGGGCAGACATGGCCATCGTGATCCGAGGAAGCCCCTGGGGCTCTGACTGATGGAGAGTTCAATGGGAGAGAAGTGGGAGTGCTTTGAGAGGAGCTCCCACTTACATATCCCCTCTCACCATCATCCTTCTCATGGGCCACCCGCACTTCCTTGCTAGCAAGGACGTGGAGAACACCTTGCTGCACAACAGTGAGCCCATGAGGACCCAAATCTACATTTAGATCTCTCCTCGAGAGAAGGTCTATGAGCCTCTGCCATCTGTTCTCCATTGCTAGCATGTGCTCATGTGAGTGACACATTAGCTGTTCCATGCATGTGGCCATCCTTTTCATGGAAGAGCATATTGTTGCCATCACCTGTGACATGTTGGTGCTCATGTTGGAGATGGACTTCTCCATTCACTGCACATTTGCAGACATCGCGCCTGCAAAACCTGCTAGAGCATCCTGCATTTCTTGCTGCCCCTCTTTCTCGATGGCTCCTCAGGTTCAGCTGAGCAGAGCTTGGAGTGTCCTGCGCCCTCCAGAGAGGAGACTCCACTGCCGTCCCTGTCAACCTCATCTGCTGTTGCTCACTTGCGAAGTGTGAGACACCAGGTAACAACAGTACTCTATCTTGCATAGGACCCACCAATGTGTGCGTATCTGCGCTGGTGTTAGGCGCGCTTGGGTCTGGTGACGGTGCACCCTCAGAAGCTGGAGGCTCCTCTGAGGAGTCGTCTTCCTCCGCCGGCTAGACAGTGGCGGGGGCACTTGATGGACCTGTGGGAGAGTAAAGAGATGATTTAGACATGTTACATTAAGAATGGGTAACGATACCATTATGCCCATGATGAACATTCAGTGGTTGCTGACATCAGTCACCATATGAGTGACTGCTGTATGCCATGTGGCTGTATGAGATATAATTCTGTCACCAGTTTGCTGAGAGGTCCCCCTCTCTCCGTCTCCCACTGCCAGTAGCTCTGCAGCTCTTGTGACCTCCAGGACCACCTCCTCTGCTGCAGTTAAAGTATTGAAGGATGGAGGGCCACCTCCGATTCTCTCCCTCTCCCTGTTGTTGTGGGCTGTCTTCTCTTGCAAGAAGGGAAAGAATAGAAGTTTGAGTGAGATTGTTGGGATAGAGTGTAAGGAATGTGTAGGTTACATCTGTAGAGGGTGACTATGAAGGAGTGTGGTGCCAATGCCAAATGGTCCCTTTGTGTGGTGTTTCTTGGTATGATTACATCAGGATGAGGATGAATGTGAGGAGGAGTTAATCAGATGAGGATGTGAGAATGTACATGGAGAGAGAGGAATGGGTGGACATGCAAGGTATGTTGGTGTGAGTAATGATGTGCATCAGTAGGCTTGGGAAGGCAGAGTGATGGGATGTGGTAACAGGCACGTCAGGATGAAGGTCAGTATGGCTTTGCACTCACCTTTCCTGATATCATGAGATCATTGAATCTCTTCTTACACTGCACCCATGTCCTTCTGACGACATCCCTGCTGTTGACGTCCTTGGCAATTTGGAGCCATGCCCTTTTGGTCTCTTGGGGAGGTCTCTTCCACCCATCAACAGGGAAGAGGACCTCCCTGTGTGCTGTGATTCCCTCCACAAGAAAAGCGGGGTGAAGCCCTTTGTCTTTGAGAACTCATTTATATAATTCTCAGCAACAGTACACTCCTCTCCAATACTCCCTCCACACTCCTACTTAAACCATCAAATGCAATGTGGCCAAGGCTGCTTTAAATATCCCTGTTGGAAATGAGTCATCGATGACGTTATCAGACCCACACCATTTAATATGGCCGGGAAACACACATGCCAGCTTTAACAGTGGCCATTACGCTAAAGTCGCTCTGAAGAGTGGGCTGATCAAGATATCGCAGTACCGACCCGACTCGGTAGGGAAAATTACGGCCTATATCGAGATCCATGGTTTCAGTAAACACAGGTAATTCTTTTATTAAATGTATAGCCACACTTAAAATGTTGCAATCATACAAGCACTCATTTATGTATTGCAATACTTGATTAGATCAAACAAGCTTTCTAACCCCAAAACTCAATGCGCCAGATTTTGCCTGTAGAAATAACAGTGGGGCTAACAACATTTATCGTTATTGAGATGGAAATTGGACAGCAACTTCTGGTGACTGCACAAGTGCAGATAAACACATAAATCCTGAAATTGCTGCACGATATGCAACGTTCCTCCAAAAACATCCCAGCTTTCCAAAAAAGGCGTTTCACCATTTGGCTCCCCATTCAAATACATTGAATGGTGTGAACTTCCTGTACCTATCTCATAGATATGAACTAAACTCACCAGATAAAGTTAGAGCTTGTCCATTCCAGCGTGGGTACCCTTTCAATATAGCAAGTCTTAATTACTACCAAAGGGCCCCTGTGGCACTGAAAAATAACTTTTACAAGTGTGGAGTCCCATTCCTTCACATCTTAATTATTGTTGGATATTTTAAAAAAAATGTTTTAAATAAAACTTCTCTTTCTGTCTCTTTTATCTCTCTCTCTTAATCCAATGTTTCTTTCCCTCTTCCACTTTCTGCATCTGATTTGACATTGAAATAAATATTCTGACACTTCCTGGTTCAAACTCTGCGCTGCTCATTAACAATTCTTCAATCTGATTAGTTAAGGAGATACACAGTTGCTTGTCCTGTTCACACAGGTCCCAGATGCTCCGTAGAGAGCGGTGTGCTTTTTGGATGGTTGGCTGACAGGAACTTCCGGTGCAAAAGCCCATAGAAAGTCCAGTCCATTATCTCATAGCTGTCTGTGGGACATTGCTGAACAGTGACTTCAAAAGTACTTAATTGCTTGTAAAATACTTTGGGGCAACCTAATATCATGAAAGGCACTATATAAATTCTAATTATTTATTTTTTCTATTATAATGACTCTGCCCCTAGGCTAAAGAGCCATACACACAAATTTGTTGCAATTCTGTTGGTTCAAACTTAGCGTAAAATTAAGCCTAGAGCTTTAGGTGCTGCAGGAAACAAACAATTTTTCTTCTGTTTTATTGTAATTTTTGAGCAATTATTTAAAAGTTATCCTCACTGAAAGCTGCCAGATATTTTCTGTTTCTATGGGCTTGACTTTCCATTAGTTTTGCATCGCTACCGCCCACTTAACGTCCATATTAACGCTGAGATGAGGTATACCGCCCAGATATTGCCCATTTCGCAAAAAAATGGAAACTAACACCCATTTATCGCTCACTTATCGCCCAGCGTTACTTTCGGCATTTAGTTAATGCTGAGAATTAATAATACTGCCTGCCCATTTTTTCCTGCCATAAACGTCAAAAAAATGGATACTAACGCCCATAATATCACCGAATGTTACTTTCGGCATCTCGCCCACATATCGCCGAAAATATTGCTCGCCGAAACAAACGCTGAGAAAAAGTTGCTCTCATTTGAACTAAACCCAGCAGTATGGAGGCCATGTTGTAAATTGGAGGAGTTTTCATAAAAAAGGCTTCTTCAACTTCTGGGGAGTTTTGATGTAATCTGGAGTTATTTTAAGGTGATTTGAACATCTGAACAAACATCTTATCATACTGTGGACGAATTGAATTTATTTTATTTGTTTTAGTAGGTAAATTTATTGTTTGTGAACAATAGGTCTATACTGATAGTTACTGTAATTTCTCAGCCTGTCTTGATGACTATGTACATGCTGCATACTAGAGATGGCAGAAGGTTTATTGAAGAGCATTATGTGCCCAAACAAAGAGGTGGCAGACGGAGGAGGAGGAGGACGAGAACGTACACCTGACACACTTACCGGGAGAAGCGGTCTTATCTGAGAAAATGCACAACAATGTTATGTAAAATAAAATACATTTAATGACCCTGAAATTCCGATGTCACGGGTCCATAAGAAGTTTCTATGAACCCGGAAAGGCATCGGAAAAGCCGGTTTTCAGCACGCAATGCGCATGCGCTGAAAACCAGCTTTTCCGATCTGTCAAGTTTTTGGCTTGACAGATCTCGCACATATCGGGAGCAAGGACACTTGCAGGACAAGATTTCCGATATTTACACATATTTTGCCCAGGAAATGTCCTCAAAATCTTGCGCCTGAAAAAGCAGGCGTATAGCCTACTTTTACAGGCACAAGGGTTTAAAAATACACAAAAACATTTTAAAATAAAGTTATAAAACCACATTTTATTGTTAAAAACCCTCCCCACTACAGTAAGTTTATTTTAAGGCATAATTAAAAAAATTTTATTAAAAAAAAAAATCGGGAAAATATTTTTTTTATAAGACATTAATAACTTTAATTTAAATGAATCTTAAATATGTAGTGTATATTTTCTATTTTTTATTAGTGTTTTGGGTGTTTGGGGGGGTTTCTCATTCATAATAATAGGAGTTTCGGACTTACAAAACTCCTATTACTATGAATGAGAATATACTATATCTGATTGGCTGCCCAGAGCCACGTGACTCCAGCTCCAGGCCAGAGCACGCCCCGACGTGCACGCGCTGCGATGCACAGCAAGAGGAGGCCTGTGCATCGGAAAGTCGAGCAGGCGCAGCACCTTCAAGTAGGTGCGTAGTTTTTCTCTAAAATCTAGTCGAACTCCCGCGGAAAGGAGAAAGTAGAATTTCTGGGCCATTATGTGTATACTGTGAACTGTGCAAAACACCCCACTCCACCCCACCCCACAACAAAATTACAACATTTATATCATCTATTACATTTTTAACACTTCCAACAAGACTTCAAACACAGAGAACACAAATGCAAAAAAACAAGGTACCCGCCCCTTCCCAATAAAATAGCAACATCAAAATGCTCTCACAAATACAACTTCTGCAGCCATGCACCTCACTTTCCTCTTCCCCCATGCTTCTCCTCCCCACCTCTCCCCCTTCCCCTTCTGACTCCAAGCCGCCTTGCCGAAGTGCTCCTCAGGCGCTGCTTCATTGGGGGGGGGGATGACGGCAGATCCGCTGGTTGGCCGGATGCTGGAGAGGACGGTCCCGAGGAAGGAACAGCCTCTGAGCCAGAAGCAAGAGCTTCCACCTGGCTTGCATGTGTCATTGACAATGGGGGTGCGGCACCTTGGGGTTCAGTGCCGCGTTCCGGGGCCACTGATAACCTTGTGGCACGAGTGTTCCTGGCTATCACCTCCAGGGCCACCGCTATCCGCGGCACGTACTCTGTCATGGTCGCGGACAGGGTGGCCAGCTGTTGGGATATGCCCCCCATTGTCTACAGGATCTGCTGAACTATATCAACACTCTTCCTGGACAAATGTACCCGCTTAGATCTGCCGCTCGTGGAGCAATCCTGCTGCGTCGAACCAACCTCTGGGGGTCAGCGCCGGCATAGAGACACTTGGGGTGCCCTGCGGCAAAGTGATTGGGCCCCATACCTCCACGCTGGAGGAGGCCATGGCCACAGGTGCACTAAATGTCACCGGTATTGTAGACATGATGGAGCTTGTTGCTGCTGGCTCCTCAAACTCCACACTGTCGTTAGTGGAGAAGGCACCCTGTAGTTCCATGGGTGAGATTCGGGGCTCCTCACCACCAGAATGACGACCCCCGCTGACGCCGGATCCGTACCTTGCCTCGGTGTTGCCTGTGACTGCGCTGTTGGCTGAGCTACAAAACATAAATGAGGTTATTAGAGGAGAAGGGGGTGCTGGGTCACTGGGTAATTCAAACGCTACACACAGCATATGCATGACAACAGCACTACCGCTACCAGAATGATCACATTTAATGAACATAACCAAATTCTGCATTGCAATGATTGTGATGAGCCCATCATTAATTACATAACACTTTCATCAATCATCTATCATATATTGTTCGGATATGAGTGGATGTGGCATCTATTGACTTTATATCATGTAATGGTGTATACTTTACTCACGTGGCATCACATCAGGTTCTGCTGCTGCTTGCGTGGCCGACCCGGGATGGATCCCCACTAGTGCCAGCGCCCATTCCTCAAGGTCGGTCAGCTGACTGATGACTGGTGGGCCGCCACCCGTGTGCCGCTGCTTGGCACTATTCTTCGAAAGCTTCTTCTACAAAAGATAACAACAGCACGACATGGCATAAGATCATTGCATAAGATCATTGCTAGGTACTTTCACAGATACTGAGACAATACATAACCGACAGATGTTATAATTATAATTATCATTATTAACCTAAAGACGTACACCGTAAACGTAGGCTTTGAATTAAACATTCCTGGTCTAGCTGCAATACATCAGATCTGAATTTATTCACTCATTAGATTTACAATTCCAATTATATAAATATATAAGTAAATGTAAATAAATGTAATACTTACTCTGCCGTATCCAACAAGGTCATTCCAGCGCTTGCGGCACTCGTTGTCCTCACGCATCTCATGCGTCACCGACGAGACCACCAAAGCTATCTCGGCCCAAATTTTCTGGTAAACCTTCGGGGTAGGCTTCCTACGCCCACCCCGGGTCAATTGACCCCAGCGTGACTCAACTCCACCTCCTGCAGGAGGGCAGCATTTGCCTCATCAGAGAATCTCCGACCTTGCTTTCGTCCTCCCACTTCGACTTCCTCTCCAACTTCACTGCTCTTACCAGCCTCCACTCCCTCCACATCATGCTGTCTTGCCTCCTCCATGCCTTCCATGTACAATTTTTTTTTGCCAAAATTTCGGTACCAACAAACTAAATAATGCTCTAAATTTTTCTTACTCCTCCAAAAAGATCTTTCCTACCTCCCACAAGAGCCAAACAAACCACAAAGAACCAGACAACACACCCACACATGCTTTCACTTCCTCGCTGCTCTCTTTCTCTCTCTCTCTCTCTCCTCTTCTGCGCATGTATTGATGACTCCTGACTTCCTGAAACGCAGGAAAAGACCGTTGCCATGGCATTGCTATGGATGCCGACATTTTACGGCAGAAGAAAAAAAAATACCGCTACGCCCATTTCACATTGCTCCCACTAACGCCCATTTTATAAAGTGGAAAGTTGGGGTTTTGAAAATGGGCGATAATCCGACGATTCAAAACCCATTATAAATGTCAACACTAGAAATAACGCCCATTTTTGGGCAATCTGCACAATAATGGAAAGTCCAGCCCAAAGAATGTATTTTTTGGATGTTGGGGTTAATTTCGGGTGTAACCTCATGATTATGCCCCACGTGTTTCCACCCTTACATGTTTTGCTTCCTTTTATTGTTACACTATTAATTCAACACAGATGTATCTGTTATGTATGCAACACCTTGTAACCAGCATTCTACCGCCACCAGAGGGCGCATTTGTTGGAGTCCCAAGGGATCGCAGCATCCCTTGGGAACACTGCATATAAGCAGGCCTCCCATGCTATGCGGGCACTCTGGTGTCAGAATAAGGAGACTAAGATCATACTTACTCAAGTTTACAGTACTCAGTCACATTGCTTTATTTGAGACGTAACAACTGGCGATAAGTAAGAGATAACGAACCATCACCCGAAAATGCAGAGAACTGTTGGTATCCTGGCGAAATTCTCAGAAGGTGATGATTGGGAAGCCTTCGTAGAGCAATGCGACCAATACTTCGTGGCCAACGAGCTGGAAGGGAATGAGAATGCTGCCAAATGAAGGGCGATCCTCCTCACCGTCTGCGGGGCAACAACCAATGGCCTCATGAAGAATCTTCTTGCTTCGGTGAAACCAACAATCAAATCATATGAAGAACTGTGTATGCTGGTCCGGGAGCACCTAAATGCAAAGGAGAGCGTTCTGATGGCAAGGTATCGATTTTATACATGTCAACGGTCTGAAGGCCAGGAAGTGGCGAGCTATGTCGCCAAACTAAGGCGCCTTGCAGGACATTGTGAATTCGATGGATTCCTGGAGCAAATGCTAAGAGACTTTTTTGTGCTTGGCATTGGCCATGAGGTTATCCTTCATAAACTATTGACTGTTGAAACACCGAACCTGAGCAAAGCCATAACGATAGATTTATGTCCACCAGCAATAACACCAAACAAATTTTGCAACATAAAGATGCACGGCAAGTACTGTACACAAAGTAACATCGTTTTCAGGCAGGAATGCATATGGCAGAATGTACACGCCTACAGCTGCATGACCTCAGATGACTCAGAATCCGCCATCAAGTATGAATGAGAGGCAATCAACACCTTGTTGGCACTGCGGAGGTGATCATCGAGCCCATCAATGCTGCTTCAAAACACTATGCGTGCAAAGGCTGTGGAACAATGGGACACCTCCAGCGAATGTGCAGATGAGCTGCAAACTCTGCAAACCACCACGTTGCAGAGGAAGACTGATCCATGGCAGATCAAACTGAACTAGAGACTCGAACCGAGAAGGCAGAAATGTACGGGGTACACACCTTCATCACGAAATGTCCACCGATCATGTTAAAAGTTGAACTGAACGGAATTCCAGTATCCATGGAATTGGACACGTGTGCAAGTCAGTCTCTCATGAACAAAAAGACCTTCGAGAGGCTGTGGTGCAACAAGGCACAAAGGCCCAAGCTGAGCCCTATTCATAACAAGCTGAGAACTTACACTAAAGAGCTGATCCGTGTAATTGGCAGTGCAGCAGTAAAAGTCTCCTATGATGGAGCGGTGCACAAACTACCACTATGAATTGTGCCAGGAGATGTCCCCACACTGTTCGGCAGAAGCTGGCTGGGAAAAATCCGCTGGAACTGGGATGACATCCGAGCGTTTTTGCCCGTCGACGATGCTTCATGTGCCCAGGTTTTGAGCAAGTTTCCATTGTTGTTTGAGCCAGGCACTGGAAATTTCTCTGGGGCGAAGGTGCAGATCCACTTGGTTCCCGGTACACGACCCATCCACCACAAGGCATGTGCGGTGCCATACATGATGCAAGAGAAAGTGGAGATCGAGCTGGACAGGCTGCAACGAGAGTGCATCATCGCGCAGGTTGAGTTCAATGAGTGGGCCAGTCCGATTGTTCCGGTTCTCAAGGGCGATGGCATGGCTAGAATTTGTGGGGACGAAAAAGTAATGATTAACTGTTTTTCGCTGCAGGACCAGTACCCGCTACCCAAGGCAGACGACCTATTTGTGATGCTGGCAGAGGGAAGATGTTCACCAAGTTGGACCTGACCTAGGCTTATATGACGCAGAAGCTGGCGGAATCTTCGAATGGCCTCACCAGCATCAACACACACAAAGGTCTGTTCATCTACAATAGATGCCCGTTTGGGATTCGATCGGCCACGGCAATTTTTCAAAGGAACATGGAGAGTCTGCTAAAGTCGGTTCTGCACAACGTGGTTTTCCAGGATGACATATTGATCACAGGTTGGGATACCATCAAACACTTGCAGAACCTAGATAAGATTCTAAGTCGGCTAGATCGTGTGGGACTCAGGTTGAAACACTCGAAGTGTGTTTTCCTGGTGCCAGAGGTCGAGTTCTTAGGGAGAAGAATCAAGGCAGACGGCATCAGACCCACCGACACCAAGACAGAGGCCATTAAGAACGCGCCAAGACCACAGAACATGATGCAGCTGCGGCCGTTCTTGGGACTCCTCAATTATTTTGGTAATTTCCTACCTGGGTTAAGCACCTTGCTAGAATCTCTACATGTGTTGCTACGGAAGGGAAATGACTGGGTATGGGGGAAATCACAAGAGACTGCTTTTGAGAAAGCCAGAAATCTGTTATGTTCCAACAAACTGCTTGTTATATATGACCCATGTAAACGTTTAGTGCTAGCTTGCGGTGTGTGTTACAACAAGCAAATGAATCGGGAACATTGCAACCGGTCGCTTATGCGTCCAGGAGTTTGTCCAAGGCCGAAAGAGCCTACAGCATGATTGGAAAAGAAGCTCTGGCATGTGTTTACGGGGTAAAAAAAATGCACCAGTATCTGTTTGGGCTTATGTTCGAGTTAGAAACTGACCATAAGCCGCTCATATCGCTATTCTCAGAGAGCAAAGACATTAATACCAATGCCTCTGCTCGCATCCAAAGATGGGCGCTCACGCTGTCTGCATACAACTATGTAATTCGCCACAGGCCAGGCACAGAGAACTATGCTGATGCTCTCAGTCGGCTACCATTGCCCACCACCGGGATGAAAATGGCACAGCCTGCAGACTTGCTCTTGGTGATGGATGTATTTGAAAATGAAAAGTCACCCGTTACGACCCGCCAGATCAGGACCTGGACCAGCCAGGATCCTTTACTGTTCCTTGTAAAAAAAACTGTGTCCTCCATGGGAGCTGGTCCAGCGTCCCAGCGGAGATTATGAAGAGATGAAGCCGTTCCAGCGGCGCAAAGATGAAATGTCCTTAAAGGCGGACTGTCTTTTGTGGGGTAATCGCGTGGTTTTGCCTAAGAAAGGCAGGGAAACGTTCATACGCGACTTACACAGTACCCACCCAGGCATAGTAATGATGAAAGCTATAGCCAGAACCCATGTATGGTGGCCCGGCATCGACTCAGATTTGGAGTCTTGCGTGTGCCAATACAACACTTGCTCTCAACTGAGCAATGCACCCAGGGAGGCACTGCTACGTTTGTGGTCATGGTCCTCCAAACCGTGGTCTAAGATCCACATTGACTTTGCTGGCCCGTTTCTAGGCAAAATGTTTTTGGTTGTTGTGGATGCTTATTCAAAATGGATTGAGTGTGTAATAATGGATTGAGTCTGTAAGCACGTCCACTGCCACAATCGAAAGCCTACGAGCCATGTTTGCCACGCACGGCCTGCCTGATGTCCTTGTCAGCGACAATGGGCCGTGTTTCACCAGCGCTGAATTCAAGGAATTCATGACCCGCAATGGGATCAAGCACGTCACATCTGCCCCCTTCAAACCCGAATCTAACGGCCAGGATGAACAGTCCAAACCATCAAGCAAAGCTTGAAACACATGTCAGAAGGCTCCCTGCAGACCCGAATCCTATTCAGCTACTGCACAAGACCCCACTCGCTCACCAGAGTCCACCCTGCCGAACTTCTCATGAAAAGGGCACTCAAAACAAAGCTCACTCTAGTCCACCCTGATCTCCATGATCATGTCGAGGGCAGGCGGCATCAACAAAGCGTGTACCATGATCGCGCAAATTTGTTACGCGATATTGAAGTCAATGACCCTGTATTTGTACTCAACTATAGACATGGTCCCAAATGGCTTGCTGGCACTGTCGTAGCCAAAGAAGGGAGTAGGGTGCTTGAGGTCAAACTTGCAAATGGAATAACTTGCAGAAAGCATTTGGACCAAACGAAACTGCGATTCACAGACAGCCAGAGCAACCTGAAGAGGACACCACCAACTTCGACACACACAAGTGGCAACCGACATCATGGTTGACCACGAAGCTGAACCCATCATCCCCAGCAGACCAGCAAGGCCAGCTGCATAGCAGCCCAGCGAAGAACCAACCAACTCATTTTCACCTGCATTTGTACCGAGACGATCGACTAGGGAGCGCAAGGCCCCAGGTTGTCTCACCCTGTAAATAACTATTTACTTTGGGGGGGGAAGTGATGTTATGTATGTAACCCTATGTAACCAGTATTATACCGCCACCAGAGGGCATACCTGTTGGAGTCCCAAGGGATCCCAGCATCCCTTGGGAGCACTGTATATAAGCAGGCCTCCCATGCTGTGCGGGCACCCTGGAGTCAGAATAAAGAAACTAAGGTCACACTTACTCAAGTCTACAGTACTCATTCACATTGTTTTATTTGAGACATAACAGTATCCTTATCATTTTCAATTTATTTTTACCAGCAATTAATTTTTGTTAAACTGAACAAAACAGTAAGTGAAATAAACTGTATCTAGTCCATGTAGTAATTGACCTTATAACTGAATTCACTATTTTCATACAAAAGCAAAATACTGTGGATGCTGGAATCTGAAATAAAAACAGAAAATGCTGGAAATCTCAGCTGGTCGGACAGATTCTGTGGAGAGAAACAGAGTTAACGTTTCAAGTCAAATGACCCTTCGTCAGAACTGGCGAATGTTTGAAAGAACAGATTCTTAAGGAGTACTGAAAGGGGGAGGGGAGGAAAGAACAAAAAGGAACGGCTATGATAGGGTGGAAGACAGAAGAGATTGGAGAGACAAAAGGGATGAAGTGCGGACTTGAGATGGTATAGCAGAAGTTAGAAAAAGTTTAGTTTAGATAGAGTGTGAATGGCAAGATAATTACCAGCTGCCATTGGAAACACAGAGAGAAAAAATACATAAGAGCAAAATATGGGCAGAGGTTAAGGTCTGAAATTGTTGAACTTGATGTTGAGTCCAGAAGACTGTAAAATGTCTAAACCAAAGATGAGGCACTGTTCCTCGAGCTTGTGTTGAGCTTCATTGGAACAGTGTGGGAGTCTGAGGATGGAGAGGTCAGAGTGGGAGTGGAGCAGCGAATTAAAGTGACAGGCGACCGGAAGCTCAGGATCACGTTTACTGAACAGAGATGTTCCGCAAAGTGGTCACCCAGTCTGTGTTTGGTCTCCCCAATGTAGAGACCACGTCGTGAACAGCGAATACAGTATACTAAATTGAAAGAAGTATAAATAAATCGCTGTTTCACCTGGAAGGAGTATTTGCGGCCTTGGATAGTGGGAAGGGAGGATGTAAAAGGGCAGGTGTTGCATCTCCTGTGCTTGCACGGGAAGGTGCCATGGGAAGGGGAGGGGCTACTGGGGGTGACTGTGGAATGGACCAGTGTATCACGGAGGGAGCAGTCCCTTTGGAATGCTGGGGGGAGGACGGGGAGGGAAAGATGTGATTGGTGGTGAGATCATGCTGGAGGTAGCGGAAATGGCAGAGGATGATCCATTGAACGTGGAGGCTGGTGGGGTGAAAGGCGAGGACAAGGGGAACCCTATCATGTTTCTGAGAGGGAGCGGAAAGGGTGAGAACAAAGGTGCGGGATATAGAACAGACATGGTTGAGGGCAATGTTAACCATAGCAAAGGGGAATCCTCGGTTGAGGAAAAAGAAAGATATATCAGAGGCACTAGTGTGGAAGGTGGCATCATCGGAACAGGTGCGCTGGAGACGGAGAAACTGGGAGAATGGAATGGAGTCCTTACAGGATGCGAGATGGGAGGAAGTGTAGTCCAAATAGCTGTGCGGGTCAGTGAGTTTATACTGAAACTATAACTATTTTCATGCCTTAGGTACTTTACTTTTCTCTCCCTTTCTCTTCACCTTCATATTTTATCTAAATTCAATTTTAGCTAAGCGAAATACACTAAAAATCTGTCAGAATCAGGGAAATGTTATGGAGATTGCAAACCCACTTAAAGATATGAATTTACTGGAAGGTTCCATTGGACTTCCCTGTAAATCTGACGGGAGTCCAGTGGAACCTAAAGGATGTGACTGTGGCTGAATGGATACCAAACATGCATTCCATGGTTCCCATTGCCCAGATAAGATTGCCCTTATCTGGGCAATGGGAAGTGGGAGAAAACTCAGCCCGATCTGTTTAAAAGGATAACCTTTAAAAAAAATATATCAAAAAGACTAATGGAATGTGGTCTTTATTTCAAGGGGGCTGGAATTCAAAAGTAAAGACGTGATGCTTTAATTGTACAGAACCTTGGTCAGATCCCCTCTGGAGTACTATGTTCAGTTTTGAAATACAGGAAAGATATAGAAGAGGTACAGTGCAGTTTCACTGGAATGATACCAGGGCTTAAAAGGTAAAATTGAGTACAGGTTGCATAAACTTAGCTTGCATTCCCTTGAGTTTAGAAGTTCAGGGGTGATCTAGTCAAGGAGTTCAAAATGATAAAGGGATTTGATAGGGTAGATACAGAACAAGAGATTACAACTAGAGTTAGGCCATTTATGACTTTTTCCACACAAAAGGTAGTGGAAATATGGAATTTGTTCACCCAGAAGGCAGTGGATGACAGGTCAATTGAAATTTTCAAGACTGAGATCAATAGATTTTTATTAGGTAAGAAATATGGATCAAAGGCGGATAAATGGAATTGAGGTACAGATCAGACATGATCTAATTGAACGACAGAACAGGCTTGAGGGGCTGAATGGCTTACTCCTATTCCTATGTTTCTTCCCAAGTTCTCACGCCCTGGTTATGCTGGGTCTCTGCTAACTTCGGTTAACCTTGTAAGGGGTTGGACTTCCATACGTTCCTTATAAGGCCAATGATACCTCGGGGGCTGAGCCGGGTCAGGGACTGGGAGTTCCTGTTACCCCAGTTCAGATTGGACCCAACATTTGGAAGAGATGAGGCATGCTGGCCTTCAGGTGGGTGGAAGGGTAATGGCTTGGACCCCAGAAAAAAGGTAACATTAAAATAAAAATCTGTGTCACTCCCATTATACAGGAGGCTGAAGGGAAGAGGGGTTGGCAAGCCCTGGTTGGCAAACAGATAGATATGCTACGGTTGAATGGGGTAGGTGAATTCTAGTAATGCACACGTACCCACCAGCTCCGTGTAACTAAGGTGACCTCCTGTTGACCCCGCAAACTCTGATGGGGTCAAATTTGGAGGGCACCAACAGTTGCAATCCAGGTGTAACCACCAGATTCATGGTCTGTGGAATCTTTTGTGCCAAGATTATTTTAGAGGTGATATCTGTTACATTTCTGAACCAAAATGCGTGACTGTCCTTAATGAATTATACTAGGCAGTTCTGTTTGAAATATAGACTGATGATTTATGCTTTGTGGTTGATAATTCCATTGAGGCACCTACTAATAATTTTTAAACAATTGTTGGGCACTTCCCCAATGACTCAGTGTAGAATCATGGAATGGTTACTGCATGGAAGAAGACCATTCAGCCCGTGGAGCCTGTGCTGACTCTCAGCTAGTCTCACTCCCCTGCACTTTCCCCGTGTGCTGTGATACTGAGCTACACAAATCAAGAAGGTTCCAAGTTCTTGGCATGTAGCTTCTATGTAATGACCCATCGAGCTATCTATATTAAAGTTTGGCATACTTCCAGTAAGTGCCATGCTTACTTCCTATCACATTCCCCATCTTTCCCAATTCTAGAGCATGGGGCCTCGGTAACTTAAGGAACAGCCAATCATGGGGTGAAGGGGATGCATAAAAAAACCGGATTGGAGGGGTGTGTGTAGGGCTGGAGGAGGTTAGAGAGGGAGGGAGGGTGAAAATTTTAATTTGCAGCTGTTGAGAAATCAGGAGCCATTGTAATTCATTGACAGTTAAAGAATAAAAATTAAATGCAGATAAAATATATATATATTTACTAAAAATCTTAAATCTGCCTGTATTTCCTGTCTGTACAAATTGTCTACCTGTTGTCATGTTTTTGTCTCACTTTTGTGTCAGTTTTATCCCCATTATGAATTTTCTATGGTCACATTTATAAGATTTTTTCCTATATAAACTCGTCATCTTATTGAGTAATATGGTCATCGCTCAAAATGCTTTCTGATTTTATTTTCCATTTTTCCTAAGTAAATGAAATTTACAATGTCCTAAACAAGGGTTTAAACAAAATAAAAATATTAGGAACTACATATTTCACAATAACATGATTACATTTGCCCATTAAGTTGTCTTTTGTGTCTTTTAAAACTTTATTAAAATGTTACTTGAAGGTCCCAGTCCCTCTCAAAAGTTGTGTTTCAACTTGATATTTTGGCCCAGAACTGTGTCTCTGTGAGCTGAATTTGATTGTGTAGTCTGAGCAGTTGCAGGATACCTAATTTCCCAGGTTACATCAGTACCATTCCGTCAGCTCAGTTGTAACTCAGGGTAACTAGGTATGAGCAATAAATGCCATTCTTTCCAGTGACTTCCACATCCTGAGATTGGAAAAGAAATTCCCAATGTGCTATCTGTGTATTAGAATGACTTGAAGGGCAGAAAGTTGTGTCCTCTCATTTGTGAGGATTTGAGAGATTTTTCCTTTTTCCAAAAGAGTAAAAGAAACTAGAGATTGAATAGTCAAAGCTTTATTTCAGGAAAGTTTGACTTAATTAACAAATGCTGTTTTACTATTTTGAGCTGTTCATAGACAAACATCACCTGTGATTATGTTTCTTCCAGTGCTATCAGATCTTAAAGCTGCCATTTATGCTGATACGTCAGTGTCTCTGATAATACTACTTGGTGCAACAATACTATTCTTGTAAAACCTCTGATTTACCATGAGCAAATTCACAAGAGTTCTCCTACAAGGTATTATAGAAATATGGTTCAAGCTCATTTTTATTTTTTTCTTATGTTTAGTATTTCTTCTGCTCAACCTGATCTTGGAAGCAAATCCAACCCACTGTTTTACATAATTGATCAATAATTTATATGACATTGTGACACAAATCAAAAAACTTCTTTATAAATTGTGCAAGGTCCGTTTTAAAAATACAAATATATTTTTTGCCCTAAGAGAAGAATGAAAGTCAGCAATCTGCACCCTGAGCCCCATCAGTGGCAGTCTATAATAGATTACCAAGAATAATACAGTAGCCTGGGCTGATTGTTCCTCTCTCCTTTGATGAGATTAGGGATTCCTTTTATGAGGATATGTATGTATTGCATGAATGCCAACCAACCTCCATACATTTGTTGGCAGTCTCATGAAAGACAGTTGGTAGGTTTGTATGCAACTGTGAGGAATGCAATCTCCCACGTGCCTGCACGTTGTCAATAATTAAGCATTTAATTTGCTTTTGCACAAAACAGTTAAAGAAAGCAAGAGGCTGCTATGGAGATGGCCCATCTCAGCATTTACAATGATCCTAAAAGTCCTGTATTAAAACTATAAGTTCTAGAGTTTTAAAACAAGGCTTTCACTATCACTATGAATGCTGGGATACCCTTGCCTCCACGGCTGTTTTTTACCTTCTTTTGTTCTCTATCCAGAGAAACCAACAGAAAATACTCACAAATCCCATGTCTGGGTACTTTCAGAACAAAAGAGAAATGCAAAATTGAAGAAATAAAATGAACAAAAAGAAATAGATGGGGAAAATACAGTAAGAAAAAGAATACATTAATGCCACTTGGTCAGCTCACGTAGGCCATGTGACAGCTGCAGCTTGCTATCTTTATGCATGTTCATGCTTCTGCCATGAGGTATATGGTTCTCGACGGCAAATCTCACACCTAGGATTTGTTCAGTGCTGACAGCTCTGGTTGTATACCAACCCGTTGCACCACAGGCCATCTATTAGAATAGTTTTTTTTAAACCAAAGGCATCACCTGTTACAGCACTCATTACAAAACCAATGCATCATTTTCTTATCACAACACAGCTCTCAGAAAAGTCAAAGCATTAAAGCTGCACCATGGTAACTCTTTTTTTCAATCCATGATAAACACCGGAAGCATATTTGCCCTAGAAAGCCTTTTATTTCTCTGTACTCCAGTTAGATTTGACAGTTTGTTCACCAAGTATCAATAGTTGTAACATTACCTTTACAGTTACTCCAGATAACATACAGGCGATATTTGATCTACATATGCAGCAGTAATTTATTATAAAATAAATAAGCAATGAGAAAATGGTTAACAAATGCAAATTATCACTAGCATACATAGCTATCTCTTAAAACTGAGTCCTTTCAAAAATATAGAACACAATAATAATCTCTATAGATACATAAAAATTCTGCTGATTATATTTTCTCAGCTTCCTGTGGAGCTTCAAATCAAAAGATCTTAAAATTAAATTAAATATACATGTATTAAGGACAAACTGTACCTTCAATTGAGCATAATAAAGCAGCCACTTTCTAGACTTTTAATTCATTTTATCAGCTTTGAGATTAGAAAAATATTAGTCCCGATTTTAACTCGAGGTGAGTATGCAGCGGGGGAGGACCAAAGTGGGAGGGCAATCTCCATGTCATCAGTAAAAGGTCCAGGAAATTTTAACTCCAGAGTCTCATTATCTATCCTCCAGTACAGACCCCCGCCCGAACCTGGCGGGAATGGCAAGGACGCTGGTGCATGGGAATGAGATCTTGAGCGGCTGCAGGCCACAGGACTGGTCACCAGCGTAATGTTTGGCAAGGTGGGGTGTCCAGTGGCAATTGCAATTAGGGGAGGGAAGCCTAGTTTCTTAAATGTTTTTATAAAAAAAATATTTTGCACCAGATTTTGTAGGGGCTAAGCAGAAAATGTGGCTCCCTTTATATTCCCTCCTTGCTTCTCTCACACCCTCACTCATATCATGTTCCTTCCACTTCATTTTCTACTCATTTCCTTTCCTTTCACCACATCACTCCCAAAACTATCCCTAAACTTTCTACTTTGGTATATCTGCTCAATCTCTGTGTTGTCCCCTCTCCCTTGCTGCTCTACCACTCACCACTATCCATGCAGTCCCCCCACACCTACTCAATCTCCAAAGTGGATGATGAATGGCCAGAAGTCCCTTTATTGTCAATCAGTTACCTTCCTTCCTCCCCATCTATATGTCACATCTATCATTTTCCTCAAAGTGGCTGTGATTGCATCCAAATTTAAACTGTTTATAAAAAACAGAAATCAAATTTGAATGAGGAAAGATACTGACTCTCAACCATTCTCTCTATGTGTCATTCTCTTCGTCTCTTCCTCCATTTTATAGGTTTCAGAAATTAGCATCTTAATATCACAATGATTAGGAAAGTATAAGGCCTTCAACTGGAAAATTTAACAAATGCATTAAAAGACACAAAATGTGATTTATTAGATACATTAAATCATATTATTTAAAATATTTAATTTTTTTAGAAACTTTAGTTACAGTCAAAACAATGTAGTTAAAAAAATCAGGAAGTATTTTGAGTGATTTTTGATAACCTGGTGGGAAAATTGAGTAATCTGTATGACGTGTTTACGAAGCCAAAATCTATTATAAATGTGGACATGACATGTGTGCAGGTTTGGAGGCAGGTAAGCAGTAAAAGTTGCAGAAAATGCGAGCACGTCGGGCAAGCGTCACGATCCCGACTCCTTGCGCCTTTACTCGGGCGTGTTTGCCAGTGTGCTACAGACCCCAACAGCAGATGAGGGTGACCTAATTAAGCTTATTAAATCCTTGTTGTGAGACCCTTAACAGTGATTTTAACCAGACCTTTTGGGGGGAAATTCAGGTTGTTTGTGCCTCCCGGGGGCGCTAACAGTTCGCAAACAACTTGTCACTTGGGTGTGGTGCCGCTACCGACTCCGGAGGGAGTTTAGAGGCGGCGCTAACTGGTAGCGCTGCGTACCTACCGATAGCGCCTGGATCGTTGCGCCAGTGATGATGATGTCATCACTGTGTGCAACAGCCCGTTTTTGCCTTGGAGCGGAAATTCAGTAGCGCCCCGTGAAGCTACCGCTCATGGGGCGAAAATGAAAGGGGAGGTGCGGCGATGAAAAAGAAAAATAATGGCCGACTTACATGGCCTTCTTCAATGCAGATCACAGGGTCCGTGCTGCGATGTTGCAGCCAGCACTCCGCTTGTGTGCCTGGCTGCTGCCACTGCACCCTGCTCCCTCGTGATGTAGAGATGGCCCCTTCCTTCTCCTTCCTGCAGAGTCGGCAGCTTGGCCCTGCCCTTTAATGGAAGGGGGGGGGGGGTGTCCCTGTCTTATTGCCAGCATTACACATCCCTCTGCATTGCGCCGGGAAATTTGCATCCTGTTGAGCCCTGGTCCCGCCGACAGGAACTGCAGCAGGGGATTTTGCCAAATGGGACGGTACAGAATATTCAGCTGATTGATTTTCACTGGATGATCGTGGGACTCACGCATCTCAGGAACTACGTCTGTCAACCTGAGGAGGAAGCTCAGTGGCTATTGAGCGAGGTCATTAATGCAGAGCATGGAAATCGAAATAAATATGCCCGCATGACACCTCCTTACTTGCCTAGGGAAAGGCTCTTGCTGACTCCATTTTGAGCACAGATTTAGGTGTCTCTCGTTTGCAAGTCATTGTGCCACCTTGGAAGTCACTCTTACCACATTGCTAGTAACTGTCATAACATTGACAGATTGCTCCTCTGATTTCTACTTGACCTGCCATCTATTACATCAGCATGGGCGCTGTTTATACTGTCTCACCTTGGCCCTCACAAATGGACCAGGATGAGCCCCAACACCAGCAGCAGCAACACCAACAACCTTCTCCTCAATGATCTGATACTGCACATGACAGAGAGCGTTAGTATAGGGCAGCAGAGGCGATACCCCCAACACAGGGTGCACAGACAGAGGATGAGCTTCGCAGCAGTGGCTCAGGCTATCGCGCCAGGTCGTCGCAGACAGTTGCAGCTTGCTGGAGCAAGATGTGCAATTCAGAAGACTTGGTGGGCACACCTTACCAGTGCTGTCAAAGTCATCAGCGCCTCAACTTCATCACCTCAGCCTCCTTGCCTCCTTCCAGGGATCTGCAGCAGTTATTTGTGGTATCTTGCAGTTGGCCGCCCAGAGATGCATCACACAGGTCACCGATGCCATGTTTAACAACTATGTAAACTTTTGCCATGATGAAGCCAGTATTACTGAGCGAGCTCTCAGCTTTGCCATTCTTGCTGGCTTCTCATGGGTGCAGGGCATCATCGACTGCACACATATAGCCATCAGGGCACCACCACATCACCCAGGAGTGATTGTGAACTGCAAGGGCTTCTAGTCCCTCAATGTGCAGCTCATCAGCAACCATAAAAAGATCATCATGCATGTGCGTGCTAAATTCCCTGGCAGCTGTCATGACTCTTTCATCCTACGCCAGTCTACCCTCCCTCAGTTCTTTGCACCGCCAAACACACTTACTGGCTGGCTGCTTGGAGACAAAGGCTATCCACTGAAAACGTGGCTCATGGCACTCTTGAGGAGGCCAAGCAATGAGGTTGAGGAGTATTATAGTGAAAGCCATATGTCCATCAGATGTGTCATAGAGTAAACAATAAGCATACTGAAGATGTTCTTCAGATGCCTTGATAGTTCTGGAGAAGCCCTTCAGTACGCATCAGCCAGTTTCTCCGGAATCATTGTCGTTTGCTGCGCCCTGCACAACATAGCACAGTAACGAGGATTGGAGCTGCATGAGGAACAAGGCGCAGAGCACACAGCCTCTTCAAAGGAGGAGGAGGAGCATCAGCAGGAATACAAGGAGGAAGAGCAGGAGGAACCTGAGGTCCAGATGCCAGCAGCAACCGAGCACATTGCAACCCGGGAGGCCAGGGATGGCCTCATCATGGCCAGATTTAATCAACTTCCTGCACTGCACCCATATGGCTGGCTGCCACATGCTGTGGCCCTCCCCAACAATACCAAAAAGCATCCCTACAATGAATATACCATTCCTTTCACATTGACTCCCATTGCTGGAGGTGATGTTATGTCTTACTATTCACTCCAACTCACAAAGCCAGTTCCAAAGTCACAGACAAAAATGGACATGACTGGAAAGTAGTGAAAATAAATACTTTTTTATGTGTTCTAACAGTAATGGAACTTTAACAATAACACTTCTTTAAACACCAATGTGCTTATCCTTGTGTGGCTACTTCTGTGTCATTTTTCTTTTACGCGTGCTGCTACACATGAACCCTTGTGACTTCAGCAGAGATAGAGGCAGGTTACTCAGTTTGCTGCTGCGACTGCGTAGACACTTTTGGCAGATGTTGTCTGGGCTTTGGAGCCTGTGATGACCTACCAATGTCTGCTCCTCCTGCGACAGTGTAGGGAGAGTCTCGGCCAATTCGATCTGAGAAAGCATCTGGGGAACAGTCTGGGGAAGGGGATGGGGGCACTGGGAGAGAAGTGGGAGTGCTTTGAGAGGAGCCCCCAATTTCATGTCCCCTCTCACCATCATCCCTCTCATGGGCCACCTGCACTTCCCTACTAGCAAGGAGCTGGAGAACATCTTGCTGCTCAGCAGTGGGGCCATGAGGACACAAGTCTACATAGCTAGCATGTGTTCATGTGAATAGCGCATTAGCTGCCCTATGCAGGTGGCCATCCTTTCCATGGAACAGCATGTAGTCGCCATCGCCCGCGACATGGTGGTGCTCATGTTGGAGATGGACTCCACCACTCGCTACACATTTGCAGACATCATGGCTGGAAAACCTGCCAGACCATCCTATATTTCTTGCTTTCCCTCCAGGATCACCCTCTTTCTCGATGGCCCTCGAGGCCCAGTGACTGCATGCAGCAGAGCTTGGAGCGTCCAGCGTCATCTGACAAGGAGACTCCACTGCTGTTCCTGTCAACCCAATCTGCTCTTGCTCACTTGTGAAGTGTGAGACACCAGGTCACAACACTAGGACCCATCAAGGTGTGCATATCTGTGCTGCTGCTAGGCGCACTTGGGTCTGGTGACGGTGCACCCTCAGAGGCTGGAGACCCCTCTGAGGAGTTGTCTTTCTCCTCCAGCTGGACAATGGGGGGTGGACTCTTGATGGACCTGTGGGAGAGTAAAGAGATGATTTAGAAATGTTATATTCAGAATGGGTAACGATACCATTATGCACATGATGAACATTCATCGTGAGATTGCCAGGCCCACCTCCTCTGCAGCAGTTAAAGTGCTGAAGGATAGAGGGCCATCTCCGGTTTCCTCCTTCTCCCTATTGTTGTGTGCTCTCTTCTCCTGCAAGAGGGAAAGAAGATAAATTTGAGTGCGAGTGATGGCATGAGTGTAAAGATTGTGTGGGTTACAACTGTAGAGGGTGATTATGAGGCAGTGTGATGCCAATGCCTAATGGCATATTTCTGTGGTGTTACTTGGTTTGATTACATTAGGATGAGGGTGAGTGTGAGCAGTGGTTAGTCAGATGAGGATGTGAGCATATACATAGAGAGGAATGGGCAGACGTGCATGGTATGTTGGCATGAGGAATGATGTATATGAGTAGGCTTGGGAAGGCAGAGTGATGGGGATGTGGTGACAGGCACTGCAGGATGAAGGCAAGTGTGGCTTTGCACTCACCTTTCCTGATCTCATCAGATCATTGAAGCATTTCCGACACTGTACCCAGGTCTGCTTTTCGACATCCCTGCTGTTGACCTCTCCAGCAATTTGGAACCATGTCCTTATGGTCTCTTGGGGAGTTCTCTTCCACCATCAGCAAGGAAGAGGGCCTCCCTGCATGCTCTGAGTCCCTCCACAAGAATATGCAGGGAGTCATTAGAAAAGCCCGGTGCAGCCCTCTGTCTTTGGCAAGTCATTTTTCTATTTTTGGACTCCTCTCCAATCCTCCCTCCACACCCCTACATGAACCTGCAAATGCATGTGGCCAAGGCTACTTTAAATATCCCCACTGCGTTAATAGGGAGCATTACACCAAAGTTGCTCTGAGGAGTGGCTGATCAAACTATCACAGTACCGACCCACTATGCAGCCCGCACGAACCCAACCTGACTTGGTAGAGAAAATTCCAGCCAACAAATTTTTGAATTTTTTATATGGTAATTTTCATTTGTTTATTCAATTTATGCCTATTAAAGGTTGTAAAAGTCAGCAAACTTGTTAATGGTACACTAAATTTTCCACTTCAGCACTACTGCTGCATCATCATAGGAAGATGCCGGTGCGTGATTTCTTTTAACGTGGGGTGGTCGTTGCACGCCGGCTACCACACGGGCTTAGCTGAGTGAGGTCTTGGTCCAGTGGCAAGTGGGTCCAGGACGACTGGAGATCAGGCACTGCTATGTGGGCCTAATTGCCTATGGCGAGGTGTTGCCCGCAGGCTCGGCGCTGGGTAGCACCCTTGATGGTAGGTGGTACAAGGCTTGGTTGGGAGCAGGCATTGGGGGGGGCCATTGGTGCACTGGGGTTCAGAATGAGAGGGCGGGGGGGTCACAACCATTGTATTCACCACGTGCTGGAGGAGGAGTGGAGGCCAGCCATCAGTGGGGAAGGAGATGGCGGGGGGGAGGAGGTGGAGGCCCGATAGCCAGGTCCAGTCGCCCAGTTGCCACAGGAGGTCCAGCCGGGAGGCCCAGGTCACGCCGAGTCGCCACAGGAGTTCCAGCCGGGATGCCCAGGTCTACTGCTGCATGCCAGAAGTGGACATCATGAAATGGAGCCTGTCTTTTTCCATTCAATGCCGACATTTTATACTTAAATGTTTTACGGTAAAAATACAAATATAGGAATCAACTAATGATGGGGAAAGTGGTGGGAGGTACCCAAGGATGGAAAAGGAGCTGCTGACAGGTTAGCTGGGGAGTGTGATGGGTGGGAGTCAGGGGTGGGGGTGGCGGGGAGTTAGTGCAGCACCAATTCTCCAGATCTCAGGATCCTTCTCCAGTCATTTCCAGAACCTAATACGTGTTCCAGTGTTCCTAGAAAGTCCCTCTCCAGCTTTCCTGGAGCCCTGAGACCTCCCTCTCAGTGCTCCCAGACACTGAGATCCCCCTCCTCAAAATACTGCTATGCTTTGAGATGCTTGGGTAGAAATTCAGTATCACCCCGTTTGGGGGCAGTAACAGTTGGGAGGCGCGAGCCTCAGCACCAGGCGCTGAAGTCTCGCCCCTCTCCAAAAATTCGGGTTACCGCCCATGGAAGGAAGTGGAGTGCTAAATCAAGCTAAAGCAGCGCTGCTGCGTCCGAGGGACCCTTCCCTCAATTAATGGGAAGGGTCCGTGCTGCTGTCTCTGATAAGTAGAGGGACCTACCTGGACCACTATGGAGCGAGGTGCCAGGTTGATCGATCATGGCCAGAACCCAGCAAAGAAACCAGATCAGCAGCGCCAACAAGAAGGTAAGTTTAAAAAAAAATTTCACTCGCCCACCTCGCCTTTAATTTCCGCCCTGTTAGGGGCTGGCCACCCGATTGGGGCGCAAAGCCGTTGCGCCGCCGCTAAACTCCCGCCCAATATGAGAGATTGTAGAACGACATGATCGGGGCCCAGGAGAGGCGTGAGTTCGGGGCCCAGAAGAGGTGAGGGTCCAGGGGCAGCACAGGCCAGACCACACTGCAATATGTGTGCTCACTAAGTCCTTGCAGCAGAGCTGGTCTCCAGTTGTCTTGGTTAATCCTTGCCACTGGAACAAAACCTAGCTCTGTCAAGCCGGTGTGGTGGCTGGTGTGCAACGGCCACCACACATTAAAAAAATTCACACACAGGCATGTTCCACTCTTCAATATGTGGTTTGAGCCTGGAATGTCAGGTCCTTCATTGAAATACCTGTGAAATCATCCCTTTTTGGTGTGGAAACAAGTCATCCTCGATACAAGGGACTGTCTTAGAAGAAGAAGCCATTGAGCACCAGGCCGACACTATGGGTAGGCCTGCAGACTGTCATGTCGTCAGTGTGTGGTGGTAACAACCAGCTCTGTGGTGTACTGTAGTCGCAGTCTGCCCTGATGCAGAGCCAATTTGAATGCATGCAGGCACATAACTTCCAATCTTGTTCCAATCTTGATAGTTGAAGAAATCAAGCCATTTTCTAATACGTGATCAACTACATTTGCTAACGGTCTGTTCTACAAATCCAATCTTGCTTTCATATAATTGTTGATTGAATTTCTCCTTACAAGAATATTTATAACTTAACAGGTACAATTTACGAGTTTTACAGTTTACTGATCCCTTTTTTTTGATTGACTGACTGCTGTCTGATACTTGGTTGGTCATGTGATGTGAGCTATTTACATACGATTAATTTAAATATAATTTGTCCTTTACACAAAATAATTTGTATTATTTGTTCTACCAATTCATGTAAAGGAATGAAATATGTATATATGATTGCTGCAAAGATTGCATGTTAAATAGCTCCTGGGAGTAAATCCATAAGGCTTTTCAGCTGATGCAGAACCTCATTAGCAGCAAGCACGAGGCTACAATTTATGGCACCGATTTTCTGACCTACACTTGCCACTAGGAACATAGGAACAGGAGAAGCCCATTTAGCCCCTCGAACCTGTTCTGCCATTTAATAAGATCATGGTTGATCTGTGACCTAACTCCATTACCTACCTTTCCCTCAATACCTTTAGTTAACAAAAATTTATCAATCACAGATTTAAAATTAACAATTGACCTAGCATCAACTGCCATTTGCAGAAAAGAGTTCTAAATCTCTACCACCCTTTGCATGCAGAAGTGCTTCCGAATTTGACTCCTGCAAGGCCTAGCTCTAACTTGTAGGCTATGTCCCCTAGGCCTGGACTCCCCAACCAGTGGAAATAGTTTCTCTAGCTACCCTACCAGTTCCCCTGAGTATCTTGAAAACTTCGATCAAATAACCACATAATTTTCTAAATCCCAGGGAATACAACCGCAGTTTGTGAAATCTCGCCTCGTAATTTGACCCTTGAGTCCAGGTATCATTCTGGTAAATCTATGCTGCACTCCCTCCAACACCAGTATATCCTTCCGAAGGTGTGGTGCCCAGAACTGAACACAGTATTCCAGGTGTGGTCTAACCAGGGTTTTGTATAAGAGCATAAGAAATAGGAGCAGGAGTAGGCCATTCAGCCCCTCAAGCCTGCTCCGCCATTCAATAAGATCATGGCTGATCTTCTACCTCAACTCCACTTTCCTGCACTATCCCCATATCCCTTGATACCCTTAATATCCAAAAATCTATCAATTTCTGTCTTGAATATACTCAAAGACTGAGCCTCCACAGCCCTGGGGTAGTGAATTCCAAAAGTTCACCACCCTCCTCAGCACAGTCCTAAATGGCCGACCCCTTATTCTGAGACTGTGACCCCTGGTTCTAGACTTCCCAGCCAGAGGAAACACCCTCCCTGCATCTATTTTGTCAAGCCCTGTAAGAATGGTGTATGTTTCAATGAGATCACCTCTCATTCTTCTAATCCCTAAAGAATATAGGCCTAGTCTACTCAATCTCTCCTCATTGGACAATCCTCCCATCCCAGGAATAAGTTTGGTGAACCTTTGTTGCACTCCCTCTATGGCAAGTATATCCTTCCTTAGGTAAGGTGACCAAAACTGCACACAATACTCCAGGTGCAGTCTCACCAGTGACCTATAGATTGGGCTAACCAAACTGGTAGCAGTACGGTGGAGGAGGATTTCCTGGAGTGTATTAAGGATAGTTTTCTAGACCAATATGTCGAGGAACCAACTCGAGGGCTGGCCATCCTAGACTAGGTAATGTGTAACGAGAAAGGACTAATTAGCAATCTTGTTGTGCGAGGCCCCTTAGGGAAGAGTGACCATAATATGGTAGAATTCTTTATTAAGATGGAGAGTGACACAGTTAATTCAGAAACTAGAGTCCTGCACTTTTGCAGGGAACATAAAAACTGACTGCAAAAGCTTCTGTAGATATGAAAGAGAAAAAGATTAGTGAAGACAAACGTAGGTCCCTTGCAGTCAGAATCAGGTGAATTTATAATGGGGAACAAAGAAATGGCAGGCCAATTGATCAAATACTTTGGTTCTGGCTTCACGAAGGAAGACACAAATAACCTTCCGGAAATACTAGGGGACCGAGGATCTAGAGAGAAGGAGGAACTGAAGGAAATTCTTCTAAGTCAGGAAATTGTGTTAGGGAAATTGATGGGATTGAAGGTCGATAAATCCCCAGAGCCTGATAGTCTGCATCCCAAAGTTCTTAAGAAAGTGGCCATAGAAACAGTGGATGCATTGGTGACCATTTTCCAACAGTCTTTCGACTCTGGATCAGTTCCTATGGACTGGAGAATAGCTAATGTAACACCACTTTTTAAAAAAGGAGGGAGAGAGAAAATGGGGAATTATGGACTGGTTAGCCTGACATTAGTAGTGGGGAAAATGTTGGAATCAATTATTAAAGATGAAATAGCAATACATTTGGAAAGCAGTGACAGGATCAGTCCAAATCAGCATAGATTTATGAAAGGGAAATCATGCTTGACAAATCTTCTCGAATTTTTTGAAGATGTAACTATTAGAGTGGACAAGGGAGAACTAGTGGATGTGGTGTATTTGGACTTTCAAAAGGCTTTTGACAAGGTCCCACACAAGAGATTGGTGTGCAAAATTAAAGCACATGATATTGTGGGTAATGTATTGACTTGGATAGAGAACTGGTTGGCAAACAGGAAGCAGAGAATCGGGATAAACAGGTCCTTTCAGAATGGCAGGCAGTGACTAGTGGGGTGCCGCAGGGCTCAGTGCTGGGACCCCAGCTCTTTACAATATACATTAATGATTTATATGAAGGAATTAAGAGTAATATCTCCAAGTTTGCAGATGACACTCAGCTGGGTGGCAGTGTGAGCTGCGAGGAGGATGCTAAGAGGCTGCAAGGTGACTTGGACAGGTTAGGTAAGTGGGCAAATGCATGGCAGATGCAGTATGATGTGGATAAATGAGCGTTTATCCACTTTGGTGGCAAAAACATGTAGGCAGAATATTATCTGAATGGCGGCAGATTAGGAAAAGGAGAAGTGCAACTAGACCTGGGTGTCATGGTACATCAGTCATTGAAGGTTGGTATGCAGATGCAGCAGGCGGTGAAGAAGGCAAATGGCATGTTGGCCTTCATAGCGAGGGGATTTGAGTATAGGAGCAGGAAGGTCTTACTGCAGTTGTACAGGGCCTTGGTGAGGCCTCACCTGGAATATTGTGTTCAGTTTTGGTCTCCTAATCTGAGGAAGGACATTCTTGCTATTGAGGGAGTGTAGCGAAGGTTCACCAGACTGATTCGCGGGATGGCAGGACTGATATATGAGGAGAGACTAGATCGACTGGGCCTGTATTCACTGGAGTTTAGAAGAATGAGAGGGGATCTCATAGAAACATATACAATTCTGACGGGCCTGGACAGGTTAGATGCAGGAAGAATGTTCCCGATGTTGGGAGAGTCCAGAACCAGGGGTCACAGTCTAAGGATAAGGAGTAAGCCATTTAGGACTGAGATGAGGAGAAACTTCTTCACTCAGAGAGTTGTTAACCTGTGGAATTCTCTACCGCAGAGAGTTGTTGATGCCAGTTCGTTAGATATATTCAAGAGGGAGTTAGATATGGCCCTTACGGCTAAAGGGATCAAGGGGTATGGAGAGAAAGCAGGAAAGGGGTACTGAGGTGAATGATCAGCCATGATCTTATTGAATGATGGCACAGGCTCGAAGGGCCGAATGGCCTACTCCTGCATCTATTTTCTATGTTTCTATATAATTGCAGTAAGATGTCTTTACTCTTATACGTAAATCCTCTTGTAATAAAGGCCAACATACCATTTGCTTTCTTACTTGCTTGCTGTACCTGCATATTAACTTTCAGTGATTTGTGTATAAGGACACCCAGGTTCCTTTGAACCTCAACATTTCCCAATCTCTCACCATTTAAAAAATACTCTGCTTTTCTATTTTTCCTACCAAAGTGGATAACTTCACAATTTTCCATATTATATTCAATTTGCCATATTCTTGCCCACTCACTTAGCATGTCTATATCCCTCTGAAGCTTCTTTGCATCCTCCTCACAGCTTGTATAACTTTGTATAATCAGAAAACTTTGATACATTTAGTCCCCTGATCCAAATCATTGATGTAGATTGTGAATAGCTGGGTCCCAAGCACCGATCCTTGCGGTACTCCACTAGTTACAGCCTGCCAACCCGAAAATGACCGGTTTATTCCTACTCTCTGATTTTTGTCTGTTAACTAATCCACAATCCATGCTAGTACATTACCCCCAATCCCATGAGCCCTAATTTTGTTTAATAACCTTTATATAGTTAAAGAAAGACTTGGATTTATAGTTGTAGCATGACTTCTACCCCATTGTATTCTAGTCTTCGAGATATAAAGGCTAGCATTCCATGAGACTTTCTGATTATTTTCCGAATCTATCCATGTCATTTTAATAATCTAAGTAGACGGGGCTAGATTTTACACAGTTGTGCAGATCGCCCAAAAATGGGCGGTATTTCCAGTGTAGCAGTAAAAATGGGTTTTCAGATCGCCGGCTAGTCGCTCATTCTCAAAGCCCCTAGTCTCCATTTTTGAAATTGGGCATTACTGCGAGCAATATGAAATGGGCGTAAGCATTAAATCTCTCTGACCTTCTGCCGTAAAGTGTCGCTGTCCTTAGCAACGGCATGGCAACACACGATTTCCTCAATTCTGGAGGTCAAGGGTCATCATGACATGTGCAGAAGAGGAGACAGAGAGAGAGGGAGCTGAGAGGGACTGAAGGCATGTGTGGGTGTACTGTGGCTGCTTTGGGAGGAAGGAGAGAGAGTTTAGAGCTTTAGAGCAAATAGGGAAACAAAAATTAGCTGTTACCAGCCACATATCTGCCCAAATTTGGCCTATAATGGAGGGAGAGGAGGTGGCGTCACAGCACGCTGTGGAGACTGACACTGGCGAGAGCAGTGATCTAGGAGCGGAGCACATTGGAGGGTGCAAAAGATCGAGGAGGTTCTCGGACGAGACAAATGCCTCCCTCCTGCAGGAGGTCGAGTCACGCTGGGGTGATTTGACCCAGGGAGGGCATGAGAAACCCACCCCAAAGGCCTACCAGAAGATATGGGCCAAGGTAGCAGAGGTGGTCTCGTCGCTCGTCGGCAACCAATGAGGTGCGTGAGGGCAACCAATGCCGCAAACGATGGAACGACCTTGTGGGATCTGCGAGAGTAAGTATTACATTTATTTACATATACTTATGTATTTATATAATTTGATTTGTAACAGTCATGAGTGACTATCAGCAGATGTGAGGTCTTTCACTTTTACCGGGAATGTTGTAGTCAAAGCCTGCGGTGACAGTGCACGTCTTTAGGTAAAGAATGATAATTATCATAACCGACAGATGTAATCATGATTATTATGTGTGGTATCAGTCTCTGTGTCACTACCTAGCAATGATATCATGCAATGATCTCATGCCATGTCATCCTGTCGCCTTTTACAGAAGAAGCTATCAATGATGAGGTCCGTGCAGAGGTGAACGGGTGGGGGGCCACCAATCCCCAGCCACATCACTGAGATGGAGGAGCGGATGCTCGCACTCGTGGGGAAGCACACCCGGACAGCCATGGAAGCATCTGCAGACCCTGAAGTGATGCCACTTGAGTAAAGCTTACACCATTGCGTGATTTAAAGTCAATAGATGCCACACCCACTCATATCCGAACAATCATATATGATAAATGATTTCTAAAGTTGTCCAAGAAATAATGCTGGCCTAATGAAAATCATTGCAATGCACAATGTGTTGATGGTCATGAAATGTGATGTCTGCGATGATCTTGATATCGATGGTACTTTTGTCATGCATATGCTGTGTGTAGCGCTGGAATCACCTTGTGACCCGAGCACCCCCTTCTCCTCTAATAACCTCATTTGTGTTTTGCAGCTCAGCCAGCAGCATGGCCTCAGGCAAGAACACAGAGGCCAGAAGGTGGGGGCGCGGGGCCGGACTCGGCGGACGGTCCTACATCTGCTGAGGAGCTCCGATTCTCGCCCATCAATCCGCTGGGTCTGTTCTTTACGGATGAGAGCACGGACTTCGAGGAACCTGCATCGCCACGCTCCAGAAGCCATTCCACCCCAAGGCCATCTAGCGCTCCTCCAGTCATTCCCGCCTCCATTGTGGAGGTACCGGCCCCAAGCACTGTAATGAATGTAATGATTCAAAGACTTGTTACTGTAAACTGCCTCAGGTGTAAACCTGATCCAACTTTATTCGCGCCCAAAGTAACCCGCATGACATGGTACTCGCGCTTATATACCAGTGACCGCGCACATGCGCGTACAGCCCGATGACCTCCGACAGTGGCCTGGTGACCCCAAGCATAAATACATAACAACATCTCCTTTCAAGATCTTAATATCAGTCTTTTTACAAGTTAAGATGGTCTAGGACTTTCCGCTCACAAGTAGATCGTCTCAGTTCAACTTCATTTCTAGGCGCGCTTTCAGAGTCAGTTGTGACTGAAGGCTGAATAACCAATCTGATGGGAGTGGTAATGAACACATCAGAGACTGGAGGTCCAGTTTCAATAATGACAGCAAAGTCCTCTGATGAATGAACATTGGTTGGTTGGTCACTGACTGCATCTTCCTCAAGCTGTTCCAGTTCATCCGTGTGCCACAGTTTTATCTGATCAACATGCTTCCTGCATGTTTGCCCATTCTTGAGCATGACAATAAACACTCTGTTACCCTCCTTGGCTGTAACAGTACCGGCGATCCACTTTGGACCTTGACCATAGTTCAGTACATAAACTGGATCGTTGACAGAGATGTCACGTGACACAGCAGCACGATCATGATGCCCTTGCTGACTATGACATCTGTTTTTAACACGATCATTCAAATCGGGATGAACAAGAGAGAGCTTGGTCTTGAGATTTCTCTTCATCAGTAGTTCAGCAGGGGGGACCCCAGTAAGCGTATGAGGTCTGGTCCTGTAACTGAGCAATATACAGAACAAGCGAGTCTGCAGTGAACCCTGAGTTACACGTTTCATACTCTGCTTGATCGTTTGAACAGCACACTCTGCTTGACCATTAGAAGCAGGTTTGAATGGGGCTGACCTCACATGTTTAATACCATTGCGTTTCATGAACTCTTAAACTCCAGACGTGTGAAGCAAGATCCGTTGTCGCTCACAACAATATCAGGCAAACTATGAGTAGCAAACATGACACGAAGCTCTCACTAATAGCTGTAGAGGTACTGGATGTCATAATAATACACACTATCCACTTGAATATGCATCCACCACAACAAAAAACATCTTTTCCAGGAAAGGGCCCGCAAAATCTATGTGGATCCTCGACCATGGTTTAGATGGCCACGACTAAAGAGTCAGCGGAGATTCCACTGGTACTTTACTGTGCTGCATGCAAGTATTAGAGTCAATTCCAGACCACCATACATGAGCCCTAGCAATGGCTTTCATCATGAAAATACCAGGATGAGTGCTATGTAGTTCACGTACAAATTTTTCTCCACTTTTCTTTGGCATGCTCCTCCTGTGCTATATGGGAAGTCAGGGATGCTACCAGTGTCCCTGACTACTGTGTGTGCAGGAAGTGTGTCCAGTGCAGCTCCTGACAGACCGTATTGCGGCACTGAAGCTGCGCATGGACTCACTCTGGAGCATCCGCGATGCTGAAGATGTCGTGAATAGCACGTTTAGTGAGTTGGTCAAACCGCAGGTAAAGGTTACTCAGGCAGTTAGGGAATGGGTGACCATTAGGCAGAGCAGTGGAAGGAAGGTAGTGCAGGGGTCCCCTGCGGTCATCTCGCTCCATAAAAGATACACCGTTTTGGGTACTGTTGGGGAGATGACTCAACAGGGGAAGGCAGCAGCAGCCATGTTCATGGCACCATGGGTGGCTCTGCTGCACAGGAGGGCAGGAAAAAGAGTGGGAGAGCTATAGTGATAGGGGATTCTATTGTAAGCGGAACAGATAGGCGATTCTGCGGCCATAAACGAGATTCCAGGATGTAGTGTTGCCTCCCTGGTGCAAGGGTCAAGGATGTCTCAGAGTGGCTGCAGTGCATTCTGGAGGGGGAGGGGGAACAGCCAGCTGTCGTGGTACATGTAGGTACCAACGATATAGGTAAAAAAAGGGATGAAGTCCTACAAGCTGAATTTAGGGAGCTAGGAGTTAAATTAAAAAGTAGGATTTCAAAGATAGTAATCTCAGGATTGCTACCAGTGCCACGTGCTAGTCAGAGTAGGAATTGCAGGATAATTCAGATGAATACGTGGCTTGAGGAATGGTACAAGGAGAAGCGATTCAAATTCCTGGGGCATTGGAACCGGTTCTGGGGAAGGTGGGATCAGTACAAACTGAACGGTCTGCACCTGGGCAGGACCGGAACCTATGTCCTAGGCGGAGTGTTTGCTAGTGCTGTTGCGAATGGGTTAAACTAATATGGCAGAGGGATGGGAACCTATGCTGGGAGGCAGAGGGAAGTAAAAAGGGGGAAGAAGCAAAAGGTAGGAAGGAGAAAAGCAAGAGTGGAGGGCAGAGAAATCAAGGGCAAAAATCAAAAAGGGTCACATTACAACATAATTCTAAAAGGACAAAGAGTGTTGAAAAAACAAGCCTGAAGGCTCTGAGTCTCAATGCGAGGAGCATTCGTAATAAGATGGCCAAATTAATTGTGCAGATAGCTGTTAATGGGCATGATGTAATTGGGATTACAGAGACATGGCTCCAGGGTAACCAAGGCTGGGAATTCAACATCCAGGGGTATTCAATATTCAGGAAGGATAGACAGGAAGGAAAGGAGGTGGGGTAGCGTTAATGGTTAAAGAGGAGGTTAACGCAATAGTAAGGAAGGACATTAGCTTGGATATGTGGAATCTATATGGGTAGAGCTGCGAAACACCAAAGGGCAGAAAACGTTAATGGGAGTTGTGTACAGACCACCAAATAGTAGTAGGGAGGTTGAGGATGGCATCAAACAGGAAATTAGGGACGCATGCAATAAGGGTACAGCAGTTATCATGGGTGACTTTAACCTACATATTGATTGGGCTAACCAAACTGGTAGCAATACGGTGGTGGAGGATTTCCTGGAGTGTATAAGGGATGGTTTTCTTGACCAATATGTCGAGGAACCAACGAGAGAGCAGGCCATCCGAGACTGGGTCTTGTGTAACGAGAGAGGATTAATTAGCAATCTGTTCGTGCGTGGCCCCGTGGGGAAGAGTGACCATGGTATGGTAGAATTCTTCATTAAGCTGGAGAGCGACACAGTTAATTCACAGACTAGGGTCCTGAAGTTAAAGAGAGGAAACTTCGATGGTATGAGGTGTCATTTGGTTAGGATAGATTGGCGAATTATACTAAAAGGGTTAGAAACATAGAAACATAGAAAATACGTGCAGGAGCAGGCCATTCAGCCCTTCTAGCCTGCACCACCATTCAATGAGTTCATGGCTGAACATGAAACTTCAGTACCCCCTTCCTGTTTTCTCCCGATACCCCTTGATCCCCCGAGTAGTAAGGACTTCATCTAACTCCCTTTTGAATATATTTAGTGAATTGGCCTCAACTACTTTCTGTGGTAGAGAATTCCACAGGTTCACCACTCTCTGGGTGAAGAAGTTTCTCCGCATCTCGGTCCTAAATGGCTTACCCCTTATCCTTAGACTGTGACCCCTGGTTCTGGACTTCCCCAACATTGGGAACATTCTTCCTGCATCTAACCTGTCTAAACCCGTCAGAATTTTAAACGTTTCTATGAGGTCCCCTCTCATTCTTCTGAACTCCAGTGAATACAAGCCCAGTTGATCCAGTCTTTCTTGATAGGTCAGTCCCACCATCCCGGGAATCAGTCTGGTGAATCTTCGCTGCACTCCCTCAATAGCAAGAATGTCCTTCCTCAAGTTAGGAGACCAAAACTGTACACAATACTCCAGGTGTGGCCTCACCAAGGCCCTGTACAACTGTAGCAACACCTCCCTGCCCCTGTACTCACATCCCCTCGCTATGAAGGCCAACATGCCATTTGCTTTCTTAACCGCCTGCTGTACCTGCATGCCAACCTTCAATGACTGATGTACCATGACACCCAGGTCTCGTTGCACCTTCCCTTTTCCTAATCTGGCACCATTCAGATAATAGTCTGTCTCTCTGTTTTTACCACCAAAGTGGATAACCTCACATTTATCCACATTATACTTCATCTGCCATTCATTTGCCCACTCACCTAACCTATCCAAGTCACTCTGCAGCCTCATAGAATCCTCCTCGCAGCTCACGCTGCCACCCAACTTAGTGTCATCCGCAAATTTGGAGATACTACATTTAATCCCCTCGTCTAAATCATTAATGTACAATGTAAACAGCTGGGGCCCCAGCACAGAACCTTGCGGTACCCCACTAGTCACTGCCTGCCATTCTGAAAAGTACCCATTTACTCCTACTCTTTGCTTCCTGTCTGACAACCAGTTCTCAATCCACGTCAGCACACTACCCCCAATCCCATGTGCTTTAACTTTGCACATTAATCTCTTGTGTGGGACCTTGTCGAAAGCCTTCTGAAAGTCCAAATATACCACATCAACTGGTTCTCCTTTGTCCACTTTACTGGAAACATCCGCAAAAAATTCCAGAAGATTTGTCAAGCATGATTTCCCTTTCACAAATCCATGCTGACTTGGACCTATCATGTCACCATTTTCCAAATGCGCTGCTATGATATCCTTAATAATTGATTCCATCATTTTACCCACTACTGAGGTCAGGCTGACCGGTCTATAATTCCCTGTTTTCTCTCTCCCTCCTTTTTTAAAAAGTGGGGTTACATTGGCTACCCTCCACTCGATAGGAACTGATCCAGAGTCAATGGAATGTTGGAAAATGACTGTCAATGCATCCGCTATTTCCAAGGCCACCTCCTGAAGTACTCTGGGATGCAGTCCATCAGGCCCTGGGGATTTATCGGCCTTCAATCCCATCAATTTCCCCAACACAATTTCCCGACTAATAAAGATTTCCCTCAGTTCCTCCTCCTTACTAGACCCTCTGACCCCTTTTATATCTGGAAGGTTGTTTGTGTCCTCCTTAGTGAATACCGAACCAAAGTACTTGTTCAATTGGTCTGCCATTTCTTTGTTCCCCGTTATGACTTCCCCTGATTCTGACTGCAGGGTACCTACGTTTGTCTTTACTAACCTTTTTGTCTTTACATACCTATAGAAACTTTTGCAATCCGCCTTAATGTTCCCTGCAAGCTTCTTCTCGTACTCCATTTTCCCTGCCCTAATCAAACCCTTTGTCCTCCTCTGCTGAGTTCTAAATTTCTCCCAGTCCCCGGGTTCGCTGCTATTTCTGACCAATTTGTATGCCACTTCCTTGGCTTTAATACTATCCCTGATTTCCCTTGATAGCCACGGTTGAGCCACCTTCCCTTTTTTATTTTTACGCCAGACAGGAATGTACAATTGTTGTAATTCATCCATGCGGTCCTCTAAATGTCTGCCATTGCCCATCCACAGTCAACCCCTTAAGTATCATTCGCCAATCTATCCTAGCCAATTCACGCCTCATACCTTCAAAGTTACCCTTCTTTAAGTTCTGGGCCATGGTCTCTGAATTAACTGTTTCATTCTCCATCCTAATGCAGAATTCCACCATATTATGGTCACTCTTCTCCAAGGGGCCTCGCACAATGAGATTGCTAATTAATCCTCTCTCATTACACAACACCCAGTCTAAGATGGCCTCCCCCCTAGTTGGTTCCTCGACATATTGGTCTAGAAAACCATCCCTTATGCACTCCAGGAAATCCTCCTACACCGTATTGCTTCCAGTTTGGCTAGCCCAATCTATGTGCATATTAAAGTCACCCATTATAACTGCTGCACCTTTATTGCATGCACCCCTAATTTCCTGTTTGATGCCCTCCCCAACATCACTACTACTGTTTGGAGGTCTGTACACAACTCCCACTAATGTTTTTTGCCCTTTGGTGTTCTGCAGCTCTACCCATATAGATTCCACATCATCCAAGCTAATGTCTTTCCTAACTATTGCATTAATCTCCTCTTTAACCAGCAATGCTACCCCACCTCCTTTTCCTTTTATTCTATCCTTCCTGAATGTTGAATACCCCTGGATGTTGAGTTCCCAGCCCTGATCATCCTGGAGCCACGTCTCCGTAATCCCAATCACATCATATTTGTTAACATCTATTTGCACAGTTAATTCATCCACCTTATTGCGGATACTCCTTGCATTAAGACACAAAGCCTTCAGGCTTGTTTTTTTAACACCCTTTGTCCTTTTAGAATTTTGCTGTACAGGGGCCCTTTTTGTTCTTTGCCTTGGGTATCTCTGCCCTCCACTTTTACTCATCTCCTTTCTGTCTTTTGCTTCTGTCTCCATTTTGTTTCCCTCTATCTCCCTGCATTGGTTCCCATCCCCCTGCCATATTAGTTTGCCAGTGCTATTGTTCCAGTGTTGAAGAGTGATGGCACTGTCAGGATTTGTGGAGACTACAAGGTTACAATTAACCGATTTTCAAAACAGGATCAGTAGCCGTTACCAAAGGCTGATGACCTGTTCGCCATGCTAGCTGGTGGAAAGCCGTTCACTAAACTGGATCTGACGTTGGCCTATATGACACAGGAGCTTGTCAACACTTTGAGGAAACTCACCTGCATCAACACCCATAAAGGACTGTTTGTCTACAACAGGTTTCCTTTTGGAATTCGTTCGGCTGCAGCCACATTTCAGAGGAATATGGAGAGTCTACTGAAGTCCTAGAACTTTCGTGTTTCAAGATGACATTCTGGTCACAGGTCATGACATTATTCAACATCTGAACAATCTTGAAGAAGTCCGACATTGTCTGGACAAAGTGGGACTCAGGCTGAAACGTTCGAAGTGTGTCTTCATGGCATCTGAAGTTGAATTCCTGGGGAGGAAGATTAGAAACATAGAAAGTACTGCAGGAGTAGGCCATTCGGCCTTCGAGCCTGCAACACCGTTCAATAAGATCATGGCTGATCATTCACCTCAGTACCCTTTTCCTGCTTTCTCTCCATACCCCTTGATCCCTTTAGCAAAAGACAGAAAGGAGATGAGTAAAAGTGGAGGGCAGAGAAACCCAAGGCAAAAAACAAAAAGGGCCACTGTACAGCAAAATTCTAAAGAGTCAAAGTGTAATAAAAAGGCAAGCATGAAACCTCGGTGCCTCAATGCGAAGAGTATTCGGAACCCAGGAGAGGGCTCTGAGCTAGTTAGAATGGGTGAGAGCTCAGATGAACAGGACCCCAAGAAAGAATGCAGAAGGCAGGAGGCAACAGAGCAGAGTAGCACTGGGGTAAGTGTAAACCACAAGGTGATAGGAAGGGACAATATGTATGAATATAAAGGGGCTGCAGGAGGGGTCAAAACTAAAAATCATGGTTTAAAAACTAGTATTAAAACACTCTACCTAAACGCACGCAGCGTTCGAAATAAAGTAAATGAGTTGACGGCACAAATTATTACAAATGGGTATGATTTGGTGGCCATTACAGAAACGTGGTTGCAGGGTGGTCAAGACTGGGAATTAAACTGGGTATCTGACAATTCGGAAAGATAGACAAGAAGGGAAAGGAGGTGGGGTAGCTCTGTTAATAAAGGATGATATCAGGGCAGCTGTGAGAGACGATATTGGCTCTAATGAACAAAATGTTGAATCATTGTGGGTGGAGATTAGAGATAGTAAAGGAAAAAAGTCACTGGAGGGCGTAGTTTATAGGCCCCCAAATAATAACTTCATGGTGGGGCGGACAATAATCAAGGGAATAATGGAGGCATGTGAAAAAGGAACGGCAGTAATCATGGGTGATTTTAACCGACATATCGATTGGTCAAATCAAATTGCACGGGGTAGCCTTGAGGAGGAATTCATAGAATGCATACGGGATTGTTTCTTAGAACAGTATGTTACAGAATCTACAAGGGAGCAAGCTATCTTAGATCTGGTCCTGTGTAATGAGACAGGAATAATAAACGATCTCCTAGTAAAAGAACCTCTCGGAATGAGTGATCACAGTATGGTTGAATTTGTAATACAGATTGAGGGTGAGGAAGTAGTGTCTCAAATGAGCGTACTATGCTTCAACAAAGGGGACTACAGTGGGATGAGGGCAGAGTTGGCTAAAGTAGACTGGGAACACAGACTAAACAGTGGCACAATTAAGGAACAGTGGAGGACTTTTAAGGAGCTCTTTCATAGTGCTCAACAAAAATATATTCCAGTGAAAAAGGGTGGTAAGAAAAGGGATAACCAGCCGTGGATAATCAAGGAAATAAAAGAGAGTATCAAATTAAAAACCAATACGTATAAGGTGGCCAAAGTCAGTGGGAAAATAGAAGATTGGGAAAATGTTAAACGACCGCAAAGAATGACTAAGAAAGCAATAAAGAAAGGAAAGATAGATTACGAAAGTAAACTTGCGCATAACATAAAAACAGATAGTAAAAGCTTTTACCGATATATAAAACGGAAAAGAGTGACTAAAGTAAATGTTGGTCCCTTAGAAGATGAGAAGGGGGATTTAATAATGGGAAATGTGGAAATGGTTGAGACCTTAAGCAATTATTTTGCTTCGGTCTTCACAGTGGAAGACACAAAAACCAGGCCAAAAATTGCTGGTCACTGGAATGTGGGAAGGGAGGACCTTGAGATAATCACTATTACTAGGGGGTTAGTGCTGGACAGGCTAATGGGACTCAAGGTAGACAAGTCCCCTGGTCCTGATTAAATGCATCCCAGGGTGTTAAAAGAGATGGCGGAAGTTATAGCAGATGCATTTGTTATAATCTACCAAAATTCTCTGGACTCTGGGGAGGTACCAGCGGATTGGAAAGCAGTTAATGTAACGTCTCTGTTTAGAAAAAGGGGGCAGACAAAAGGCAGGTAACTATAGGCCAGTTTGTTTAACATCTGTAGTGGGGAAAATGCTTGAAGCTATCATTAAGGAAGAAATAGCGGGACATCTAGATAGGAATAGTGCAATCAAGCAGACGCAACATGGATTCATGAAGAGGAAATCATGTTTAACTAATTTATTGGAATTCTTTGAAGATATAACGAGCATGGTGGATAGAGGTGTACTGATGGATGTGGTGTATTTAGATTTCCAAAAGGCATTCGATAAGGTGCCACACAAAAGTTACTGCAGAAGATAAAAGTACGCGGAGTCAGAGGAAATGTATTAGCATGGATCGAGAATTGACTGGCTAACAGAAAGCAGAGAGTCGGGATAAATGGGTCCTTTTCAGGTTGGAAATCGGTGGTTAGTGGTGTGCCACAGGGATCGGTGTTGGGACCACAACTGTTTACAATATACATAGATGACCTGGAAGAGGGGACAGAGTGTAGTGTAACAAAATTTGTAGATGACACAAAGATTAGTGGGAAAGCGGGTTGTGTAGAGGACACAGAGAGGCTGCAAAGAGATTTAGATAGGTTAAGCGAATGGGCTAAGGTTTGGCAGATGGAATACAATGTCGGAAAATGTGAGGTCATCCACGTTGGAAAAAAAAATAAAAAGGAATATTATTTGAATGGAGAGAAATTACAACATGCTGCGGTGCAGAGGGACCTGGGGATCCTTGTGCATGAATCCCAAAAAGTTAGTTTGCAGGTGCAGAGGTAATCAGGAAGGCGAATGGAATGTTGGCCTTCATTGCGAGAGGGATGGAGTACAAAAGCAGGGAGGTCCTGCTGCAACTGTACAGGGTATTGGTGAGGTCGCACCTGGAGTACTGCATGCAGTTTTGGTCGCCTTACTTGAGGAAGGATATACTAGCTTTGGAGGGGTACAGAGACGATTCACTAGGCTGATTCCGGAGATGAGGGGGTTACCTTATGATGATAGATTGAGTAGACTGGGTCTTTACTCGTTGGAGTTCAGAAGGATGAGGGGTGATCTTATAGAAACATTTAAAATAATGAAAGGGATAGACAAGATGGAGGCAAAGAGGTTGTTTCCCCTGGTCGGGTAGACTAGAACTAGGGGGCACAGCCTCAAAATACGGGGGAGCCAATTTAAAACCGAGTTGAGAAGGAATTTCTTCTCGCAGAGGGTTGTGAATCTGTGAAATTCTCTGTCCAAGGAAGCAGTTGAGGCTAGCTCATTGAATGTATGTAAATCACAGATAGATAGATTTTTAACCAATAAGGGAATTAAGGGTTTATGTGGAGCAGGCGGATAAGTGGAGCTGAGTCCACGGCCAGATCAGCCATGATCTTGTTGAATGGCGGAGCAGGCTCGAGGGGCTAGATGGCCGACTCCTGTTCCTAATTCTTATTTTCTTATGTTCTTATGTTAAACTCGACCGGTGATATGACCCCTTCACGTTGGAGTCTGTCAAGCTCAATTTCAACCTTCTCCTTCATTATGTAGGGAACAGACCGAGCTTTATGATATACAGGCCTTGCATCAGAATCCAGGTGAATCTGCACCTTGGCTCCAGTAAACTTACCAATGCCCGGGTTCAAACAAAGAAGGAAACTTCTTCAACACTTGAGCACATGTGATGACACCGCTTTGATATCATTCCAATTCCACTTGATTTTCTTGAGCCAATTCCTGCCGAACAGCATTGGTCCATTACCTGGGACAATTCATAACGGTAGATCATGAACCACACCATCATATGACACCTTGACTACAGCACTGCCAATCACCAGTATGAGTTTCTTAGTGTAAGTACGCAACTTGGCATTGACTGGACTCAGCTTAGGCTTCACAGCCTCAGTGTTCCACAGCTTGTCAAATGTCCTTTGGTTCATTATCGACTGACTCACACCCGTGTCCAGCTCCATTGATACAGGCATGCCATTCAGCTTTACATTAACGATTATCGGCTGGCTCCTTCCCAAGAATGAATACACCATACACTTCCTCCTCGGGTTGTGTATCCAGGCCAGCGCTAGACTGCAATGTGATGAGTGGCAGCACGCTTGCTCAATTGTGGGTACATAATCTGAAGATGCCCCACTTTCGAACAGCCATTACAGGAGTACTGTTTAAACCGACACTGATGAGACCGAAGATTGCCCCCACAACGCCAACAGGGTGAAATCGGATTCGTACCAGTCGGTGGACTTTGAGCAGCTACAGGTTTCAAATAAGCAGTTGACTGGGCCCTGCCATAAGCAGCTCTGCCAAACGATGGCACAATCTTGTTTACAGCACTTGCCGTGGAGCTCCAACCCTTCGATGATATCTGCCTCAAATTATCATCAGTCATCATGCATGGCTGGGCAGTCGTGATGGCCTTACTCAAATCCAGCTTCTCTTTGGCCAATAACTTCCAAAGAATCACATCATGGTTGATGCCTATCATGAAGAAATCTCGCAGCATGTCTTCCAACATGTTCCTGAACTTACACGGCTCAGCAAGACATCACAGGTCGGCGACGAATCCCGACACATCCTGGTCCTCAGCACGAATATGTGTATAGAAGCGATAGCGTGAGATGATAATCCCCTCTTTTGACCACGCACCAAAGCACACAAATCTCCATATTCTTTGTCCATTGGACATAAAGGTGAGAGAAGATTCTTCATGAGGCCATACATTTTTGGACCACAAATGGTGGGGAAAACCACCCTGCGCCAAACTGCATCAGCCTTTCCCTCCATTTTGTTAGGCACAAAATACTGATCCAGGCGGCCGATAAAATCCGCCCAATCCTCACCATCCGCGAGTCCCTCCAGAATTTCAATAGTGCCCATTATACATGCAAAGATTCTTAAGTTACCTCGTAGCCAAATGTAAGAATGTAATGACTCAAAAGACTTGTTACTGTAAACTGCCTCAGGTGTAAACCTGAGCTAACTTTATTCGCGCCCAAAGTAACCCGCTTGACATGGTACCTGCGCTTATATACCAGTGAACGCGCAAGCGCATGTACAGCCCGATGACCTCCGACAGTGGCGCCCCCTGTTGTCTGGTGACCCCAAGCATAAATACATAACAAGCACCTTACCACAGGGCACCCCATTTGTCCCCAGGAAGGAGCTGACCCCTCGGAGGTTTCGTGGATGCGGCAGGTCTGGTCCACGAGCGCGACATGAGAGCGGAGAGATGGTACAGTAGTCCAGGAGGACTGTAGACATTGGTGACCAGCTCCTCAATGCATTGGGCGGCATATCCCGAAAGCTGGCCACCATGACTGAATATGTTCCACGGATGGTGGAGGCCCTGGAGCCGATAGCCAGGAACACTTCTGGATCAGAGAATGTTCCCCCCTCGGCACCCCCCGCTCCTGTACCCGTCCAACTACCGACTCTGCCATCATCTCCCGCAATGAGGCACTGCCTGAGGAGCTCTTCGGCCAGACAGCGTGGAGCGAAGAGAGATGGGGCGCGGGGGGGTTGGTAGAGGTGGGGAGAAGAAGGGGAGGGGGAGAAGAAAAGTGAGGTGAATGTTCGCAGATGATGGCTGTATGCAATTTGTTGTAATGTATGAGGGGGGAGGGGACCACCCTCCTGCTTTGCATTTGTATTCTGTGTTGCTGGACATGTTGACCATTTGATTGATGTCAATGGTGGAAAAAGTGAGGTGTGGGCGGGGGTGGGGTGTTTTTGCCCATGATACTTATGATTTCAGACCAATGTTGGTATAAATTTTTTTTAATTGAACATAACCTTGTTGTGCATTGTCTCAGATAGCTGAACCATTACACACTGGTGATTCCTTAACATGAAAGGCTTAAATAAAACTTAACTTCAATCAACGGAAACTTTAACTGGCACCAAGGTGATGGTCAACATTGATGTCTGAGCTGCACACACACAGTAGTGTGTCAGCATTGTCACTCACAGCAACGTTCTTTCAGACAAATCGTTCAGATATCAGCTCCTCACGTAAGAGTCTTGCAGCTATGTAGCCACCACGGGCCCTTTCCTGCTGTCTGGAGAGGGGCATGGGCATGGTTGCATAGCCAGCCTGATTGTCTGGCCCTAGGTCAGTGTCCAGCCCCTCGTCCTCCCTCTCCTGAAGTGAAGCATCAGTCCCTTCTGGCAATTCTTGGCCCCTCCTGATAGCCAGGTTGTACAGCATGGAGCACACGACCACGAATTAAGCTACATGTTCAAGGTTGTATTGTAGCTCCCCTCCTGAATGGTCCAGGCATCTGAAGTGCAGCTTAAGCACAGTTATTGTTTTCTGGACTACATTGCGTGTGTCTCTGTGGTTCTAATTGTATCGCTTCTCGGCTTCAGTGTGCGTGTCACACATCAGGGTCATCAGCCAGGTGGCTAGGCCATATCGGTTGTCACCAAGCATCCAGCATTGTCCTTGTTATGTTCATAATAAAGTAACGTAACTGAGTGCTGTAGACATGAGTAAGTGTGACCTTAGCTCCTTTATTTTAACTCCAGAGTGCCGGTACAGCATGGGAGGCCTGCTTATATACAGTGCTCCCAAGGGATGCTGGGATCCCTTAGGACTCCAACAGGTATGCCCTCTGGTGGCGGTGTGATACTGGTTACATAGGGTTGCATACATAACATCACTCCCTCCCAAAGTCAATAGTACACTTATTTACAGGGTGAGACGATCTGGGGCTTTTCGCTCCCTTGTCGATCGTCTCGGTACAAATACAGGTGTAGATGAGTTGGTTGGTTCTTCGCTCGGCTGCTGGCCTTGCTCGGCTGCTGAGGATGGTGAGCTCAGCTTCGTGGTCAATCGTGACGTCGGTTGCCACTTGTATGTGTGTTGGAGGGTTGAAGTTGGTGGTGTCCTCTTCGGTTGCTCGTGGCTGTCTGTGAATCGCAGTTTGGTTTGGTCCAAATGCTTTCTGCAAGTTAGTCCATGGGATCTGGCTATAGTTTTCATCATTACTATGCCTGGGTGGGTATTGTGTTGGTCGCTTATGAACATTTCCCTGCCATTGTTAGGCAAAACCACGCGATTGCCCCACAAAAGACAGTCCACCTGTATGGACATTTCGTCTTTACGCCGCTGGAACAATTTGATCGTTTCATGCATCTCCACTGGGACACTGGACCAGCTCCAATGGAGGACACAGTTTTTTTTACAAGGGACAGTAAAGGATCCTGGCTGGTCCAGGTCCTGATCTGGTGGGCCATAACGGGTGACTTTTCGTTTTCAAATGCATCCATCACCAAGAGCAAGTCTGCAGGCTGTGCCATTTCCACCTCGGTGGTGGGCACTTGTAGCCGACTGAGAACATCGCAGTTCTCTGTGCCTGGTCAGTGGTGGATTACATAGTTATATGCAGACAGCGTAAGCGCCCACCTTTGGATGTGGGCAGAGGCATTGGTATTAATCCCTTTGCTCTCTGAGAATAGCGATATGAGCAGTTTATGGTTAGTTTCTAGCTCAAACTTAAGACCAAGCAGATGCTGGTGCATTTTTTTCACCCCGTAAACGCATGCCAGAACTTCTTTTTCAATCATGCTGTAGGCCCTTTCGGCCTTGGACAGATTCCTGGACGCATAGGCAATTGGTTGCAATGTTCCCGATTCGTTAGCTTGTTGTAACACACAACCGACCCCATACGAAGACGCATCACAAGCTAGCACTAAACGTTTACATGGGTTATACAGAACAAGCAGTTTGTTGGAACATAACAGATTTCTGGCTTTCTCAAAAGCAGTCTCTTGTGATTTCTCACATACCCAGTCATCTCCCTTGCGTAGCAGCACATGTAGGTGTTCTAGCAAGGTGCATAAACTGGGTAGGAAATTTCCGAAATAGTTGAGGAGTCCCAGGAATGACCGCAGATCTGTCACGTTCTGTGGTCTCGGTGCATTCTTGATGGCCTCCGTCTTGGCGTCGGTGGGTCTGATGCCGTCTGCCGCGATTCTTCTCCCTAAGAACTTGACCTCTGGTGCCAGTAAAACACACTTTGAGCGTTTCAACCTGAGTCCCACGCGATCTAGCCGACTTAGAACCTCTTCCAGGTTCTTCAAGTGTTCGATGGTGTCCTGACCTATGATCAATATGTCGTCCTGGTAAACCACGGTGCGTGGAACCCTCTTTAACATGCTCGTCATTTTCCTTTGAAAAATAGCCGCGGCCGATCGAATCCCAAACGGGCATATATTTTAGATGAACAGACCTTTGTGCGTGTTGATGCAGATGAGGCCTTTCGAAGATTCCGCCAGCTCCTGCATCATGTAGGCCGAGGTCAGGTCCAACTTGGTGAACGTCTTCCCGCCTGCCAGGGTTGCAAATAGGTCGTCTGCCTTGGGTAGTGGGTACTGGTCCCGCCGCGAAAAACGGCAAATCGTTACTTTAACGTCCCCACAAATTCTGACCGTGCCATCGCCCGCGAGGACCGGAACAATTGGACTGGCCCACTCATTGAATTTCACCGGCGCGATGATGCCTTCTCGCTGCAGCCTGTCCAATTTGATTTCCACTTTCTCTCTCATGATATATGGCACCGCCCACAACTTGTGGTGGATGGGTCGTGTACCGGGAACCAAGTCGATCTGCACCTTCGCCCCTGAGAAACTTCTAATGCCTGGCTCAAACAACGACGGAAACTTGCTCAGAATCTTGGCATATGAGGCGTCGTCGACGGACGAAAGCGCTCGGATGTCATCCCAGTTCCAATGGATTTTTCCCAGCCAGCTTCTGCCGAACAGTGTGGGGCCATCTCCTGGTACAATCCATAGTGGTAGTTCGTACACCGCTCCATCATAGGAGACTTTTACTGCTGTGCTGCCAATTACAGGGATCAGCTCTTTAGTGTAAGTTCTCAGCTTGGTATAAATGGGGCTAAGCTTGGGCCTGTGTGCCTTGCTGCATCACAGCCTGTCGAAGGCCTTTTTGCTCATGACAGACTGACTCGCACCCGTGTCCAGTTCCATGGATACTGGAATTCCGTCCAGTTCGACTTTTAGCATGATCGGTGGACATTTTGTAGTGAAGGTGTGTACCCCGTACACTTCTGCCTCCTCGGTTCGAGTCTGCAGTTCAGCCTGATCCGCCATGGATCGATTCTCCTCTGCAACGTGGTAGTTTGCAGGGTTTGCAGTTTGTCTGCACATTCGCTGGAGGTGTTCCATTGTTCCGCAGCCTTTGCACGCATAGTGTTTGAAGCGGCATGATGGGCTCGATGATCACATCCGCAGCGCCAACAAGGTGTCAACTGCCTCGCATTAACGCTTGATGGCGGTCTCTGGGTCATCTGAGGTCGTACAGCTGCAGGTGTGTACGTTCTGCCATGTACATTCCTGCCTGAAAGTGGCATTACTTTGTGTACAATACTTGCCGAAATCTCTTTATGCTGCGAAATTTGTTTGGCGTTATTGCTGGTGGACATAAATGCCTGGGCTATCGTTATGGCTTTGCTCAGGTTCGGTGTTTCAACAGTCAATAATGTGCGAAGGATATACTCATGGCCAATGCCAAGCACAAAGAAGTCTCTTAGCATTTGCTCAAGGAATCCATCGAATTCGCAATATCCTGCAAGGCGCCTTAGTTCAGCGACGCAGCTCGCCACTTCCTGGCCTTCAGACCGTTGACATGTGTAAAATCGATACCTTGTCGTCAGAACGCTCTCCTTCGGATTTAGGTGCTCCCGGACCAGCATACACAGTTCTTCATACGATTTGATTGTTGGTTTCACTGGATCAAGAAGATTCTTCATGAGGCCATAGGTTGTTGCCCCACAGGCGGTGAGGAGGATCGCCCTTCGTTTGGCAGCGTTCTCATCCCCTTCCAACTCATTGGCCATGAAGTGTTGGTCGAGTCACTCCACGAAGGCCTCCCAATCGTCACCTTCTGAAAATTTCTCCAGGACACCAACAGTTCTCTGCACTTTTGCATCATGGCTCGTTATCTCGTCACCAGTTGTTATGTTTGTTGTGTATGGAGAAAGAGTCAGACTGAACACTGTGAGCTGAAAGTAAAGTGAGACCTTAGTCTTTTATTGCAGGTCTCCAAAGTGTCTCTCCAACCTGTGAAGCCTTCTTAAATACCTGTGCTCCCAAGGGATTATGGGATCCCTTGGGACTCCGGGGAATGAGCCCTCTGGTGGCTGTACAGAGTAAATACAAGTCGACATTTATAACATTCCCCTCCAAAGTCAATAGTGTAACTATTTACAATATGAGTCGATCTGGGGCCCTTCTTGCCCTGGTTGATCATCTCTGTGTGAAAGCTGGTGTTGTTGAATCATTTGTTGGGCCCTCGCTGGGCTGCTGTGCAGCTGGCCTTGCTGGACTACCTGGTGTGTTGGGCCCTGCAGGGCTGCTGTGGATGATGGGTTCTGCTTCGTGGTCAACCGTGGTGTCAGTTGCCACTGGTGTGTGTGTTGGGGGATCAAAAAAGATCGGGTCCAAGGTGGGTTTGGTCAGGGTAGACCACGAATCTGAGTTTGATTTGGTCCAAGTGTTTCCGGTGAATGAGTCCATTTGAAAGTTTGACCCGAAACACCCTGCTCCCGTCTTTGGCCACGACTGTGCCAGGAAGCCACTTGGGACCTTGTCCATAATTTAATACAAATACAGGATCATTGACTTCAATCTCGCGTGGCACATTTGCGCTATCATGGTATGCACTTTGTTGAAGCCGCCTGCTCTCTACCTGTTCATCGAGATCAGGGTGAACGAACGAGAACCTTGTCTTAAGTGCTCTTTTCATAAGCAGTTGAGCAGGTGGGATCCCAGTGAGTGAGTGTGGTCTCGTGCGGTAGCTAAGCAGGACTTGGGATAGGCGAGTCTGCAGTGAGCCTTCAGTTACTCTCATCAAGCCTTGCTTGATGGTTTGCACTGCTTTCTCTGCCTGACCACTGGACGCTGGTTTAAACGGGGCAGAGGTGATATGTTTGATCCTGTTACAGGTCATGAATTCTTTGAACTCAGCACTGGTAAAACATGGCCCATTGTCACTCACCAGGACATCAGGTACGTCGTGTGTGGCAAACATGGCCCGCAGGCTTTCAGTGGTGGCAGCGGACGTGTTAGCCAACATTATCTCACATTCAATCCACTTGGAGTACGCGTCTACAAACACAAGGAACATTTTACCCAAGAACGGGCCTGCATAGTCGACATGTACCCTAGACCACGGTTTGGAGGGCCAAGACCATAAACTTAGTGGTGCCTCCCTGGGTACATTGCTTACTGCGAGCATGTATTACATCTGTGAACGCAGGACTCTAAGTCCGCATCGATAGGGGACCACCACACGTGGGATCTGGCTATTGCTTTCATCATTACGATGCCTGGGTGGGTACTGTAGAGGTAATTGATGAAGGTGTCTCTGCCCTTCTTGGGGACCACTACTCGATTGCCCCACAGAAGGCAGTTTCCCTGTATAGACATTTCATCTTTGCACCGCTGGAACGGCTTTATCTCTTCCTGCATTTCCACTGGGACATTGAACCAGCTCCCGTGAAGCACACAGCTTTTGACTAGAGATAATAAGGGGTCCTGGCTTGTCCAGGTTTTGATCTGCCGGGCAGTGACGGATGATTGCTCACTCCCAAATGCTTCCATAACCATGGCTAGATCTGTGGGCTGTGCCATTTCCACCCCCGTGGTGGGCAATGGCAGCCTACTGAGAGCATGGGCGCAGTTTTCTGTGCCTGGCCTGTGCCGGATGGCATAGTTGTATGCGGACAACGTGAGCGCCCATCTCTGGATGCGGGCCGATACGTTGGTATTTATCTCTTTACTCTTCGAAAAAAGGGATTTAAGTGGCTTATGGTCAGTTTCCAATTCGAATTTTAGCCCAAACAGATATTGATGCATTTTCTTTACCTGACAGACACACGCTAACACTTCTTTTACAACCATGCTGTAGGCTCTCTCGGCCTTAGACAGACTCCTGGATGCAGAAACAACCAGTTGCAGTTTCTCAAAATCATTAGCTTGTTGCAATACACACCCGACGCCAAATGACGACGCATCACAATTTTCTCGCTTTTACAAAGGCATTTTCTTGGCTTTTGCCCCAAGCCCATTCACCTCCTTTTCATACTAAGACATGTAGTGATTCTAGCAGGGTGCTGAGACCCGGTAAGAAGTTACAAAACTAGTTCAAGAGACCAGAAACGACCGCAGCTCCGTCACGTTCTGTGATCTCGGTGCGTTCTCGATTGCCTCAGTCTTCACGTTGGTGGGCCTGATGCCGTCCGCCGCAATGCTCCTTCCCAGGAACTCCACTTCAGGTGCCAGGAAAATGCACTTCGAGCGTTTTAACCTCAGCCCCACGCGGTTGAGTCGACTAAGGACCTCCTCCAGGTTCTGCAGGTGCTCGACTGTGTTCCGATCTGTGACCAAGATGTCGTCCTGGAAGACCACGGTGTGCGGAACCGACTTCAGTAAACTTTCCATGTTTCTCTGGAATATCGTCATCGCTGATCGGATTCCAAATGGGCATCTGTTATAAACAAAAAGACCTTTGTGCGTGTTGATGCCTTCGTCAGCCTTCGATGATTTCTCCAGTTCCTGGATCATGTAGGCTGAAGTCAGATCCAGCTTTGTGAACATCTATCCTCCTGCCAGTGTTGCAAAGAGGTCGTCGGCTTTTGGTAGTTGGATCTATCCTCCTCTGCAACGTGGTGGTTTTCAGGTTTAACAGGCTTAGCAGCTCGCCTGCACACTCGTTGGAGGTGTCTCATTGTTCCACAGCCCTTGCAAACGTATCCTTTGAATCGGCTGAATGGAAACAATGATCACCCCCGCAGCGCCAACAAGGTGTTAATGGTCTTGCATTTATCACCCTTGATGGTGGACTCTGAGGCATCTGCGGACGTGTAGCTGCACGTATGTGTGACCTGCTCTGTACGTTACAATTCAAAAACAACATCACTTTGTTCACAGTACTTGTCGCAGCACTTGTGTGCTGAGAGATTTGCTTAGTATTGTCACTGGTGGCAATGAACGCCTGGGCTATCGCTATGGCCTTATTCAAGGTTGGGGTCTCTACAGTCAAAAGCTTGTGAAGTATGGTTTCGTGGCCAATGCCAAGTACAAAAAAGTCTGAGCATGTGCTCCAAATGTCCTTCAAATTCACAATGTCCTGCAAGGCGTCTCAGTTCGGCGACATAACTCGCCACTTCCTGGCCTTCAGACCTTTTGTAGGTGTAGAACCGGTACCACGCCATCAGAACGCTTTCCTTCAGATTAAAATGTGCTCGGACCAGTGTGCACAAATCGTCGTACGATTTCTCAGTGGGTTTCGCTGGGTAAGCAGATTCTTCACGAGGCCATACGTTGGTGCCCCACAGACGGTGAGGAGGTTCGCTCAACGTTTGGCAGCGCTCTCTTCCCCATCTTGCTCGTTGGTCACGAAGTATTGGTCGAGTCGCTCCACAAAAGTTTCCCAATCATCTCCCTCCGAAAATTTCTCCAGGATGCCCATTGTTCTCTGCAACTTTGGGTTCGCTATCTATATCTCGTTGCCAGTTGTTGTCTATGGAGAGTCAGACTGAACACTGTGAACTCAAAGTAAAGTGTGATCTTAGTCTTTTATTGCAGGTCTCCAGAGCGCCTCTCCAACCTGTGAAGCCTTCTTAAATACCTGTGCTCCCAAGGGATTATGGGATCCCTTGGGATCCCAGGGAATGAGCCCTCTGGTGGCTGTACAGAGTAAATACAACAATGTTCATAATTAAGTAATGTAACTGAGTACTGTAGACACGAGTGTGACCTTAGCTCCTTTATTCTAACTCCAGAGTGCCAGTACAGCATTGTAGACCTGCTTATATACAGTGCTCCCAAGGGATGCTGGGATCCCTTGGGACTCCAACAGGTACGCCCTCTGGTGGCGGTGTGATACTGGTTACATCGGGTTGCATACATAACAGTCCTTGTGGCTGACTCTTAAAAATGTCAGAGACAGCACTCTCACGCAGGATGTGAGCCTCATCGAAGCTGCCCGGACATTTGACATTCATTGCCATTATGATGTGGTTGTGGTCGACAACTAGTTGGACCTTCAGGGAGTGAAAGCCTTTACTGTTACAAAAAAACTCTGGGTCCCGAGAAGGTGCCCGCATGGCGATGTGAGTGCACTGTATTGTTCCCTGCACCCTGGGGAACTTAGCAATGCGGTAGAATGCTCCAGCCCTGTCAGTCTGAGCCTCCGTGGTCGTGGGGAAGCTGATAAACGTCCATCCTTCTCGCGTACAGAGCCTCTGTGACCTGTCTAATGCAGCGATAGGTGGCATGGTGAGACAGAAGGGAAATCTCAACCGCGGAGGCCCGAAAGGAACCAGACGTGTAGAAAGACAGTATCGCATTGACCTTGACCTTAACCAACACTGATGTCCTGATGGCAGGCTGCATATATGGCCTGATGAGTTCACATATTTCATTGATCACCACCTTGTGGAAGCGCAGTCTCCGAAGACAGGTGTGCTCGGACACGTCGAGGTAAGACATTTTTCCCTGTAAGTGCGGGGTGTTTATAGTCTGGACCTCCTCCTCATTCTTGCACATCTTAAATTGGGCACATAATGATGTGCATCAGACATTGGGCCATTTGCACTCTGCAGCATCTGCATATTAATCGAGGCAGGCTGAGAAATGGCTGGCCCCATTGCAATGGAAGTATAATAGCGATGGATCAGAAGCAATAATTTCCTCACTACAGTAACCTTCAGTAAACCCCCAATAGTCCAGAGTCTGAAAATATGTCTGTTGAGATAGTCACTTCACCTGAGAAGAACTCCAGAGTCAATCCAAACTCCCCCGAAGTTGAAGCAGCCTTTTGAATGAAGCGACATGCAATTTTAAAATTGGCGCCTACACCGCTGTGATTCGTTCAGAACAGTTCCACTTTTTTTGAGCGGAGTTTTGGCCGAGCGATATTATGGGTGAGATGTGGGTGCAAGATGGGCGATCTCCTGGACGTTAGTTTCGGCAAATGTGATCTTTACGACAAAAAAAAGTGGGCGGTTGGTATTATTGAATCTCGCCGTTAATTACCTGCAGAACCTAACTCTGGGAGATATTATGGCTGTTGATTTCGCCCATTCTGATGATTCCGCACAAAAAAAGTGGGCGGGCAGTATTATTTTTTCCCGGCGTTACACACATGGGGAAAGTAATGCTCACCGATAAGTGTCCAAAAAATGGGCGTCAGTTTCCATTTTGTGGCTAAATGGGCAATATCTGGCCTTTATACGTCATTTCAGTGGTAAAATGGACGTTAAGTGGGCGTTAGGCATGCAAAAAATATGGAAAATCTAGACCTCCACTATTTCTATCCGAATCCTGCAACGACATGCATTTATATGTTATCTTTAACATTAAAAAAGAATCCTAAAATGCTTCACAAGTGCATTTAGATGTGTGAATGGACACAGAGACATGAAGGGAGGTTTTGAGAAGGTTTTTAAAGATGGAGCGCAGGGGAGCTTCAGGCATGGAGTTCCAGTGATCAGGGTCGAGGTGGTTAACGGCTCTGTTTAAAATTGAGGTATGCCATATGTACCTTCTTGGGTTCAGTGGGGTCAGTCACTCCTTGTAAGTGTCTTACTTTGATGGGAGTTTACTCACACTCCCCTATATAATTGCATGGCCATGGGACCCGGGAGTGTAATAATGAAACTCGCCTGTGATCTGGACCAGATTTCAGTGTCCTTTACACTTGAACTGCTTCAATTTCTCAGAGGAGTAAAATGTACAGAGTAAAGATTAGAAAATTAGAGGAGCATGTAACTAGGGTAATGCAATGATCATGGGGAACTTCATGTCGACTGGGCAAACCAAGTTGATAAAAAGTAGTTTGGAGGGCGAGTTCATTAAATGCATTTGAGACAGTTTTCTCGAACAATATGTCGAGGAACCAACTAGGGAACAGGTTATTTTAAATCTAGTTTTGTGTACTGTGACAAGGTTAATTAATAATCTTATAGAAAAGGATCAACAACAACTTATATTTATATAGTGCCTTTAATGTAGCAAAACGTCCCAGGGCACTTTACATTTTTGACACTGAGCCACAGAAGGATATATTAGTTCAGCTGACCAAAAGCTTGGTCAAAGAGATAGGTATTATGGAGCATCTTAAAGGAGGAGAGAGAGGCAGAGGCAGAGAGGTTTAGGGAGGGAATTCCAGAGCTTAGGGGCAAGGCAGCTAAAAGCATGGCCTCCAATGGTGGAATGATTAAAATCGAGAATACGCAAGAGGCCAGAGTTGGAGAGATCTCAAAGGCTTGTAGGGCTGGGGAGGTTACAGAGATAGGGAGGGGGCAAGGCCATGAAGGAATTTTAAAACAAGGATGAGGATTTTAAAATTGAGGTGTTGTTGGACCAGGAACCAGTGCAGGTCATCATGCACAGTAGGGGTGATTGGTGAACAAGTCATGGTGCGAGTTAAGATACGGGCAGCAGAGTTTTGGATGAGCACAAGATTATATAGGGTGGAAGATGGGTGCCAGCCAGGAGAGAATTGGAATAGTTAAATCTAGATGTAACACAGGCATGGATGAGGGTTTCAGCAGCAGATGGGCTGAGGTAGGGTCGGAGTCGGGAGGTGGAAACTTGCAGTTCTGGTGGTGGAGCGGATATCGGGTTCAAAGCTCATTTTGGGGTCAAACACAACATCAAGGTTGCGAACGGTCTGGCTCAGCTTCAGACAGTTCCCAGGGATGGAAATGGTAGTCAGGAAATGGAGTTTGTGGCGGGGACCAAAGACAACGGTTTCAGTCTTGACAATATTTAGTTGGAGGAAATTGCTGCTTATCAAATATTAGAAAAATATTGGAAGAATCCTCTAGGGAAAAGTGAACATAATATGATAAAACTCAACATGAAATTCTGAGAGTGATGTAGAAACATAGAAACATAGAAAATAGGTGCAGGAGTAGGCCATTCAGCCCTTCTAGCCTGCACCAATGAGTTCATGGCTGAACATGCAACTTCAGTACCCCCTTCCTGTTTTCTCGCCATACCCCTTGATCCCCCAAGTAGCAAGGACTTCATCTAACTCCCTTTTGAATATATTTAGTGAATTTGGCTCAACAACTTTCTGTGGTAGAGAATTCCACAGGTTCACCACTCTCTGGGTGAAGAGGTTTCTCCTCATCTCGGTCCTAAATGGCTTACCCCTTATCCTTAGACTGTGACCCCTGGTTCTGGACTTCCCCAACATTGGGAACATTCTTCCTGCATCTAACCCGTCTAAACCCGTCAGAATTTTAAACGTTTCTATGAGGTCCCCTCTCATTCTTCTGAACTCCAGTGAATACAAGCCCAGTTGATCCAGTCTTTCTTGATAGGTCAGTCCCACCATCCCGGGAATCAGTCTGGTGAATCTTCGCTGCACTCCCTCAATAGCAAGAATGTCCTTCCTCAAGTTAGGAGACCAAAACTGTACACAATACTCCAGGTGTGGCCTCACCAAGGCGCTGTACAACTGTAGCAACACCTCCCTGCCCCTGTACTCACATCCCCTCGCTATGAAGGCCAACATGCCATTTGCTTTCTTAACCGTCTGCTGTACCTGCATGCCAACCTTCAATGACTGATGTACCATGACATCCAGGTCTCGTTGCACCTCCTCTTTTCCTAATCTGTCACCATTCAGATAATAGTCTGTCTCTCCATTTTTACCACCAAAGTGGATAACCTCACATTTATCCACATTATACTTCATCTGCCATGCATTTGCCCACTCACCTAACCTACCCAAGTCACTCTGCAGCCTCATAGCATCCTCCTCGCAGCTCACACTGCCACCCAACTTAGTGTCATCCGCAAATTTGGAGATACTGCATTTAATCCCCTCGTCTAAATCATTAATGTACAATGTAAACAGCTGGGGCCCCAGCACAGAACCTTGCGGTACCCCACTAGTCACTGCCTGCCATTCTGAAAAGTACCCATTTACTCCTACTCTTTGCTTCCTGTCTGACAACCAGTTCTCAATCCACGTCAGCACACTACCCCCAATCCCATGTGCTTTAACTTTGCACATTAATCTCTTGTGTGGGACCTTGTCGAAAGCCTTCTGAAAGTCCAAATATACCACATCAACTGGTTCTCCCTCGTCCACTTTACTGGAAACATCCTCAAAAAATTCCAGAAGGTTTGTCAAGCATGATTTCCCTTTCACAAATCTATGCTGACTTGGACCTATCATATCACCATTTTCCAAATGCACTGCTATGACATCCTTAATAATTGATTCCATCATTTTACCCACTACTGAGATCAGGCTGACCGGTTCAATAATTCCCTGTTTTCTCTCTCCCTCCTTTTTTAAAAAGTGGAGTTACATTGGCTACCCTCCACTCAATAGGAACTGATACAGATTCAATGGAATGTTGGAAAATGACTGTCAATGCATCCGCTATTTCCAAGGCCACCTCCTGAAGTACTCTGGGATGCAGTCCATCAGGCCCTGGGGATTTATCGGCCTTCAATCCCATCAATTTCCCCAACACAATTTCCCGACTAATAAAGATTTCCCTCAGTTCCTCCTCCTTACTAGACCCTCTGACCCCTTTTATATCTGGAAGGTTGTTGGTGTCCTCCTTAGTGAATACCGAACCAAAGTACTTGTTCAATTGGTCTGCCATTTCTTTGTTCCCCGTTATGACTTCCCCTGATTCTGACTGCAGGGGACCTACGTTTGTCTTTACTAACCTTTTTCTCTTTACATATCGAAAGAAACTTTTGCAATCCGCCTTAATGTTCCCTGCAAGCTTCTTCTCGTACTCCATTTTCCCTGCCCTAATCAAACCCTTTGTCCTCCTCTGCTGAGTTCTAAATTTCTCTTAGTCCCCGGGTTCGCTACCATTTCTGGCCAATTTGTATGCCACTTCCTTGGCTTTAATACTATCCCTGATTTCCCTTGATAGCCACGGTTGAGCCACCTTCCCTTTTTTATTTTTACGCCAGACAGGAATGTACAATTGTTGTAGTTCATCCATGCAGTCTCTAAATGTCTGCCATTGCCCATCCACAGTCAACCCCTTAAGTATCATTTGCCAATCTATCCTAGCCAATTCACGCCTCATACCTTCAAAGTTACCCTTCTTTAAGTTCTGGGCCATGGTCTCTGAATTAACTGTTTCATTCTCCATCCTAATGCAGAATTCCATCATATTATGGTCACTCTTCCCCGAGGGGCCTCGCACAATGAGATTGCTAATTAATCCTCTCTCATTACACAACACCCAGTCTAAGATGGCCTCCCCCCTAGTTGGTTCCTCGACATATTGGTCTAGAAAACCATCCCTTATGCACTCCAGGAAATCCTCCTCCACCGTATTGCTTCCAGTTTGGCTCGCCCAATCTACGTGCATATTAAAGTCACCCATTATAACTGCTGCACCTTTATTGCATGCACCCCTAATTTCCTGTTTGATACCCTCCCCAACATCACTACTACTGTTTGGAGGTCTGTACACAACTCCCACTAATGTTTTTTGCCCTTTGGTGTTCTGCAGCTCTACCCATATAGATTCCACATCATCCAAGCTAATGTCCTTCCTAACTATTGCATTAATCTCCTCTTTAACCAGCAATGCTACCCCACCTCCTTTTCCTTTTATTCTATCCTTCCTGAATGTTGAATACCCCTGGATGTTGAGTTCCTAGCCCTGATCATCCTGGAGCCACGTCTCCGTAATCCCAATCACATCATATTTGTTAACATCTATTTGCACAGTTAATTCATCCACCTTATTACGGATACTCCTTGCATTAAGACACACAGCCTTCAGGCTTGTTTTTTTAACACTCTTTGTCCTTTTAGAATTTTGCTGTAGTTAAATCTGAAACTAGGGTCTTAAATTCAAACAAGGCCAATTGTGTAAGTATGAGGGGTGAGTTGGCTAAGGTAGCTTGGGCAAATAGATAAAAAGATATGATGGCAGATAAGCAATGGCAAACAATTAATGAAATAATTTAGAATTGTCAAAAAATATAGATTTTCTTGAGGAAAAGAAACGCTACAGGGAAAGTGGTACAACCGTGGCTAACAAGAGAAGTTAAACATACTATTAGATTAAAAGAAGAGGATTACAATTATATTAGGGAATAAGGAATTGGCAGAGATGTGAAACAAAAATGCTGTATTTATAGGAAATACAAAAAACATATCTTAAAGAGTAATAAGCCTTAGGATTGGGAGGGTTCAGAAAACAGCAAAGGATGACCAAGAAATTGATAAAGAAGGAGAAACTAGAATCTGAGAGTAAATTAGCAAGAAATATATAAAAATGATTGTAAGAGCTTCTATAACAATGTAAAAAGTAAGAAAGTAGTGAAAGTAAACATGGGTCCCTTAGTGGCAGAGACACATGGCTCCAGTGGGGTAATGGGGAATAAGGAATTGGCAGAGACGTTAAACAAAAATGTTGGATTTGTAGAAGACTCAAAAACATATCAGAAATAGTGGGGAACCAATAATCTAATGAGAGTGAAGAACTTAAAGTAACTAATATTAGTAAAAAAAAATTTCTGGAGAAATGAATAGCCTAAAAGCTGACAAATCCCCAGGACCTGATGGACTACATCCTAGGGTTTTAAAAGAGGTGGCTGCAAAGACAGTGGATACATTGCTTTTGATCTTCAATAATTTCCTAGCTCCGAAAATGGACTCCGTAGATTGGAAGTTAGAAAATGTAAGCCTGTTATTCAAGAAAGGAGAGAGAGAAAACAGGGAATTATAGACCTGTTAGCCTGAATCATCAGTAGTAGGGAAAATGCTAGAAGCTATTATTAGGGACACGGTAACAGGGCACTTAGAACATCATAATATGATTGGGCAGAGTCAACATGGATTTATGAAAGATAAATCGTGTTTCACAAATGTATTAGAGTTTTTTGAGAATGTAATTTGCAGGGTAGATAAGGAGGAACCTATGGATGTAGTATATTTGGATTTTCAAAAGGTATTCTTATAAGGTTGTTACACAAGGTTAGGGCTCATGGGATTGGGGGTAATGCATTAGCATGGATTGAGAGGTGATCTCATAGAAAGGTGTTAAATTCGTAGAGGGCTTGACAGGGTAGATGCTGAGAGGCTTTTTCCCCTGATTGGAGAGAAAGAAAGAACGAAAGACTTGCATTTATGTAGTGCCTTTAACAACCTCAGGATGTCCCAAAGAGCTTTACAGCCAATGAAGTAATTTTTAAAGTGTAGTCACTGTTGTAATGTAGGAAAATCGGCAACCAATTTGTGCACAGCAAGTTGAACTAGGGGTCATAGTATCAGGATAAGGGGTCGGCCATTTAGGACTGAGATGAAAAGAAATTTCTTCATTCAGAGAGTTGTGAATCTTTGGAATTCTCTGCCCCAGAGTGCTGTGGATGCTCAGTTGTTATATTCAAGAGATCAATAGATTTTTCAATACAAAAAATTAGGGGAAGCTACACCAGAGGACTACATGCATGCTAAACAGTGAAAGCAGCATGCAATAGACAGAACGAGGTGATCCCACAATCAACAGATCAGATCAAAGCTCTGTAATCCTGCCACATCCAGTCGTGAATAGTGGTGGACAATTAAACAGTGAACGGAAGAAGGAGGCTCCGTGAATATCCCCATTCTCAATAGTGGTGGAGCCCAGCACGCGAGTGCAAAAGACAAGGCTGATGTGTTTGCAACCATCTTCAGCCAGAAGTGCCGAGTGGATGATCTATATCAGGCTCCTCCTGATGTCTCCACCATCACAGAAACCAGTCTTCAGCTAATTCAATTCACTCCACATGATATCAGGAAGTGGCTGGGCACATTGGATACAGCAAAGGCTATGGGCCCCAACAACATCCCGGTTGTCATGCTGAAGACTTACATTCCAGAACCAGCCACATCTCTAGCCAAACTGTTCCAGTACAGCTACAACGCTGGCATCTACCGTACAATGTGGAAAACTGCCTAGATATGTCCTGTCCACACAAAGCAGGGCAAATCCAATCCAGCCAATTACCACCACATCAGTCTACTTTCAATCTACAGCAAAGTGATGGAAGGTGTCATTGAGAGTGCTAATAAGCAGCACTTACTCACCAATAACCTGCTCACTGATGCTCAGTTTGGGTTCTGCCAGGACCACTCGGCTCCAGACCTCATTTGAGCCTTGGTCCAAACAAGGATAAAAAAGCTGAATTCCAGAGGTGAGGTGAGAATGACCGAGTGTGGCATCAAGGAGCCCTTGTAAAACTGAAGTCAATGGAAATCAGGGGAAAACTCTCCACTGGCTTGAGTCAAACTGAGTACAAAGGACGATAGTTGTGGTTGTTGGAGCTCAATCATCTCCTAGGCCCAATCAACTTCAGCTGTGTCATTAACGACCTTCCCTTCATCATAAGGTCAGAAGTAGGGATGCTCGCTGATGATTGCACAGAGTTCAGTTCCATTCACAACTCCCCAGATAAGGGAGGACTCCATGCCCGCATGCAGCAAGACCTGGACAACATTCAGGTTTGGGTTGATAATTGGCAAGTAACATTCGCGTCACACAAGTGCCAGGCAATGACTGTCTCCAACAAGAAAGAGTCTAACTACTGCCCGTTGACATTCAATGGCATTACCACCACTGAATCCTCCCCATCAACATCCTGGAGGTCACCATTTATCAGAAACTTAACTGGGCCAGCCACATAAATACTGTGGCCACAGGAGCACATCAGAGGCTGGGTATTCTGCGGCGAGTATCTCACCTCCTGACTCCTCAAAGCCTTTCCACCATCCTACAAGGTACAAATCAGGAGTGTGATGGAATACTCTCCACTTGCCTGGACAAGTGCAACACCAACAACACTCAAAAGCTCGACACCATCCAAAACAAAGCAGCCCACTTGATCGGCACCCTATCCACCACTGTAAACATTCACTTCTTCCATCACCAGCACACCATGGCTGCAATGTGTACCATCTACAAGATGCACTGCAGCAACTCATCAAGGCTTCTTCGACAGCACTTCCCAAACCTGCGACCTCTACCACGGAGAAGGACAAGGGCAGCATATGTATGTGAACACCATCACCTCCTGGTGCCCCTCCAAGTTACACACCATCCTGCCTTGGAAATATATCGCCGTTCCTTCAACGTTGCTGGGTCAAAATCCTGGAACTCCCTCCCTACCAGCGCTGTGGGAGTATCTTCACTACACGGACTGCTGGAGTTCAAGAAGGCGGCTCAGCATCACCTTCTCAAGGGCAATTAGGGATGGGCAATAAATGCTGGCCTTGCCAGTGACGCCCACATCCCAACGAATAAAAAAAATGAAGGAAATCAAGGAATATGGAGATAGTTACAAGTGGAACCATATAAGGGGTTAATGACCAGATGTGGCAAATTCACCGACGCCAGTGAATCTCCTTGGCGGTTTAGCGCTGGCGCTAACATTTACTGCCTCGCTCTCTTGCGTCCTGTAGATTGCGATGTCATACATGCGCAGCGCTCCGTTACCGCCCCAGATGTGACATTCGTTCCCGCCTCTGCTGTATCGCCAGGCGTCAACAATGGCAGCAACAGGAGGCAGTGTCGCCTCGGCTGGCCGTTTGGGGAGCGATATTTAAAGGCAGTGGTGGTCAGGCAGGGAAAACTTTATTCTTCTCACCAGTCTGGTGCGTGCTGATTGTTTTTGACGGCACATTGCTGTGCGATTCCTCGGCATCCAAGAGTACTTGGGGCTGTAATGGAAGTCGCACAGGTCCCATGGTTTTACAGAAATAAAAGAAAGAATCTTGCAACCCAGCACTGGCCCTTTCCTTTAAGCGAGGGAAGGAGCCTATGATACTGGCTGCACTGCAGTGAACATTCTTCAGCGCTCTGCCGCTGCTGTCCCCTCACACACTTTAGCGCCCGAAGGGAAATGATAGCGCTTGATTTAGTGCCCCGCTTCCCTCTTGGAGCGCTAAAGCTGACGTTCCCAGGGTGAAAAAGTATTATTGCCTGACGATACTTTTCTCACTTCTCAAAAGTTATCGCCGCAAACAGGGTGCAACGGAATTTCTAGCCCATCTCTTTCAGCCTAGAAACTAATTATGTTCTCAATACCCTATAACCATTCTTCTGTTCTAATATAGATATCCTTTCATTTATCCACATTAAGATTCAGCTGCCAATTCCCAGCCCATTTCATTGGTCCAGATCACTTCGTTGGTCTACCTTGTACTAATCATCTGGCCACACAGTTTGCTTATCAGCAAACTTAGTGCCAAATGTATCCTCCTCCGCTTTGTTTATGAATAATGTGAGCTGTAGGAGAACCCAATCAGAACTCTTCAGATTTCCTATCAGAGCCTTTTTCCTTTTTTCATCAGCTGCAGCTTTCAACTGCCAAATTAATTTTTAATAGCTTATAGTACTTTTTAGCGGCAGTTTAAATGAATAAAACTAAGTGAGTCAGTTGTTAAGAATTATCAGAATCTCTTAAATTGGCTATTGCGATTAGTTTAACTTGTAAATAACGATTGTTGATGGCCCATAATTTGTGGCCCCTACTGGCACGTACGAGGTGCATATGTGCCCGTAAGGACTGTGCGAGTTCTAGGTTTTCACGCGTGAAACACATGCATGAAAAACCCGGAATTTGCGATCTGTCAAGAATTTCCAATGCATCCCCAGGAAAAGGGCATCGCGGGTGGAGAAAAAACATTAAAATAATTTTTTTCAATCATTTAAACATTAAGACCTAGAAATTGGCTGCCTAACGCCTCCCGTTATCGCCTCTGGGGGGCGGCGATAATGGGACGCTAAGCATTTACTGACCAGACGCTGCAAGAAGATCGACTCCCGCTATATTCGGTGGTAGGTTTACGGCGGTGGTATAGCGTTGAGTCCCGATCTCCTTCGCCTGAAGATCGTGATGTCATGGCCCTGTGCATCGCCTCGGTAGCGCCCCAGACCTGAACTTCAGTTCCACCCCCTGCAGCATCGCTGGCTGAAATCACCGGCAACTGCAGGAGGTGTTCATCGGGCGGCCGTGCACTTCGGAGTCGATACTTAAAGGCGAGGTGGCCGAGGTAGGTAAGAAAAATTTTAAAATGCTCTTTTTTTTTTCTTTGTCTTCACCAGTGATCGATCAGCCCGCAGTGCATCGAGCTGATTGGGCCGGATCGCAGCTGCCATCGGGGACCAGGTAAGTTTCTGCCTTGCAGAGCCTGTAGCGATGGCCCTTCCCTTTAAGAGAAGGAAGGAACCTTCCAATGCAGCCGTGTTGCATGGCCTATTGTGCAGCGTTGCACACCTACCAACCCGCCTGCTGCCTGTCGCGCTTCAGGAAGGATTTGGAGTGCTTAATTAGCGCTCCACTTCCTTTCTGGAGCGCAAACGCCAAATTTTCTAAAAGTTTAAAAACAATATCCTCTGGCACTAATTTTTTCCATTTTTAAACCTGTACAATAAGATAAAGTTATTCTTAGCCCCTTTAAAACATTTAAATTTATTCTTCAAAAATTGCAATTGTTTTAAATATTTAATTAAATGGCATTTTAATTAAACATTCGGAATCCCCATAAGCATAAATGGGGATTCCTTCTTTTATTGGTTGGACTGGCCCACGTGATTCCAGGGGCACTTGCGAACCACCTGCGCCCATGGGCTACGTAGAAACAGAGAAAATTGGTGCAGGATAGGCCATTCAGCCCTTCGAGCCGCACCACCATTCAATAAGATCATGGCTGATCATTCATCTCAGTATCCCTTTCCTGCTTTCTCTCCATACCCCTTGATCCCTTTAGCCGTAAGGGCCATATCTAACTCCCTCTTGAATATATCCAATGAACTGGCATCAACAACTCTCTGCAGCAGGGAATTCCACAGGTTAACGACTCTATGTGAAGAAGTTTCTCCTCATCTCAGTCCTAAATGGCCTACCCCTTAGCCTAAGACTGTGTCCCCTGGTTCTGGACTTCCCCAACATCAGGAACATTCTTCCCGCATCTAACCTGTCCAGTCACGTGGGCCTCTACCCACTGGTACCTGGAGAGGCCCAGGACCTCGAATCTCCGTACCTCCAGTACCACCATATAAGCGCGTATTTTATTTGTGGATTGGAGGCATTTTCCCACGGGAAGCCTCCGTCCGCAAATTCAGGGCCATTTGTTACAAACTCTGATCATAAAAAAATCCTTTAATATCAAATGCTTCTCTGGACGTGCGTAAAGCTCTCTTTTATAATCAGTAGAAGATTTCAAACAATGATCAGGTGCAGGCCTAAGGGGATATTTCTCGTCAGTCCTTACAAGTTTGTAATAATGAGGTTTAACATTAATTAAAACATAAATGAGTTTATAACTATGTCAATATTTAATGAAAAGGAGCAGACAAGAAACAAAGATCACTATTTGAAAAAGTAAGTTTAGCAGAATATAAGAATTAAATTAATGAATTACTTATCAGTGTAAGAGCTTCCTCAGTTAATTATGCTGTTAACGACACTAACAAACATTATGCACAGTATAGCTATTTCATCCTTTTATCAGCACAAGCAGACTCGCTTCTATTTTAGGTTGCAATTTAACAAATCCAGCAGAGCAAATCAATACTTTGTGTGGCAGAACGTGTGCTGTAAAGAACTCACTTGTGTTGAGTGGAGACAAAGTGCTTTACAGTTTGTACAATGACCTTCCTGATGTTCAGTGCTGTTATTTAAATGCAATATACTAAGGTAAATATCAACCCACTTTGTCATTCTAACCAGCTGTATGTATTCACCATTTCATGAATTCATTACTTGTGCATCTTTAGGAACATTTTATTTTATTATGATAATGCACATTAAACATTTTTTTTCTTTCAAAGCAATGTTAATCGTGTAAAATTCGATATGGCAGAAATGTTTCTTTGCACCCAATATTTAAATTTTAAATTGCTGCTGATGAATCAGAGGCAAATTCTAGGTAAACCAGTCAGTATTCCTTAATATGATTAAATTACTTTTTTTTGCTTTCTTTTCCATCATGCTTCCATTTGAGACTTTTCTTTTCTTGTTTTATGTCACACCATGCTATTGCTAAATAGGCCAATTCTATGAAAGATAGCTAGTTAAAACTTCTGAGTTCATGGTCATTGGAGATAAAACATGCTCCTTCATAGAATTAATTGCAAGGAAAACAAAGGTTGGAAGATCTGAGCACAGAATGTCAGTAACATAGTTGGGCAGATGAAAGCAAAAATGATAGGAACATAGTAGATCTCTGATCACTTGGGTGAAATTAGCAGCTAAACAATAAATCATAGAATTATCAATCATAGAATTTTACAGCACAGGCCATTCAGCCCATTGTGTCTGTGTCAGCCAAAAAAGAGCTATCCAGCCTAATTCCACTTTCTATGTCTTCATCCGAAACCTGGTAGGTTGCAGCACTTCAAATGCATATCCAAGTACTTTTAAAATGTGATTAGTGTTTCTGCCTCTACAGACAGTGAGTTCCAGAACCGCAACACAATCTGGGTGAAAAAAGTTTTCCTCAACTCACCTCTAATCTTTCTACCAATTACTTGAAATCTATGCCCCCCTGGTTATTGATCTCTCTGCTAATGGAAATAGGTCCTTTCTCTATCTACTCTATCTAGCTCCCTTATAATTTTATACACCTCAATTAAGTCTCCCCTCAGCCTCCTCTATTCGAAAGATCCCACAATCAAAGGATCAGATCTAAGCTCTGCAGTCCTGCCACAACCAGTCATGAATGGTGATGGACAATTAAACAACTAACGGGAGGAGGAGGCTCCATGACTATCCCCATTCTTAATGATGGCAGAGCCCAGCACGCAAGTGCAAAAGACAATGCTGAAGCGTTTGCAACCATCTTCAGCCAAAAGTGCCGAGTGGATGATCCATATCAGCCTCATCCTGAGGTCCCACCATCACAGAAGCCAGTCTTCAGCCAATTCGATTCACTCCGCGTGATATTAGGAAATGGCTGAGTGCACTGGATACACCAAAGGCTGTGGTCTATGGGCCCCGGCTGTCATGCTGAAGATTTGTGCTCTAGAACTAGATGCGCCTGTAGCCAAGCTGTTCCAGTACAGCTACAACACTGGCATCTACCCGACAAAGTGGAAAACTGCCCCGGTATGTCCTGTCCACAAAAAGCAGGACAAGTTAAATCTTGTCAATTACCGATCTATCAGTCTACTCTCAATCATCAACAAAGTGATGGAAGGTGTCATCGACAGTGCTATCAAGCGGCACTTACTCACCAATAACCTGCTCACGATGCTCAGTTTGGGTTCCGCCCCGATCACTCGGCTCCAGACCACATTACAGCCTTCGTCCAAACATGAACAAAAGAGCTGAATTCCAGAGGTGAGGTGAGAGTGACTGCTCTTGGCATCAAGGCAGCATTTGACCAAGTATGGCATCAAGGAACTCTAATAAAATTGAAGTCAATGGGAATGAGGGATAAAACTCTCCACTGGCTAGAGTCATACCTAGCACAAAGGAAGATAGTTGCAATTGTTGGAGGTCAATCATCCCAGCCCCAGGACATTACTGCAGGAGTTCCTCAGGGCAGAGTCCTAGGCCCAACCATCTTCAGCTGCTTCATCAATGACCCTTCCTCAATTATAAGATCAGAAGTGGGACCCCCCCGCCATCATAAGATTAGAAGTGGGGATGTTTGCTGATGAATGCACAGTGTTCAGTTCCATTTGCAACTCCTCAGAAAATGAAGCAGTTTATGCCCGCATGCAGCAAGACCTGGACAACAGTCAGGCTTGGGCTGACATGTGGCAAGTTACATTCGCGCCAAACAAATGCCAGGCAATGACCATCTCCAACAAGCGAGAGTCGAACCACCGCCCCATGGCATTTAATGGCATTACCATTGCCAAATCCCCCACCATCAATATCCTGGGCGTCACCATTGACCAGAAACTTAACTGGACCAGCCACATAAATACTGTGGCAACAAGAGCGGGTCAGAGGCTGGGTATTCTGCAGCGAGTGTCTCACCTACTGACACCCTAAAACGTTTCTACAGATCAGGAAAACTCTCCACTTGCCTGGATGAGTGCAGCTCCAAAAACACTCAAGAAGCTCGACACCATCCAGGACAAAGCAGTCTGCTTGATTGGTGCCTCATCCACCATCTTTAACATTCACTCATTCCACCACTGGCACACCGTGGCTGCAGTGTGTACCATCTAGAAGATGCACTGCAGAAACTCGCCACGGATTCTTCAGCAGCACCTCTCAAACTCGCAACCTCTACCACCTAGAAGGACAAGTGCAGCAGGCGCATGGGAGCACCATCACCTGCAAGTTCCCCTCTAAGTTACACACCATCCTGACTTGGAAATATATCGCTGTTCCTTCATTGTCGCTGCGACAAAATTCTGGAACTCCCTCCTTAACAGCATTGTGGGAGTACCTTCACCATAAGAACGGCAGCGGTTCAAGAAGGCGGCTCACCACCACCTTCTCAAGGGCAATTAGGGATGGGCAATAAATGCTGGCCTTGGCAGTAACGCCCACATCCCGGAATGTAGAAAAAAAGAAAACAACTCCGACTTATCCAATCTTTCCTCGTAGCTAAAATTCTCCAGTCCTGCCAACATCCTCGTCAATCTCCTTTATACCCTATCTAATGCAAACACATCCTTTCTGTATTGTGGTGACCATAAATGTAGGCAGTACTCTAGCTGAGGCCTAACTCGTGTTTTTTACAGTTCAAGCATAACCGCCCTGCTCTTATATTCTATGCCTCGGCTAATAAAGGAAAGCATCCCGTATGCCTTCTTAGCCACCTTATCTACCTGTCCTGCTACTCAGGAATCTATGGACATGCACTCCAAGGCCCCTCCGTTCCTCTACACCTCTCAGTATCAGTACTTAGAATCACAGAATCATAGAAATTTACAGCACGGAAGGAGGCCATTTCAGCCCAACGTGTGCACGTCGGCCGACCAAGAGATATCCAGCCTAATACCACTTTCCAGCTCTTGGTCTGTAGCCCTGTATGTTACGGCATTTTAAGTACACATCCAAGTATTTTTTAAATGTGGTGAGGGTTTCTGTCTCTATCACTCTTTCAGGCAGTGAGTTCCAGACCTCCACCACCCTCTGGATGAAGAAATTTCTCCTCATATCTCCTCTAAACCTCACCCCGATTACTTTAAATATATGCCCCCTGGTTGTTGACCCCTCTGCCAAGTGATACATGACCTTCCTATCCATTCTATCCAGGCCCCTCATAATTTTTATACACCTCAATCAGGTCTCCCCTCAGCCTCCTCTGTTCCAAAGAAAACATACCCAGCATCTCCAATCTTTCCTCATAGCCAAAATTCTCCAGTCCAGGCAACATTCTTGTAAATCTCCTCTGCACCCTTTCCAGTGCAATCACACCTTTCCTGTAACTTGGTGACCAGAACTGCACACAGTACTCCAGCTGTGGCCTAACCAGTGTTTTATGCAGTTCAAGCATAACGTCCTTGCTCCTGTATTCCATGCCTCGACTAATAAAGGCAAGTATTCTACGTGCCTTCTTAACCACCTTTTCTACCTGGCCTGCTACTTTCAGGGATCTGTGGACCTGCACTCCAAGATCCCTTTGTTCCTCTACACTTTTCAGTGTCGTACCATTTAATCTGTATTCCCTTGCCTTGTAGACCTCCCCAAATGCATTATCTCAAACTTGAATTCCATTTGTCACTGTTCTGCCCATATTTTCCTGCAGTCTGCAGATTTCTTCTTCATTATCAACCGTACAGCCTGTTTTACTGTCATTTGCAAACTTCTTAATCTTACCCCCAACATTCAAGTCCAAGTCATTGATATATACCACAAAAAGCAAGGGACCCAGCACTGAGCCCTGCGGAACCCCACTGGATACATGCTTTTCAGTATATAATTTCAACTTTTGAGATAAATGTGACTATGGTACAACAAATTGAAATGTTATTTTAGGTAATGTCATTCATGAAAGTGCAAACCTTTTACATCTATGCAAAGTAATTGAAATGCTAAAAAAAAAGCATTGGGATTTATTTCTAGGGGTATAGAATTCAATAGTACTGAAAATATGTTAAACTTGTATAGGCTGAACTAAAGAGCACCATGCACAATTCTGGTCTCCATACTATAAAAAGGACATAGAAGCACTGGAGAAAGTGCAAGAAAGATTTACAAGGATGGTATTGTGTTCCTAATACAGATGAGACTGCACACAGGGAGGTTAAAGTGACCTCAATCTTTATTAAGACACTGCAGAGTGAGGAACAGGCCTTAGGGGCCGGCTTATATACAGTGCTCCCAAGGGATGCTGGGATCCCTTGGGACTTCAGAGGATGCGCTCCCTGGTGGCGGAACATAGGAGTGCATGCTTTACAGATACACAACATCACTCCCCCGCAAAGTCAAAGTGAAAACTATTTACAAGGTGAGGCGGTCGGGAGCCTTTCTTTCCCTGGTGGTCCGCCTCGGTACAAATGTCTGTTCTGGTGTGTTGGCTGTGCCCTCGCTGGGCTGGCATGTTGTTGGCCCTGCAGGGCTGCTGGGTGAGCCTGGCCTTACTGGGCTGTTGGGCTTCATGGGTTCGATTTCCTGGTCCGGGATGGTGTCATTGATCCTTTGGGTGTGTGTTGTGGGCTCGAAAAAGGTGGTGTCTGCTGTGGGTTGTTCAGGGCAGTCTGTGAACCACAGCCTCATTTGGTCCAGGTGCTTTCTGCAAATTTGTCCGTTGTCTAGTTTGACTACAAACACCCTACTCCCTTCTTTAGCTATCACCGTTCCCGCGATCCACTTGGGACCATGTCCATAGTTTAGCACATACATAGGGTCATTCCGATCAATATCCCGTGACACAATGGCGCGACCATCGTTTACATTTTGTTGCTGCCGCCTGCTCTCTACCTGATCATGCAGGTTGGGATGGACCAGCGAGAGTCTGGTTTTAAGTGTCCTTTTCATGAGTAGCTCAGCCGGGTGCACCCCTGTGAGCGAGTGGGGTTTCGTGCGGTAGCTGAGCAGTTCTCGGGACAGGCGGGTTTGCAGTGAGCCTTCTGTGACTCGTTTGAGGCTCTGTTTGATTGTTTGTACTGCCCGCTCTGCCTGCCCATTGGAGGCTGATTTAAATGGGGCCGAGGTGACATGTTTGATCCCATTGCGGGTCATCCATCATGAGTAAAAAGATATTTGAGAGACTGTGGTGCAACAAGGCACTCAGACCAGCCCTGAGCCCCATCCACACCGAAACTGAGAACGTACACCAAAGAGCTTATCACTGTCCTGGGCAGCGCCATGGTCAAGGTCACCTACGAGGGCACGGTGCACGAACTGCCAGTCTGGATTGTCCCGGGCGATGGCTCCACAGTGCGTGGAAGGAGCTAGCTAGGCAAAATCCACTGGAAATGGGATGACATCCGAGCGCTGTCACATGTCGATGAAGCCTCATGTACTCAGGTTCTTAACAAATTTCCTTCCCTTTTTGAGCCAGGCATTGGAAACTTTTCCGGGGCGAAGATACGGATCCACTTGGCTCCAGAGGCACGACCCATCCACCACAAAGTGCGAGCGGTACCTCACATGATGAGGGAGAGAGTGGAAATCGAGCTGGACAGGCTGCAACGCGAGGGCATCATCTCCCCAGTGGAATTCAGTGAGTGGGCCAGCCCGATTGTACCAGTACTCAAAAGTGATGGCACGGTCAGGATTTGCGGAAATTATAAAGTAACTATTAATCGTTTCTCGCTACAGGACCAATACCTGCTATCTAAGGCAGACGACCTATTTGCGACGCTGGCAGCAGGCAAGACGATCACCAAGCTCGACCTGACTTTGGCCTACATGACGCAGGAGGAGTCTTCGAAGGGCCTCACCTGCATCAACACGCAAAAGGGACTGTTCATCTCCAACAGATGCCTGTTTGGAGTTCGGTTGGCTGCAGCGATCTTCCAGAGAAACATGGAGAGCCTACTCAAGTCGGTACCATGCACGGTGGTTTTTCAGGACGACATATTGGTCACGGGTCTGGACACCGTCGAGCACCTACAAAACCTGGAGTAGGTTCTCCAGCGACTGGATCGTGTAGGGCTGCGGCTGAAGAGGTCGAAATGCGTCTTCATGGCAACAGAAGTGGAGTTTTTGGGGAGAAAGATCGCGGCGGACGGCATTCAGCCCACAGACGCCAAGACAGAGGCTATCAAGAACACGCCCAGGCCACAGAACGTCACGGAGCTGCGGTCGTTCCTGGGACTCCTCAACTATTTTGGTAAATTCCACCCGGGGTTAAGCACCCTCTTAGAGCCCCTACATGTGTTATTGCATAACGGTGAGAACTGGGTATGGGGAAAAAAAACAAGTGATTACTTTTGAGAAAGCCAGAAACATTTTATGCTCCAACAAGCTGCTTGTAGTGTATAACCCGTGTAAAAGACTTGTGCTAGCATGTGATGCGTTATCGTACGGAGTCGGGTGTGTATTGCAACAAGCTAACGTTGCGGGGAAGTTGCAACCTGTCGTCTATGCCTCCAGGAGCTTATCTGAGGCCGAGAGGACCTACAGCATGATTGAGAAAGAGACATTAGCGTGTGTGTTTGGGGTAAAGAAAATGCATCAGTACCTGTTTGGCCTCAAATTTGACCTGGAAACCGATCACAAACCCCTCATATCCCTGTTCGCTGAAAACAAGGGGATAAATACTAATGCCTCAGCCCGCAAACAAAGGTGGGCACTCGCGCTATCAGCGTATAAGTATACCATCCGCCACAGGCCAGGCACCGAGAACTGTGCGGATGCTCTCAGTCGGCCCACCACGGGGGTGGAAATGGTGCAGTCTGCAAACTTGTTGATGGTCATGGAAACATTTGAAAATGATAAATCACCTGTCACGGCCCGCCAGATTAAGACTTGGACCAGCCAAGATCCTCTGCTGTCCCTGGTAAAAAACTGTGTACTGCATGGGAGCTGGGCCAGCATCCCTGTTGAAATGCAAGAGCTAATCAAGCCGTTCCAGCGGCAAAAGGACGAGCTGTCCATTCAGGCAGACTGCCTGTTGTGGGGTAACCGCGTAGTGCTACCCAAAAAGGGCAGGGAGACGTTTATCTCGGATCGCCACAGCACACACCCGGGTATAGTAATGATGAAAGCGATAGCCAGATCCCATGTGTGGTGGCCTGGTATCAACTCTGACTTAGAGTTCTGTGTATGGCAATGTAGCGTGTGTGCTGAGTTGAGCAAGGCGCCTAGAGAGGCACCACTAAGTTTGTGGTCCTGGCCCTCCAGACAATGGTTGAGGATCCATGTCGACTATGCGGGCCCGTTTCTCGGTAAAATGTTCCTGGTGGTGGTGGACGATTTTTCAAAATGGATTGAATGTGAAATAATGTTGGGAAGCACCGCCACCACCACAATTGAAAGCCTGAGGGCCATGTTTGCCTGACGGCCTGCCTGACATACTGGTCAGTAACAACGGGCCATATTTCACCAGTGCCGAATTTAAGGAATTCATGACCCGCAATGGGATCAAATATGTCACCTCGGCCCCGTTTAAACCAGCCTCCAATGGGCAGGCAGAGCGGGCAGTATAAACAATCAAACAGAGCCTCAAACGAGTCACAGAAGGCCTACTCCAAACCCGCCTGTCCTGAGTACTGCTCAGCTACCGCACGAGACCCCACTTGCAACAGGGGTGCCCCCGGCTGAGCTACTCATGATGGATTGGCTAGCGCCAGTGTCCAGTTCCATGGCTACGGGTAAGCCATTCAATTTTACATTTGGCATTATAGGTGGACATTTCGTCGAAAATGTGTGCACCCCATGTACTTCAGCATCTGCCTCCTCTCTCTCAGGCTCGAAATTGCTTTGATCCACCATGGACCGATCTTCCCCTGCCACGTGGTGGTTAGCAGGTTTTGCAGAGCTTGCAGCTCGAAGCGGCATGAATAGGCTAAATGGCAGCCTCCACAATGCCAACAAGGTGTGAATTGCCTTGCATTCATCCTTTGTTGCGGACTGTGAGTCATCTGGGTCACCTGAGGCCTGCTGGCAGTTGCAGACTCGTGGTTTCTGCCCTGTACATTTCTGCTCGCAAACACAGTTCCAGTTAATTTATGAACATTGCTAGCACTTGTGTGCTGAGAGATTTGTTTGGTGTTATCACTGGTGGACATAAACGCCTGTGCTAGGGCAATGGCCTTGCTGAGGGTCGGTGTCTCTACTGTCAAAAGTTTTCGTAGGATGGTCTCGTGGCCAATGCCCAGAAGCATTTGCTCCAGGTAGCCATCAAACTCACATTGTCCTGCAAGTCGCCTAAGCTCGCGACGTAGCTCGCCACTTCCTGACCTTCAGATCACTGGCACGTGTAGAACCGATACCTCGCCATCAGCACACTCTCCCTCGGGTTAAGATGCTCCAGAACCAGTGTACACAGCTCCTCATACGACTTATCTGTGGGTTTCACCAGAGCCAGAAGATTCTTCATGAGGCTGTAGGTCGGTGCCCCGCAGACCGTGAGGAGGACCGCTCTCCTTTTTGCAGCGCTTCCTTCTCCGTCCAGCTCATTGGCTACAAAGTACTGGTCTAGCCATTCGACATAGGCTTCCCAGTCCTCACCCTCCGAGAACTTCTCCAGGATGCCCACAGTTTTCTGCATCTTTGCGTTGGATTCCTATACTCGTCGTCAGTTATTGTGTTCCTAACACAGATGAGAATGCACACAGGGAGGTTAAAGTGACAGTGACCTCAGTCTTTATTAAGACACTCCAGAGTGAGGAACAGGCCTTAGGGGCCGGCTTATATACAGTGCTCCCAAGGAATGCTGGGATCTCTTGGGACTTCAGGGGATGCGCTCCCTGGTGGCGGAACATGGGAGTGCATGCTTTACAGATACACAACAGATGGTACGAGAACTGAGAGATTACAGCTATCGGGAAAAATTGGACACGTTGGGGCTTTTTTCTACAGAAAGGGAAAACTTTGAGGTGACCTGATAGAGGTCTTTAAAATTATGAATGGATTGGACAGGTAGATGTGGAGAGAACGGAACAGGTGCCTCTAGCCAATCTGTTCCTGTACAGCTACAACACTGGCATTAACACAGCAAGGTGGAAAATTGCCCAGGTATGTTCTGTCTACAAAAAGGACAAATACAATCCGGCCAATTACCACCGCATCAGCCTACTCTCAATCATCAGCAAAGTGATGGAAGGTGTCATTGACAGTGCTATCAAACCGCATTTACTCACCAATAAACTGCTCACCGATGTTCGGTTTAGGTTCTGCCAGAACCACTCAGCTCCAGACCGCATTACAGCCTTGGTCCAGACATGGACAAAAGAGCTGACTTCCAGAGGTGAGGTGAGAGCAACTGCCCTTGACATCAAGTGTGACATCAAGTAAAATTGAAGTCAATGGAATCAGGGGAAAAATTCTCCACTAGCAAGAGTCATGTCTAGCACAAAGGAAGATGGTTATGGTTGTTGGAGGCCAATCATCCCAGCCCCAGGACGTCAATGCAGGAGTTCCTCAGGGCAGTGTTCTCGGCCCAACCATTTTCAGCTGCTTTATCAATGACCTTCCCTCTATGATAAGGTCAGAAATGAGGATGTTCACTGATGATTGCACAGTGTTCAGTTCCATTTGCAGCAAGACCTAGACGACATTCAGGCTTGGGCTAATAAGTGGCAAGTAACATTCGCACCATACAAGTGCCAGGCAATGACAATCTCCAACAAGAGAAAGTCTAACCACTGTCCCTTAACATTCAATTGCATTACCATCGTCGAATCCCCCACCAGCAACATCCTGGGGGTCACCATTGACCAGAAATTTAACTGGACCAGCCACATAAATACTGTGGCTACCAGAGCAGGTCAGAGTATGGGTATTCTGCAGCAAGGATTCACCGCCTGACTTCCCAAAGCCTTTCTACCATCTGCAATGCACAAGTTAGGAGTGTCTCCACTTGCCTGGATGAGTGCAGCTCCAACAACACGCAAGAAGTTTGACACCCTCCAGGACAAAGTTTCCCACTTCATTGGTACCCCATCCACCAAGTTAAACATGCATTCCCTCCACCGCCGGCGCAGTATGTCTGCAGTGTGCATCATTTACAAGATGTACTGCAGCAACTTTTCAAGGCTTATTCGACAGCACCTCCCAAACCCATGACCTCTACCACCTAGAAAGACAAAGGCAGCAGGCACATGGGAACACCATCATCTCCAAGTTCCATTCCAAGTCACACACTATCCTGACTTGGAAATATATCGCCGTGCCTTCATTGTCGCTGGGTCAAAATCCTGGAACTCCCTATCTAACAGCACTGTGGGAGTACCTTCACCACATGACTACAGCGGTTCAAGAAGTTGGCACACCATCACCTTCTCAAAGGCAATTAGAAACGGACAATAAATGCTGGCCTTGTCAGCAATGCGCATGTCACGTGATTGAATAAAAACAGACCTGTTGACTTGATTTCAACAGCGAGTAAAATATGATCATCTTCATTATGATAAATTGCAACAATCTTATCTTGCCAGTACTAATTCATATCTTTTCTCTTTGCCATGGACCTCAGACAATGAAACCTCAGAGGAGCTGATTCCTTCTGAGGGTGCACTGTCACGGGACTCATGCTTACCATGCACCAGCTCAGATACTCGCAATTTGGTGGGACTAGTAAAACAGACAGCTGATGGTGCATTGCCCTCATCCTTCTTCCTCCTTATCTTCCTCCTCCTCAGAATAGTCTGTAGATGATGTGCGCTCTGCGCCTTGTTGTGCAGAGCGCACAGCACCACGACCATTTTGGAGACACTGGCTGGTGCGTACTGAAGGGAGGTCTCCAAATCCGTCGAGGGATCTAAAGTATGCCAATAGCTTGTTCGATCACACATCTAGTGGTCATATGGCATTCATTGTGGGCTTCAGTGGTTGAGTTTCTGACGGGTACCATCAGCCATGTTTCAAGTGTATATCCCTTGCTTCCCATCAGCCACCCCTTAAGTCTGATTACAGGTCCAAAGACGTCAGAAAGCTTGGACTGCTGCAGGACGAAAGCATTATGGTAGCTCCCCGGGAAACTTGTGTACACCTGCTGAAATAATTTTTTTGTGGTTGCACACCAGCTGCACATTGGTGGAGTGGAAGCCTTTGTGGTTCACAAATACCCCTGGTTGATCTGGGGGTGCACGGATTGCCACGTGTGTCCAGTCGATGAGGCCCTGCACCTGTGGGAAGCCAGTCATAGATGTAAATATGAGCGCACACTCATTCTGACTGGCATTAACACAGGCGAAGTTCACATAATTGCCTGCACTGGCAATCAAGCTGTCATATGCATTTGTGGACCGCTGAATGGAAAGACCAGGAGATGTCTCCAGAAAAGCCCTGGAAGTATCCGAAGGCAAAAAAGTTGAGAACGGTGTTCACCTTGACAGCCACTGGTAACATGTTACCACCAGGCCAGCAGGGAACAGATCTTCTTCTAGGAGGCTGTAGATGTCTGCCACCACCTGAAACTACAACCTGAAACTACAGAAGCATTGTTGTTCAAGGAAATGAGGCCTCTGACTGTACACCTTGTGTCACTGGTAGCGCCTCATATGAGCTGCACCCCTTTCTGCTGTCCACCTGCAGGTCTCTCAACAGAATGCTGCTGCTGCTGATCATATTGCTCCTTGTCCGAGGTCCAATCTGAGGCAGCCAAGGCAACACCCATCCTGATGTGATTCAGAAAATCTCCGGAGTAGAAAGTAAACTCTCAGCAAAAGTACTGTGAACAAACCCTTTCCCACTAGTAGGTAAAAAAGCAGTTGTGTGTACTGAGTATTTACTGCACTAATTTCCATGAGCCCAAGTCCCTCAATTGCCGTAGTGTTCTCGCCTTGCTTTCAATAGCGAGTTTCAGGAAACCAATGGATCCGACGTTAAATTTAAAATTGTTGAAACATCATTCCAATTGAGCGATTATCCTATGTTAATAGGCAACCCGCCTCTCCTTAGGTGTTCGATTTAAATGCAGAAGTCGGTGGGTTGGTGCTAGCTTCCTGACGTACTCGCATTTTTGCTGGTTTTAAACCCCCCCCACCCGCCCCCAACCCTCACCCAAACACTCCTCCAAGTTACAATTCCCCCAAAGTTTCAGGTCAATGACCTTTCACCAGTTCATCAACCCGAATCATTCTGTTCCCCTCACCACAGATGCTGCCTGACCGGCTGAGTGTTTCCAGCATTTTCTATTTTTATTTCTATCTAACATTGTCTGGTAATGTAGCTTGAGTTGCTGCCTAGTTCTCAAATTCCATTAAATTAATGATGTATTGATTTAAGGAGTGTTGAGCCTAGCTGCAAGAGAGCTGAATTAAAATTCAGTAGCAATACAGATGTAAACCCAGAGATGATTCTACAAGAACCATGTGTGGTAACTTAGCCACCTCATATTTTCCAACTCAGCAGCTTTTCCAGCCCAATACTTCAGTGATGTGATTAGCACTAGCTGTTTAAATAAAAATATATTTTAAAAAATCAACTGAATTGGATAGGATTAACCAAAGTATGTTTGAATTCTTAAAGGGCCACTAATGGTAAAACTTTAATCTGCCCTTATGAGGAATATACACAGTTAGAGTCTGTTTATGGATCTTGCATTAAAAGAAGTAGTTATATATTTCTTTTGTACATAAAGAACACACATACTAAACATATAAATTTCACAAGTTCAGCTTATCTAAACATACGTGCTGTTCTCACCAAATGTCACAGCCATGCCAAATGATTATGATCAATGAGATGAACATTTGTACATTTAGAACTGTACTCATAAAATTTGATGTAGCCTATGTGCATCAAAAGTAGATAAGGTTACGATAGACTGGGTAAATAAAAGATAATGTTTTCTAAAATTTGGATGTTTAATGGACTGTTACATCATAATTGTATAATTTAATCTTTAATAATATTTTTGAGTACAAAACAGTAAGTATGTAGTTCTAAATAAAAACAACTTTAGTCTTGGGAAACAGAGGACTAAATATTATGGATTTTGAGAGGTTCTATCGACTAAATTTGAGCACAGAGTAAATCATTTTCAAAGTATACTAAAGTTTAAAAGAATATTCCGTTGTCCAGTTTTTGAATGCTTCAGGCTGGTACTGATGAATTTAAAACAGCAGTAATGCACAGGGTTTAATTGCAATATGTGTGTGTGTGTGATTTTTGTTTAACTATAAGCATGGTATTGACCCAGAAATTGCTGGAAAAATAATGGAGAATTAATGATACCTGTCATTATTAGCTCGCAAAAAAATCTAGCAATTTGTGGCGAAGAGATATGCTATGAGTTCCGATTCTCCACAAATTGCTGAATGTTGGTCTTCTCAAAATTGAAAAAACTGCAACCTCACCATGAGCTTTTGCATTGAAATTTATTGCGTGTCATGAAATTGCTGGATTTGCACCATTAATTCAATTTAATCTTGCCGCTACCATAAGGACTGGTAATTCATGTCGCAAGGACTCTGTTAATGACATGATTTATGGTTCTGACATGAAACTCAGCCTTGAATATTGAAAGTGTGGAGTTTCACTCCAGTAGGTAGTGAATTGTTCCTAGAAGTGTTTTAAACTTTTAAAAAATCTGGCTTGGGAGTACTTTTTGTGCCAGTCTTGCCATCCACATTTTGTCAGAGGCGATTATTTTCAAGATGCAAAGCTTTTTTGACACTCGGAAATGCAAATAAAATTACTTTTTTCAGATAATAATTTTGGATACATGAGTTAGAATGTTTGTACATTTTGTAAACCTACCATGCCATTCACTCTATGTTAACTTCTCAAGGACCAATACAATAATGACGTGACTGCTGCCAATGAACCGGAAGCTGTGCCAAAGACCGGAAGTTGTGCAGAAAATCTGCCATGGTTTAAGTATTAATGTATAATAATAGTCATAGCGCATAAATCTATGGTGCTCCGGGTTGGTCTAATAATAATGTATAATACCACGGGTTGGTTTAAGTATTAATGTATAATCATTTTGCGGGGGAGGATTGTGGAGATTTATTTGTTTGGAGTGGGAAGGAAAGGGAGAAGAAAATTTAATAAAAATCGATATTTACTGAATTTTGCTGGCCCATATTTTCTTTTCCTGACATGGCTCTGTTCACCAGAAATGCACTAAACTCATCATTAATCTTCACCCTTACCAGTAAACATTCAATATTCACTTTGGATCATTTAACTTGCAATTTTTTTCAAACTGAGCCTCTAAGCTTTCTCCAGACGACATGGTGTCCACGTTATTTTATAAAGTTTCATCCCAATTAAAAAGTAAACAGAACCTACACAAAATAATCACTTCCAACATGACTGTGACTGCCTCTTCACAGAGCAACAAACAGTCACTGCAAACGGCTTCATAGCATAGTTTCACCCAACAGTTTAAAAAAAAAATCGGAACCACCAAAAAATACATCGAGACTGCACATGCGCAACTGCTTCCGGTTCATTGACAGCATTTGTGTCCATACAACAATTCCCAAACACAACTGGGTTACAGTGTCCTCTTAGAAACATAGAAATCTACTGTGCCGTGCCGGCCGACAAAGAGCCACACAGCCCTTGGTCAGTAGCCCTGAAGGTTACATATAAACCTACGAACAATGGCGGTAAGGTAAAGAGCACCCAGCCAAACCAGTCCGTCCCACACAACTGCAACACCCCTTACACTGAAACATTCTACACTCCACCCAACCGGCACGATGTGATTGCCTGGGAGAGGCAAAAACCAGGTAAAAACCGAGGCCAATTGGAGAAAAAAAATCTGGAAAAATTCCTCTCCGATCCATCCAGGTGATCAAAATTAGTCCAGGAAATCACTCTGGTCATATGTGATTCATTGTAGTACTTACCATCATATCTGCACCAGCCAACAAGAGATTATCCAATCTAATCCCAATTACCAGCTCTAGGTTTGTAACCCTGCAGGTTATAGCACTTTAAGTGCCCATCCAACCACCTTTTAAATGTGCCGAGGGTTTCTTCATCCACCACCCTTCCAGGCAGTGAGTTCTAGACCTCCACAACTCTCTGCGTGAAGAAGCTCCTCCTTAAATCCCCTCTGAACCTTCCATCAGCCACCTTAAAACTATGCCCCCTCGTAATAGACCCCTCTACCAATGGTAATAGGCCCTTGTTATCCACTCTCTCCAGGCCCCTCAAAATTTTGTACACCTCAATGAGGTCTCCGCTCAACCTCCTCTGCTCCAATGAGAACAAACCCAGCCTATCCAATCTGTCCTCATAACTAAGATTCTCCATTTCAGGCAGCATTCTAGTAAATCTCCTCTGCACCCTCCCGAGTGCAATCATGTCATTCCTATAATTCTGCTTGTTCTTTTAAAAGTAATTCTTACTTTTCCTTTGTCTTTTTTAATCTCCGCTCAAATTATTTTATTTCTATCCCTCTCTTTATTTATCTTTCTGTATCTAATTTGACTAATTAACCCTATTTCCTCATTCACTCGATTTCTTTCTCTCTCCTTAATTTTCATTGTTTAAGGACATAGACTATTAGGCACGATGGTCTTGAAGTCCCAGATGCATCGTTGACATTGCGGTGCTATTATCAATTCGTATTTCTAGCAATTTGCGGCACAAATGTAGTCCAATCTGAAGGAAGAGGAAATATGTCTTTTTACGCCATTGCGGTATTAAATTTAGGCTCCTTGGAAACTGGAAAGTGCATAGGACCCGAAATTGGTCGCTACATAAGGTACGCTCATTTCCCGGCGGCATGTCGTTTCACACCGCCGGCATACCGCCGAGACCAAAGAGGACAAAATTGGTCAAAATATTTTTGGCGGTATGTCAGCGGTCTGCATCGGGCGGTATGTATCTTAGTAATCGATCCAGATCGACTTTCTGTTCGATGGGCGGTGCAGCACGGAACTGCACATGTGCACATTTTTTTCTTTTCCATTTTTTTTTACACAAGCGTTTTACCTGGGGTCAGGGGTCACCCGCGCATGCGCAGTGAGTTGAAGAGGAGAGAGTGAGATGGAGCAGCAAAGTAGTCGACGGGCAGTGAGTTTAAAAATACATAGCACAGTGGAAATGTAAGAACATGAGAACATAAGAAATAGGAGCAGGAGTAGGCCATACGGCCCCTCGAGCCTGCTCCGCCATTCAATAAGATCATGGCTGATCTGATCATGGACTCAGCTCCACTTCCCTGCCCGCTCCCCATAACTCCTTGTCCCCTTATCATTTAAGAAACTGTCTATTTCTGTCTTAAATTTATTCAATGTCCCAGTTTCCACAGCTCTCTGTGGCAGCGAATTCCACAGATTTACAACCCTCTGAGAGAAGAAATTTCGCCTCATCTGTTTTAAATGGGCGGCCCTTTATTCTAAGATCATGCCCTCTAGTTCTCGTCTCCCCCATCAATGGAAACAGCCTCTCTGCATCCGCCTGTCAAGCCCTCTCATAATCTTATACGTTTCGATAAGATCACCTCTCATTCTTCTGAATTCCAATGAGTAGAGGCCCAACCTACTCAACCATTCCTCATAAGTCAATCACTCATCCCCAGAATCAACCTAGTGAACCTTCTCTGAACTGCATCCAAAGCAAGTATATCCTTTCGTAAATATGGAAACCAAAACTGCACGCAGTATTCCAGGTGTGGCCTCACCAATACCCCGTACAGCTGTAGCAAGACTTCCCTGCTTTTATACTCCATTCCCTTTGCAATAAAGGCCAAGATTCCATTGGCCTTCCTGATCACTTGCTGTACTTGCATACTAACCTTTTGTGTTTCATGCACAAGTACCCCAAGGTCCCGCTGTACTGCAGCACTTTGCAATCTTTCTCCATTTAAATAATAACTTGCTCTTTGATTTTTCTGCTAAAGTCCATGACCTCACACTTTCCAACATTATGATCCAAATGCCAATTTTTTGCCCACTCACTTTGCCTGTCTATGTCCTTTTGCAGATTTTTTGTGTCCTCCTCACACATTGTTTTTCCTCCCACCTTTGTATCATCAGCAAACTTGGCTACGTTACACTCAGTCCCTTCTTCCAAGTCATTTAGATTGTAAATAGTTGGGGTCCCAGCACTGATCCCTGCGGCACCCCACTAGTTACTACTTGCCAACCAGAGAATTAACCATTTATCCTGACTCTCTGTTAATTAGCCAATCCTCTATCCATGCTAATATATTACCCCCAACCCCGTGAACTTTTATTTTGCTTGAAGAATAATTCTTCACTATGAAGACAAGAAGAGATATTTAACAAACCAAAATTCATACAAGTAAAAAGTACAATGTTAAAAAAGACATCAAAGCGCAGGAATATCGAGAAGGAGGGGAGGTTGAGGGCAGCTGCCTTTGATGAGACGGAGTTACCTGTCCTTCTGGAGCACATAACAGAGAGGTACTCCGAGTTAACCAAGGGTGGTCGTGGAATTTTCCCCCCAAAGGAGTACAACCGAATATGGGATGAGATCGGGGAGGCTGTGCCTCTAAAAATACGATGGTATGCACCGGACGAAGTGCCATAAGAGGTAGAACGACCTGGTGAGGGTAGCAAAAGTAATGATTTTATTTATACATCCCCACCCCCATGTGCTATGTGCCATGCAAATGTCGGTTCAGTGTCACACGGATGATGTTATTTATCATAAGATTACGGCGATGTATTTGTGCTTTTCAGGCAATGACAAGAGGATCAATGCAGTGCTTTTGTTTGTGTGTGTGTATGTCTGTGCGATGTTAAATGGATTGAAGATTTTTACTTTGATTTACTTTACTTTCTGCAGAAGAAGACATCTGTAATAGCAGTCACTTAGCGTCGCACGGGGGGGGGGGGGGGGGGGGGGGAGGACCCACATCCCAGGAGCCTCTTACTGATATTGAGATCCGTGCCCCGTCCCTGGTTGGGGATAGCAACCATGCCACTACCGGCATTGGAGCTGACCCACACACAAGAAGATGGTAAGTTGAATAAAATGCAGTCTGTGTTGCGGTCCTCTCATGTCATGTAATGTAACTGTAACTATAATGTTGGCCTGATGTAATGTAAGTTTATTGCACTGTAATGTTGGCCTCATGTGATGTACTGCAATGTTAGGGGCATGTAACGCAATGCGTATATGTATTGTCTGTCTGCAATATGTAATGTAGTACTGCAGCAGTGGTGGACATTTAAGTAAGACTGCGATAAGTCACTGTACTATGTACTAATGTAACCCTGACCCCTCCCCTGGTGCCAAGCTTTTTTAAATGTTGTTTTGTATTTCTAGACTCAGATGATTCAGACCACAGCGACACAGACAACAAACCCACTGCCTCCACCTCTGGTGTCACCCAGCCCTCTCCCGACAAGGAAGCCGAAGAGGAAGAAGAACAGGCGCTGATCTAGCAGCCAGTGGAGGTGGAGATGAAGGAGGATACACCAGTTCCATATGGGACAGCTGGAACATCCTGCACCACGGAGTCTGTATTCAGGGGATTCCCCCATGGCTCCTCTGATTCTGCCAGACCAAGCCATGCGCAGCAAGACACCCCCAGTGTTACAGCGCCTTTGCCGCAGCGATGGAGATTGGTGCAGGAAAGGTTGGTTGCTGTAGGCGTGTACTAGGACATGTGCGTCTGTCACAGGTCAGCGTCGACATTGGTCGAAAGCTGCTCAAGGCCATGCCTAAAATAGCCACAAACATCGCGGCTCTATCAGAGTGGCAGTTGGAGGAAAGTTTGCCTATGATTACCGCGATGGAGCGAACTGCCGAAGCCATGCGGCAATCGACGGGATCAGGACATGGCGCGGAACCCCCCCATACCATAGTAGTCAGGTCGACAGCACCCGAGGGTGGGGAGCTGAAATCATCTCCCAGCCCTGAAGCCGTGCCTTCCACATCGCAAGCTTCTCCATAGGCCCCAGTTATTGCGCCTGCAATGTCTGAACAAACCCCCCCACCCCCCCGCCCCCGCCCCCGCAATGACAGCAACAGCTTGGTATCAACACGGGAGGTCCATGCCACGGGCACTGGGAAAGGGAAGGGCGGGAGTAAGAAAGGGTGGAATAGTCCCAAGAGTGGTGTAGCATGTGGGCGTGGAAGGGGCAGAGGGCTTGGGTGGGGAAAGTAAAGGATCTTTTTGTTGTAATTGAAGTTTTATTTGTAAAAGTTTATTAAAGTTGTAAAAGTTTTGTTAAAAGTTGTTATTAAAGTTGTTATTAAAGTTGTTATTAAAGTTGTTATTAAAGTTGTTATTAAAGTTGTTATTAAAGTTGTTATTAAAGTTGTTATTAAAGTTGTTATTAAAGTTGTTACAGTTGTTTTATAGTTATAAGTTCTACAAAGTTTTAAAATTGTTGTATATTTTTTACATTTTTACATAAACGTTTGAATTGAATTTAAGCACTCTTGTACAGTCAAACTTTTCCCTGAAGATCCTTTGCGGGTAAGACCTCCTCCTCTTCCTCCTCATCATTCTGCGATCTCTTCCATTACCCTTATAACTCTGCTCAATAAACTTCCTCACATCTGGAAGACAGGTTGTCAGCAATACAGGCTGAGATAATACAGGCCCCATTCTTTTTAAATCTCCACAATATTTCTCGATGAAAAAAATATAACTAAAATGTCTTTCTATCTCACTAAGTTACTCAGTAATAGTAAATATACCTTTTCCAATCAAAATCGCACTGTAAAATCACTGTTCACCTCAGAGATACAAAGGTGCTACTTTAGCTGACCCCGATTTCCAAAATGGTGGATCCGTGTACTCCGCCCATTCCTGCCCACTTACCATTGTGTAAAACCATCTTTTCCAGGATGGTATGCAGCTCTAGTGGTATTTTGGCGGTATGCGATGAAAATCGGACTTTTTGGGCAGTATGCTGGTGGTCCTGCACGGCGGATGGTGTGCATACCACTTGGTGGTATGACAATGATGAATATTCATCCGAGCGGTATGTCAGCGGTATGCAGGTGTTTTTTTGACCAAAATCGCATTTTTGGGTGGTATGTCGGCAGTAGGGGCCGGTATGTTGACCACTTTTGGCCCCATAGACCTTTTCATACTACTTCAGCAAAGAAATACAGAGGTGTCGAAATTCGGTTGCTCACGCCTGCTGATAACGCCAATGTTAGGCGGGTGGGCGTGGCGCTGGCTGCTGTTCACACCGGATGCCAAATTTGGTGGTCATTTTTTAAGGCGTTAAAACGTTACATCCCGTCGGCCAACGTCATGGAAATCATGACGTCATGCAGTGGCACAAACCTTTCAATGATCCGAGAAGATCACAAAACGTTACTGCAGAGCCACACTCAACCACATCTGGCTATGCCACTCATCACATTCTCATCATTCTGCCTTCCCTACCCTACTCCTGCACATCCTTACTCACCACTAACTTACCTTGCACCTCCATCCATCCCTCTCGATCTACATTATCACTTCCCCATCTCACGACATTCATCCTTGACCAATCATACCAACTAACAACACACAAAGGTAGGCACTTGGGTGTTATCGCCAATATTCATGTAACGTTTCTGTTAATGTGTTATTAAATAATGAAATGTTTATTTTCACCACTTTGTCTTCTTGGACAGATCTGTGTGCACCTTTGGAAGTGGCTTCATGAGTTGCTGTGCATAGTGAGACATAACGGTAACCCCCTGCCAATGGTGGTGAGTGTGAAAGGAATGGGTTGGGCATTGTAGGGATGCTTTCTGGTGTTGGTGTGGGGTGGTGCCAAAGGTGCATCATGTGTACAGCATCAAGTGAAGTCAATCTGGCCATGGTGAGGCCATCCCTGGCCTCAATGTGATTAGGTGCTGATGCCCTGTGTCCTGTGCAGCATCAGGTGATTGTGGAGAAGGTTGGTGTTGTTGGTGATGCTGGTGTGCCTGGTGATGTTTGTGTGCTTGGTGATGTTGGTGTTGGGGCTGATCGTGAGGGCCAAGGTGAGATTTTTTTCAAGGGCACCGATGCTGATGGAATAGATAGCAGCTGAACTTGAGATGACAGAAGCGATCTGTCAGTGGTCAGAGAGATTGCTCCAAGGAGATGACACTAGATAGAGAGTTCACTGCAAACACTTCAAACCTCCATAAAGCAGAAAAGTGTATTCCAAATCCTGAAGGCTCCAGCTTCTAAGATTGGAAATTGAACAGCTGTGAAATGGTAGCTTTTATATCACTTTTGCAGCTGTCAACTATTCACAGCAATGGAGAATCATTGAGAACCTGACACACTTAACTGACATGATCCCTGAGCGTCGGGAACCTCGTAAAAAGCTTGGAAAAATCATTAAGACCTGGTAAAATACTGCTTAAATACTTTTAAGCAGCTATTTAAGTATCTCAATTGCCTGACCCGTCGCTTAGTGCCGGGTCTGCAAACCGCAGACAGAGCAGGCACTTGGGAAATTAACAAGGAGACGGCTCCAATGCGGTTTTCCACCCCGCTGTTAATTAATGCCATTTTGACAGTGGACCCACCTCCAAACTCGCACTCACAGTGCCGGTAAGATTCCGGCCAAGGTGTGGCCTTCTCAACATCTTCACTATTTCCACTTTACTTTTTTGGTTTTAATTTTTTTCTTGCTTTGTTTCCCCTTTACTATTTCTCCGTTTTAATTCTTTCACACATTTGATTTGCTTGTTATGCTTTCTCTCTGTTGATTGATTTATTCTGAAACACTCTTTCCTACTTTATGTCCTTTATGTGCAGTTTACTTTGGGGTTTTGGTTTTGGTTTCAAATTCATCTTTGATCTTGCTTCCTTTATCAGGAACTAAACAGAAAATGCTGTGATGCTCAGCAGGCCAGACAGCATCTGTCGAGAGCACACAAGTCAACATTTTAGGGTCTGACTTACCAGTTAATTTCTTAACCTGACAATTCAATGGAGAGAGACAACTGCTAACTTGGATATTAGACCAACTAAATAACCAAAGCGCTTATTCTTCCATCAGGTACTACTCCTGCTGCAATTATGGGTGTAAAAAGGAATCAGGTTGGTATATGAAACACTTCCTACAAAATAACTTACTCAATGATCATGAAATTTTAAAATATATAGCTTTGAGACTAGCATGGTTAATGCTTTCCATTGGCAATCACTGGAACATTTTCTGAGTCATTGGTGTCACGTGATAAAGTTTTATTTATTAGATGGCATAACAATGGAATAAATCCAGAGACAACTATAAGGATAGATATCTTGAAAGTTGACCCTGGTGGGCTCTGTTTCTTAAACAGACCGGGAAAATTTGTACTGCAATACTAGTGGGAAAGCCATGGCCTTTCAGTGGTCGAAGGGAAGCTTCAACGAACTTGGTTCTCTAAATAGTGGCTATGAACTTCTCATACAAGGGAAAGTTCTAAGCAGTGATAATACTGTCTTGGAAAGATAAGAGAGAATTGTTGTATGAAGGCGATAGTCTATGCTTCTATTTGTTGGATTATTTTCACAGCTGAAAATAGTTCAGAAAAATAAGATGGCATGATCTGATTGAAGTGTGCTTATATTTATGATAATCTTGAATCCAGGCAATAGTTTGTTTATTTTAGAGAATGAAAAGACATTTCAAAAGATATACATGAGTTACCATAATTCACTTACAATTACAATCGACATAAAATGGAGCGAGGCATATCCTCTTCAAAATAGCCTACACACAAGATTACTCTTAAGAAAATAAATATTCAGTCAAAATTAAGTGATAAACAAATCCTGTGAAGTCCAGAGTTACTCAAAACAGATTTGTACAAACTAAGAAGCAATTTGATAAGTGAGAATCAGGGAGCAGAGAGAATCCACAATGCTACTTTTATATATTGAGTGCATATGATTTTTTTTGATCTCTTAGTATGGCATCTAGCAATTATTCCCGTCAGCAAAAAATATACATACGAATTGCATAAAACAGAAAATGTGAGCTGGGAAAAGTGATCCGTTTGTGTTGACCGTGAAGGAAGAAAAAATGGCAGCCACCTCACTTCCGCTGTTGCCTGCGCTCGCTGTACAAATGGAAATGCGGCAGGTCGTGACATCAATCAGTGTTCAACGTTGATTTGACGTACGATCTGCCATTTTGGAAGTTGCCGCTCCATTTAACGCCCTCTCCTAATCATAACCAGCTAACCACGCGTACAGCAGCAGGAAGGACATCCCACTAGCGATATTTAAATGGATCCAACAACTTGCAGCTGAATCGCTTTTTCATTTCTACTGGCTCTGTGTAAGTTTGTGCAACTGTTTGGAGCTTTCTAGAGTTGTTTAAAGTTGGTGAGGAGACCGGGAGTGTTGTTGCAAGTGGAGAACGCCTTGCTTCTCATTTAAGGGGTTCTGCTCACATCACTTGCTCCCAGTCATGAGGGCTCTACTTGCAGAACCCCTCATGCTCGAGTATGACAGGGAGATGGAGCAGAGGCAGCGAAGATGAGCAGAAGATGCTCGCAGAGGAAGAAGAGGGGCAGGAGGGTTCAAAGCAGGAGGTCTTACCCACCGAGATTTTCCGAGAGCATTCTCCTAACTGCACTTAAACCAGTGTATTAGGAGAATCCGCATCAACAAAGAGGTGGTCACAGAACTCTGCCACCTCTTGCAACCAGACCTGCAGCCTGAGAACAGGGTGACGACGGTGCTACCAGTGGCCCTCGAGGACACCGTGGGCCTCAATTTTTTCACCACCAGATCCTTCTAGTCTGAAGCAGAAAACATAGCTAATATCTTCCAGTTTGTCATCCATCACTGCATCCGGAAGGTCACAGGGGTTCTATACTCCAAGAGAAGGAACTTCATTGTCTTCTCTCTGAACAGAGAGAAGCAGGAGGAATGCGCATGTGGTTTGCCAGGATATCGGGCTTCCCCATGGTGCAGGGTGCCATCGACTGAACACACGTGGCTTTGCGGATGGTGCATACCAATCCTGAGATGTTCTGTAACCACAAAGGCTAGCACTCACTTAATGTGCAGTTGGTGTTTGACCACGCCCAGTGGTCAATGGTGATGGTGAATGGTACCCTGGAAGTATTTATGGTGCCTTTATCCTGTGCCAGTCTGGTGTGCCAGCAATCTTCCAGCCGCGTCAAACCCGAGGGTGGCTGCTCAGAGACAACGGCTATCCTCTCTGCACCTGGTTGATGACTCCTCTCTGCAACCCCACCACTCGTAGCCAGTAATCATATAATGAGAGCCATCCTGCCACGAGGAATCTCATCGAGCAGACCATCGGGGTGCTTAAACGGTTCCGCTGCCTTGTCCGCTTGGGAGGAGCAGTCCAGTACGGGTGTCGCATTTCATGGTGGTCTGCTGATTGCTCTACAACTTGGCCTTCATGAGTGTGCAAGCCCTTGCCACCACGGTTCCCAGACCAACTCAGGAGGAAGAAGAGGAAGAGGAGGAGCGGGTGGAGGAGGAGGAGGAAGAGGAGGTGGGCAGCAGATCCCCGTTCTGGATGAGTTGTCCGTGAACGCCTCATCAGATTCCGGTTCCAATGAATGACACCCCAGATCCCCATTGCTCACCAATTCCCCATCTTACCATCCCTGTGTCACGGAACATCACGGCATCCTCCTGGGTACAATATGGAGATGAAAGCTACCACTAAACAAACATTCCAAACATAATTTATAAATTTATCAAATCTGAATCAAAACAACGTTAACTAATCACCCTTGTGCATTCCATTATTGTCTGTCTTTTCCTACTCTACTGCTCCTTTGAAATGCTCCCCCAGTGGCTGCAGCATGGCTGGTGGAAGGCTGCTGACTTTTAGTGGGAGAGACTGCAGGTTGTCTTGCAGGACAAGACACCCTCGAGCAGCTCTGGGTCTAGAAGGCCCGGCTGTAGACTGCACCACCTCGCTTGGGCAGCAGCAGTCTGGGCTGGTTGGATGACAGACAGCAGCTAAGGCACTGGCGGAATGGCAGTGGTGGGAATACGAATTCTGTTACCCTGAGAGAAGACAGCAGGTTCTTGCTCTACGGAGCCACTGCCACTCCCCCGGGCCGCTGCCTCAGCACTCCTAGCAATATGTTGGGAGAAAGATTGCTGCAGTGCTGTGAGACCCTGCAAGCCCCTTTCCACACTTGTAGGTACAGCTACAAAGGCAGCAGTCTGAGCTTCCACTGCAGCACCAAAACGTCAGGTTGCCTCCGCCAGTGCTGCAATAGAAACCGCAACATTGCCTGTCACACACAGCAGCATGGCTGGGTCCACAAAGTTTCTCATGGAGTTCTGAAAATCATGGGCTCTAAGTTCTGCGCAAAGCCCTGTACAATATTGGAGCCCAACTCCTCCATGCTCTTTGACACTGACAAGAGCCTCTCTGGCAGGCTTGCCATTGCACCTAGCATTTCCGTGTGCATGCCCATCACTCTTTTTCTGAAGGCCATCCCATCGAGATCATCATCTATGCTGCGCAGCAGATCTCAAATGAGACGTCTGTTCTCTCAGGAGGACGTAAAAGGTCCCATGGCACTATTTCAAAGAAGAGCACGGAAGTTATTCCTGGTGTCCTGACCAATATTTATCCCTCAATCACCTTCACTAGAACAGATTATCTGCTCATTATTGCATTGTTGTTTGTGGAAGTTTGCTGTGCGCAAATTGGCTGCCTCATTTCCTACATTACAACAATGACTACACTGTAAAGCACTTTGGGATGTCTGGTGGTTGTGAAAGGCACAAAATAAAATGTAAGTCTTTCTTTATTGTGCATGAACTTGTCCCCCCCCCCGGTGTAAGGGTACGCATTTCGTGATCATGGCACAGCAAGAGGCCACGGACTAAAATAGTTTAAAAAGAAACCTGTAGGACTGTTAGGTGGGAGAAAGAGCATCAGCCTGGGGCAGGTGGTGACTCATAACTGATTAATGTAATTTCTGCGGTCAGAAGCGAGACCCGATTAACATCAAGACAAAGGGTTTTGATACAATCAAGCAGAGAAACCCATGGATTAATTGGGCGGAGGGGAAAAACCTATGGAAACTACAAGTCTGCAGAAATCCAGAACCACAAAGAATTCCACTAGGTGTGCATTTTTGGATAGAGAGGCACAAAAGATGAGGAATTATCTTTTGCCCTGCCGATTCTGTGCACAAAACGAGGTGCAAATTGTGGCCTTCCAAACAGATCCAAATCCATCATCACAGACATCGGGACTCATCAAGACGCATTAACTGAAAGCAGCCCAGCAGGAGACTTGTATAATCGAATGGATATATATGAAGGAGCTCACAGAAGTAAAACACCTCAGAAAAACAGGTCAAAGGAACAATGACCACGAAGCAAGCAGCTGGGACCCAACATCTTCCCTAGCTCCACAAGCCTACAATCGAAAACAGCAGCACCTGGCTGAATGGGTGATTGTATGTCTTCAATCAATCTCTAAGAAGTCTTGTTATGTAATTTTTAGTTGTTTTTTGTGTAATAAACTGACAGCTGGGTTTAAACCTAAACTTTGCATTATATGGAGTCCTTCCTGTAATTCCCAAGGTCTATTTAATCAAAGTAGAGTGGAAAATGAACACCCTACACCGGGGAGCTGGCGCCCGAGCTGCTCTTTCAGCCATTGCTCAGTTGGTAGCACCCTCACCTTTGATTCAGAAGGTTGTGGGTTTAAGTCCCACTCCAGAAACTTGAGCACAAAAATCTAGGCTGACCTGAGCGAGTGCTGCACAGTCGGAGGTACCGTCTTTCTTGTTAAACCAAGGCCCCGTCTGCTCTCTCAGGTGGATGTAAAAGATCCCATGGCATTATTTTGAAGAAGAGCAGTGAAGTTATTCCAGGTGCCCTGGTCAATATTTATCCCTCAATCAACATCACTAAAACAGAATATCTCGTCATTATTACATTGCTGTTTGTGGGAGCTTGCTGTGTGCAAATTGGCTGCTGTGTTTCCTTATTACAACAGTGACTACACTTCAAAAAGTACTTCATTGGCTGTAAAGCGCTTTGGGATGTCTTGTGGTCGTGAAAGGCGCTATATAAATGTCTGCCTGTCTTTCTTTTTTTTTCTTTCCTCAGCCCACTCGTGCCGGGTGACTCACCACATGCAGATTCCGCCTCTATACTACTTTTTAAAGTCCGTGCAGTGCCATTTTCTGAGCTGGTCCTGCGAGTGTCAAGATGCAGTGATGGTGTGTTTTCTTCTCCTCCTTCACTGTCCTCCGCCATGACATCAGGGATTGTCTGGCCAGGTTGGAGTTCTTGGGTATCTGAAAGGAGAAATGCACAAGGGTTGGATTGTGGTGAGGGGACGGGGGGGGGGGGGGGGCGCAAGATATCCATGCATACATCGTCAACAGCTTGTAAGTGAGAAGAGATTGTGCAATGAGGGGGAAGTGGGATGGGAGAAGGAGGATTAGGTATGAGCATATCATCATCAACAGCAATGCTTTCAACTTCACCGCTCGCTACGGACTCTGTGACTGCCCTTCCAATGATCGCCAGCACGGCTTATTCCAGCTCCAGCAGGTTTCCCCTCCACCCATCTGCTGCTGCTCCAGTGGTTATGAGCTATCCTTGCCTGCAAGAGAAAAGAAACTGAGGCCGTGAGTGTGGTGCAATGTGTTTGGGTGATGTGCCTGCCATAGCTGGCATTGTGTGCAAGGTGTGAGATGTAGGTGTGATTCTTGCAGCAGTGGTAAGTGTGTGAAGGTGAGGTGAAGCTATTCTTGTGAGGTATGAGTGGTGATTACTAGAGATTGTTGGTAGGTAAGTGATGGGGGGGTGGGGGATTGAGCAGTATGAGAGACTTATGGTGCAAATGGTGGGATATGGCTGTAACTATTTGTAACATAAAAGTTCTGATTGGTTCCCTTGGAGGATAAGACACACCCAGCAGTTTATCTGGAATGTGTAATTAAATTCTGCCTGCCTGAGTAATCAAGTACTTTGCAATTATGTAGTTTGAGCCATTCATTCTGACTGCCAGGTTCCAGACAGAGCACCCAGTACTGCTTTCAGAGATCAGACAGGGCTCACCTTTGTGGGTTAGGACCTTCTCCCACCTTCCCAAAACAGTTCCTGACCTCTCCGCCCTCCTCCCCAACCCCCCCCAATCGCCACCCAGGTTCCTGTCCTTCTCCCCCTGCCCAAGTTCAATAAGATTTAGAATCAGAATTAGTTCCTGACAATCCCTCCCTCACCCGAGTTCCTGACCTTCTCCACTCCACCCCCGCCCAACATAAGAACATAAGAACTAGGAACAGGAGTAGGCCATACTCAAGCCTGGTCCGCTATTCAATAAGATCATGGCTGATCTAATCACTTCCCCGCCCGCTCCCCATAATCCCTTATCGCTCCAGAAACTGTCTATTTCTGTCTTAAATGTATTCAATGTCCCAGCTTCCACATGTTCCTGACTTTCTCCCCATCCCCCATAGATAGGCATTGTGTGTGGGTCACGGATTGTTAACAGGTTTATTGGGTATGAAGTGAATAGTTAGGGTTATGAATTCCGGATTTTGGACAGTCAAATGATGTTACTTGCCTCACACACACCGGTCTTTCCAAGAAATCAACCAGGTCTAGGGGGAGGAGCGGGAGAGGTGGTGCAGGTGTAAAGGGGGTGGGGGTGGAATTGGAAGAACGTGATCCACATCTAACAGATGGGGTGAACGTGATCCGTCTTCCCATATGGATCACGTCCTCAATCTCAATTCTCCCCCGTTAGACCTGGATCACATTCTTCCCCCATCCCCATTGTGATTTCCAACCCCCCCCCGCCGACCTTGCCCGAGTTCCTGACTTTTTCTCCCACCCAGCTCCTGACCATCTCTCCCCCCCCCACCTCTTCGATTCTCTCTCTCCTCCTTCGATCCCCCCATTCTCCCCCCTTCGATCCCCCCACTCTGCCCCCTTCAATTCTCTCTCTCCCACTTTGATCCTCTTACTCCCCCTTCGATCCATCTTTCTACCCCCATTTGATCCGCTCTCTATCCCCCATCGATCCTTTCCACCTCACTCCACCACAAACGGATCCCCTGACCTCCTCCGCATGGAGCCGAGTGAAGCATGGTGATGCAGTCCACTGCCGCGACACCATTGGGTACAGAGCATGCATGACCGGATCGAGTGCGCACTTGCAATACCAAACGGGCGCACATTGCACAGAGTGTGACAAAAATGCGATGCAAATCGGGGACCCCAGGGAACAAGGAGACAATAGAATAGTGGAAATATTGCTGGACTAGGAAAACAGAGGCCTGGACTAATGATCCAGAGATGTGGATGAGGAATTTAAATTCAGTTAATTAAATAAATCTGGAATAAAAAGCTAGTATCAGTAATGGTGACCATGAAACTATCGGACTATCGTAAAATCCCATCTGGTTCATTCCTTTAGGGAAGGAAATCTGCCGTCCTTACCAGGTCTGGCCTATATGTGACTCCAGACTGACAGCAATGTGGTTGACTCTTAACTGTCCTATGAAATCACCAAGCAAGCCACTCAGTTGCAACAATCTACTCCAAGAAACAAAAATAATAAAACCAGACGGACCACTTGGCATCGACCTTGGCACCAGCTATGAACACGATAATGGCATACCCAGTCCAGTTGACCCTGAAAAGTCCTCCTCACCAACATCTGGGAGAGCCAAAATTTGGAGAGCTGTCCCACAGACTAGTCAAGCAACAGCCTGACATAGTCATACTCACAGAATCATACCTTTCAGTCAAAGTCCCAGACTCCTCCATCACCATCCCTGGGTATGTCCTGTCCCATCAGCAGGACAGACCCACCAGGGGTGGCAGTACAGTGGTATCGGGAGGAAGTGACCCTGGGAGTTCTCAACATTGATTCCGGACCCTATGAAGTCTCATGGCTGCAGGTCAAGCATGGGCAAGAAACCTCCTGCTGATTACCACTTACCGCCCTCTCTCAGCTGATGAATCAGTACTCCTACATGTTGAACACCACTTGGAAGAAGCACTGAGAGTATCAAGGGCACAGAATGTATGCTGGGTGAGGGACTGCAATGTCCATCACCAAGAATGGCTTGGTAGTCCCACTACTGACTGAGCTGGCCGAGTCCTGAAGGAAATAGTTTCCAGATTGGGCAGGTGATAAGAGAACCAACACGAGGGAAAAGCCTACTTAGCCTCATCCTCACCAATCTACCTGTCGCAGATGCATCTGTCCATGACAGCATTGGTAGCAGCGACCACCGCACAGTCATTGTGAAGACAAAGTCCCAGCTTCACACTGAGGACACTCGCCATCATATTGTGCGACACTACCACCATGTTAAATGGGATAGATTCAGAACAGATCTAAAGCCTCAAAACTGGGCATCCATGCTGTGGGCCAATTAGCAGCAACAGAACTGTATTCCACCACAATCTGTAACCTCATAACCTGGCATTTCCCTCACTCTGCCATTACCATCAAGCCAGAGGACCAATCCTGGTTCAATGAAGAGTATAGAAGAGCATGCCAGGAGTAGCACCAGGTGTACCTAAAAATGAGGTGCCAACCTGGGGAAGCTGCAACACAGGACTACATGCATGCTAAAAAGCAGAAGCACCATGCCATAAACAAGGCTAAGCGATCCCACATTCAACGGATCAGATCAATGCTCTGCAGTCCTGCCACATCCAGTCGTGAATACTGTTGGACCATTAAACAATTAACGGGAGGAGGACGCTCCATGAATATTCTCATCCCCAATGCTGGTGGAGCCCAGCACGCGAGTGCAAAAGACATTGCTGAAGCATTTGCAACCATCTTCAGCCAGAAGTGCTGAATGGATGATCCATATCGGCCTCCTCCTGAGATCCCTATCATCACATAAACCAGTCTTCAGCCAATTCGATTCACTCCACATGATATCAAGAAATGGCTGAGTGCACTGGATACAGCAAAGGCTATGGGCTGTCGTGCTAAAGGCTTGTGCTCCAGAACTAGCCGCGCTTCCAGTACAGCTACAACACTGGCAGCTATCCAACAATGTGGAAAACTGCCCAGGTATGTCCTGTCAATAAAAAGCAGGACAAATCCAATCTGGTCAATTACCGCCCCATCAGTCTACTTTCAATCATCAGCAAAGTGATGGAAGGTGTCGTTGACAGTGCTATCAAGCGGCACTTATTCACCAATAACCTGCTCACTGACGCCGAGTTTGAGTTCCACCAGGACCACTCAGCTCCAGATCTCCAGAAATGAGGTGAGACTGCCCTTGACATCAAAAAGCATTTGACCGAGAGTGGCATCAAGGAGCTCTAGTAAAACTGAAATCAATGGGAATCAGGGGGAAAACGCTCCACTGGCTATGGTCATACCTAGCACGAAGCAAGATGGTTGTGGTGGTTGGCGGCCAATCATCACGGCCCCAAGCCATCACTGCAGGAGTTCCTCAGGGCAGTGTCCAACCTTCTTCAGCTGCTTCATCAAAGACCTTCCCTCCATCATAAGGTCAGAAATGGGGAAGTTCGTTGATGACTGCGCAGTGTTCAGTACCATTCGCAACTCCTCAGATAATGAAGCAGTCCATGCCTAAACGCAGCAAGACCTGGATGACATTCAGGCTTGGGCTGATAAGTGGCAAGTAACATTTGCGCCACACAGTGCCAGGCAATGACTATCTCCAACAAGCGAGAGTCGAACCACTGCTCCTTGATATTCAACAGCATTACCATCGCCGAATCCCCCACCACCTACATCCTGGGGGTCACCATCGAACTTAAACTTAACTGGAATTGCCACATAAATACTCTGGCAACAAGACCAGGTCAGAGGCTGGGTATTCTGCAGCGAGTGTCTCAGGTCCTGACTCCCCAAAGCCTTTCCACCATCTACAAGGCATAAATCAGAAATGTGATGGAATACTCTCCATTTACCTAGATGAGTGCAGCTCCAACAACACTCATGAAGCTCAACACCATCCAGGAAAATGCAGCCCACTCAATTGGCAACCCATCCATCACCTTAACTATTCACTTCCTCCACTACCAGCGTACCGTGGCTGCAATGTGTACCATCTACAAGATGCGCTGCAGCAACTCGTAAAGGCTTCTTCGGCAACACCTCCCAAACCCGTGACATGTACCACCTAGAATGACAAGGGCAGCTGGCGCATGGGAACACCACCACCTCCAAGTTCCCCTCCAAGTCACACACCATCATGACATGGAAGTATATTTCCATTCCTTCATCGTCGCTGAGTCAAAATCCTGGAACTCCCTCCCTAACAGCACTGTGGGGTACCTTCACCACACGGACTGCAGTGGTTCAAGAAGGCAGCTCACCACCATCTTCTCAAGGGCAATTAGGGATTAGCAATAAAATATTGGCTGTGCCAGCGACGCACACATCCCATGAACGAATAAAAAAAACGTCACTCTGGTGGGATATGGCATTTGATGGTGCATTCACTCACCTTGACCACTCGTGTGAAGTCTTTAAACTTTTTGCGGCACTGGATCCAGGTCCTGGGAGAACATTTGTCACACTGACAGCTTCAGCAATCTCCTCCCACAGCCTTCTGCTGATCTGCTTTGAAAGCCATCTGCTCCCCTGCGTGTAGAGGACCTGACAGCATCTTTGAACCCCAAGGATCATGGCCTCCAGTGCCGCATCTGCAAATCTCCTCACCCTTTCTCTTGGTTGTTGGGCCATGGCTTTCTACACAATGACAATGAGATGCTTCTGCAACAAAGCACCTCCTCTTTAAGTAGTGTAGAGAGCCGAGGACAAACTTTATTGGCCAGTCGACTGCACCAGATATTGCGCTCCCCCCCGCCCCCCGTTCAACGTTAAGCCAATCAGCACTGTAATCATTATAATGAGCAGGCAGTATGAATTTTGTGGCTGCCTGCACCATTTGGAACGGAAGCTGGCCTTATCCAATTTCTAGACCGTGATCTTTTGCACTATTTAAACGCAACTGAAAACTTTTAAGGTCAACTTTTAAATATCACTTTTCACCTGTGTTGATTTCAGTTTGACTTTGTAGTTGATGCTAAACTGCTCTACAGAGTTGACATGATTTAGTAAAAAAAATAATCACAATTCTTCCAATTTTTAAATCAATAAACCTATTTCTGCACACATCATTGTTGCTCGACTCAGGTTATTCAATAGAATGTATATTACCAAGTCAAGCTTACTGTTACAAGTTATGAGGCGAAATATAGTAACTGGACTACTAATACCATCATATATGTAGAGTACATACAGTGGGTGACAGTTCAATACAGATTTAATTTCATGAATAAAGATGATTTTAGAACTCAGTGAAAAAATAATTAAGTAGATCTTCCTTCTACCTGGGGTAAACTGGGTATTCCATCGTTATCCAATGTGTTCTATGATGTTAGAAAATAACTTACTTAAAATAATACTTTGAGTTGATGATTATTATTACATTTAGAGGCTCTGCTGTGTTGTTTGAGCTATAGTTCACTTTTTCCCAAACATGACACTGATCTTAAAAAATCTTCTTGGCATGCAGTATTAACTACATGGACTTACTTTCTTTTCAAATGTTGCTTCTTTAAAACTGAGCCAGTAAGATAATCTCAATCTTTAGTCCATTAACTTTTAAACAGACTGCATAATTTACTGCCACAGATGTATGGAAAGAAATTCCAGCCTCAGCTGGTACTGCCATTGTATGTAGCATATTTACAAAAGTAATGAGAGAGAAAAGAAGTTCCAGTCACATTATTAGAGAATTTATCAAAATATTTATTGTATAAATCCAAGTTTAATATTTGTTGTATAAATCCAAGTCTGCATCTTAAGTAACTTAATACACTTTAATTACATTAAACTGCTAACTGATAGGTACTTAAATTGGCAAAATAGCAAAATGTTGTTGAACTTTAGGTTTCTTAATTTGCAATGTTGTCATTTATTCAGTAACTTCTGTTGATATGTAAAATCAGACAGCTTTTTTCTTATTCAAGTTTTTCTGACAACTTTAATCCATCTGATTTCTGTCTTTTCCGATAATGCTGTGATGCTAGCTACACAACCCCAAAGTGTGCCAATTTCTAATCTTGTGTGGCAGTGACAATGATATATGAGGTCACTGTCATTATCATGCATGGTTATTGTGCACCATGTTCATGAGGTTTTCTTTAACACAATCATCTTTCCATTTCTCACAGTTCATTTATAATCACAGCTTACAATGAGGTCATCATGAAATGGGTCTATTTACCCTTTGAGTCGAATGTGCTTGGAGCTTTCAAAATACACACATTGTCTGCCATGAAACAAATGCAAATTATTTTTTTGTAGATTTATTATAATGAGTATTGTAATGGAATTAGGAAACTATATGGAACTACAACAGATTTCAGTATACAGTAGTCTCTCAAAAACAATTTGTATTAAAAAATAAATTGGATAGGTTACATCTCTTACCTTAAAAAAAATCTGTCTCTCTTCCTTGTCTTCTCATTTGTTAGTTGTGAGCCTCCCCCATCATGCTATCCTCTTTCGTCAGGAGGGCAAGGTGGTCCAGCTCAATACTGCTCCATAGCAGATTCGTTAGGAGACTGCTCAAATGGTTTGGGAAAAGCTTATCAGCTTATCCCATTTTCTGGTCTGTTTTTAAGCAGTTTTTCTAAACTATTAAAAATTAACTGCCTGCCAAAGGTAGAGGAAGAAACTGCAATATGCTATATAACTACTATGCTCTTCATTTATGTATCATGACTGGCAAAAACAGGTTACTAATGGTACTGTGGTAAAAAGACTGATGAGCCCCAACTCATCTGGTTAAATGCTGCCATAAATATACAAGAAATAAAGCACTGAATCTTGCACGATGATCATTTGTTCCACATCAGGATGGGTTTTATCTGCTATTGGTTCGTTTTAAATTCTTCAGTACAAGATTTGTTAATGCACCGCTATTTTCCAGATAAATGTTACTCATTTGAAACAAGTGTTATTTCTGCTGGCTTATCCAGAATTTAAACATTTTAACCTCCCTCTCAACAGCTTTTTGCTCGATACACAAAGACACTTGTTTTGTTCATGACAACACACACATGATTGTTCTGAAAATCAGAGTGGCTAATAGTGGTCCACTTACCTTCTGCAATGTAGCACTTAACAGGCTATCCATTTTTAATTTCTGTACTTCCAACTGCCAATACAAAAAATAAACAGAATTTGATCATTGTTACACATCAGTTCCTGCTCATTAATTTCCTGAGAAATCTACAATTGCCCTCAAACAAATAAATATTATGGGCTGGATTTTCGTTACCGTCCATATTGCAGTGTTATTCATGGCGGGGTGGAAATTATAGCACCCAAGAAAAGTTTGCGCCTCAATCAGCAAAATTTATCAGCGAGACCCTGAGTGTGGGGCGGAATGCTAAGGGAGGCGTTACATGCCTCTTTTAGGGTGCAAACTCGGCTGAGCAATTGAAAATCCGCTGCTAAATAGCCGGCCTCGGAGTGCCATAAGAGAGGCTTCTGTGGCAAAAATAAATCGCAACTAAAAACACAATAAACATTCCCAATAGGTTAAACACCACACCATAAGCTACATCGCAAAAATAAAACTAAACTTATCAAATTTATCTCATTCACCAATTCCATCACTCACCGTTGCCGGGACAGCTCTGACCGCTTGGTTTTCCAGGCGGTTGCACCACGGCATACAAGAGGGACAGCACACAACAAATTTCAATGTGCAGTCGAAACCGGCGGCATTGCACGCCAGCTCGACACTTCCAGGCGGTGCTGCTCTGCACCCCCGTAAAACCAGAACCCAATTTGCCAGCGAGTGCTGGAAGCTGGCCGCCGATCCAGAAAACTTTTCCTCTGCCATTACCGCCACTCCTGGACGCAAACAGAGGCGGCAACATAACGAAAATCTAGCCCGATGTTCTTTATTCCTCATCTTGAAATTATTTTCTTCCTTGTCCAGCACTGGACTACATACCATTCTATAGATTCTGCAACTTCACAATGTGTGAAAACAACCGAGGTTAAATTCATAAAATAAATACAGCTGAGAGAGGCCATTCAAACCATCTCAGCTCATCTATCTAGAAAAAAACCTACAGTTTCCTACAACCTCCTTGCTGTCACACCATTCAAATGTTGTACGGTAGTTATGATCCTGTGCTAACAATTCAGAGGTATCAAGTTCAAAAGCCACCATAGGAAGAATCATAGAAACATAGAAAATAGATGCAGGAGTTGGCATTCGGCCCTTCGGGTCTACACCACCATTCAATATGATCATGGCAGCTTCAATACCCCATTCCTGCTTTCTCTCCATACTCCTTGAACCTTTTAGCCATAAGGGCCACATATAACTCCCATTTGAATATATCTAACAAATTGGCCTCAACAACTTTCTGTGGCAGAGAATTCCACAGGTTCACAATTCTCTGAGTGAAGAATTTCTCCTCATCTCGGTCCTAAATGCCTTACCCCTTATCCTTAGACTGTGACCCCTGGTTCTGGACTTCACCAACATCGGGAACATTCTTCCTGCATCTAACCTGTCCAATCCTGTCAGAATTTTATGTTTCTATGAGATCTCCTCTCATTCTTCTAAATTCAAGTGAGTATAGGTCTAGTCGATCCAGTCTTTCTTCATATGTCAGTCCTGCCATCCCGGGAATCAGTCTGGTGAACCTTCGCTCAATAGCAAGAATGTTCTTCCTCAGATTAGGAGACCAAAACTGAACACAATATTCCAGGTGCGGCCTCACCAAGGCCCTGTACAACTGCAGTAAGACCTCCCTGCTTCTATACTCAAATCCCCTAGCTATGAAGGCCAACATACCATTTGCCTTCTTCACCACCTGCTGTACCTGCATACCAATTTTCAATGACTGATGAACCATGACACCCAGGTCTCATTGCACCTCCCCCTGTCCTAATCTGCCACCATTCAGATAATATTCTGCCTTCATGTTTTTGCTCCCAAAGTGGATAACCTCACATTTATCCACATTATACTGCATCTGCCATGCATTTGCCCACTCACCTAACCTGTCCAAGTCATCCTGCAGCCTTTTAGCGTCCTCCTCACAGCTCACACCACCACCCAGTTTAGAGTCATCTGCAAATTTGGAGATATTACTCTCAATTCCTTCATCTAAATCATTAATGTATATTGTAAAGAGCTGGAGTCCCAGCACTGAGCCCTGCGGCATTCCACTAGTCACTGCCTGCCATTCTGAAAAAGACCCGTTTATCCCGACTCTCTGCTTCCTGTCTGCAAACCAGTTCTCTATCCACATCAGTACATTATTCCAATTCCATGTGCTTTGATTTTGCACACCAATCTCTTGTGTGGGACCTTGTCAAAAGCCTTTTGAAAGTCCAAATACACCACATCCACTGGTTCTCCCTTATCCACTCTACTAGTTACACCCTCAAAAAATTCCAGAAGATTTGTCAAGCATTACTTCCCTTTCATAAATCCATGCTGACTTGGACTGATCCTGTCACTGCTTTCTAAATGCACTGCTATTTCATCTTTAATAATTGATTCCAACATTTTCCCCACTACTGATGTCAGGCTAGCCGGTTTATAATTACCCGTTTTCTTTCTCCCTCCTTTTTTAAACATTGGTGTTACATTAGCTACCCTCCAGATCATTGGAACTGATCCAGAGTCGATAGACTGTTGGAAAATGATCACGAATGCATCCACTATTTCTATGCCACTTCCTTAAGTACTCTGGGATGCAGACTATCAGGCCCCATGGATTTATCGGCCTTCAATCCCATCAATTTTCCTAACACAATTTCCCATTTTATGAGGATATCCTTCAGTTCCTCCTTCTCACTAGGCCCTCGGTTCCCTATTATTTCCAGAAGGTTATTTGTGTCTTCCATCGTTAAAACAGAACAAAAGTATTTGTTTAACTGGTCCGCCATTTCTTTGTTCCCCATTATACATTCACCTGAATCTGACTGCAAGGGACCTACATTTGTTTGCACTAATCTTTTTTTTTCTTCACATAGCTATAGAAGCTTTTGCAGTCAGTTTTTATGTTCCCTGCAAACTTACTCTCATACTCTATTTTCCCCCTCCTAATTAAACCCTTTGTCCTCCTCTGCTGAATTCTAAATTTCACCCAGTCCTCAAATTTGCTGCTTTTTCTGGCCAATTTATATGCCTCTTCCTTGGATTTAACACTATCCTTAATTTCCCTTGCTAGCCACGGTTGAGCCACCTTCGCAGTTTTATTTTTACGCCAGACAGGGATATACAATTGTTGAAGTTCATCCATGTGATCTTTAAATGTCTATTCACCGTCAACCCGTTAAGTATCACTCGCCAGTCTAATCTAGCCAATTGACGTCTCATACCATCAAAGTTACCTTTCTTTAAGTTCAGGACCCTACTCTCTGAATTAACTGTGTCACTCTCCATCTTAATGAAGAATTCTACCATATTATGGCCACTCTTCCCCAAGGGGCCTCGCACAACAAGATTGCTAATTAATCCTCTCTCATTACACAACACCCAGTCCAGGATGGCCAGCTCTCTAGTTGGTTCCTCGACATAATGGTCGAGAAAACCATCCCTTATACACGCCACAAAATCCTCCTCCACCGTACTGCTACCAGTTTGGTTAGCCCAATCTATATGTAGATTAAAGTCACCCATGATAACTGCTGTACCTTTATTGCACGCATCCTTAATTTCCTGTTTGATGCCATCCTCAACCTCACTACTACTGTTTGGCGGTCTGTACACAACTCCCACTAGTGTTTTCTGCCCTTTGGTGTTCCGCAGCTCTACCCATACAGATTCCACATCATCTAAGCTAATGTCCTTCCTTACTATTATGTTAATCTCCTCTTTAACCAGCAACGCTACCCCACCTCCTTTTCCTTTCTGTCTATCCTTTCTGAATATTGAATACCCCTGGATGTTGAGTTCCCAGCCTTGGTCACCCTGGAGCCATGTCTCTGTAAATAGCTGCTGCGCAGTTAATTCATCCATCTTATTATGAATGCTCCTCGCATTGAGACACAGAGCCTTCAGGTTTTTTTTTTAAACATTCTTTGTCCTTTTAGAATTATGTTGTTATGTGGTCCTTTCTGTTTTTTGCCTTTGATTTCTCTGCCCTCCACTTTTACTGATCGCCTTTCTACCTTTTGCTTTTGCCCCCATTTTACTTCCCTCTGTCTTCCTGCATAGATTCCCATCTCCCTGCGATAATAGTTTAAACCCTCCCCAACAGCACAAGCAAACACTCCCCCTCGGATATCAGTTCCGGTCCTGCCCAGGTGCAGACTGTCCGGTTTGTACTGGTACCACCACCCCCAGAACCGGTTCCAATGTCCCAGGAATTTGAATCCCTCGCTCTTGCACCATTAGGAAGGACATTAGCTTGGATGATGTGGAATTGATATGGGTGGAGCTACGGAATTCCAAAGGGCAGAAAACACGAGTGGGAGTTGTGTATAGACCACTAAACAGTAGTAGTGAGGTTGGGGACAGCATCAAATAAGAAATTAGGGATGCATGCAATAAGGGTACAGCAGTTATCATGGGCGACTTTAATCTACATATAGATTGGGCTAACCAAACTGGTAGCAATGCGGTGGAGAAGGATTTCCTGGAGTGTATTAGAGATGGTTTTCTAGACCAATATGTCGAGGAACCAACTAGAGGGCTGGCCATCCTAGACTGGGTGATGTGTAATGAGAAAGGACTAATTAGCAATCTTGTTGTGTGAGGCCGCTTGGGGAAGAGTGACCATAATATGGTAGAATTCTTTATTAAGATGGAGAGTGACACAGTTAATTCAGAGACTAGGGTCCTGAACTTAAGGAAAGGTAACTTCAATGGTATGAGACGTGAATTGGCTAGAATAGACTGGCGAATGATACTTAAAGGGTTGACAGTGAATAGGCAATGGCAAACATTTAAAGATCACATGGATGAACTTCAACAATTTTACATCCCTGTCTGGATAAAAATAAAATGGGGAAGGTGGCTCAACTGTGGCTAACAAGGGAAATTAAGGATAGTGTTAGATCCAAGGAAGAGGCATATATATTGGCCAGAAAAAGCAGCAAACCTGAGGACTGGTAGAAATTTAGAATTCAGCAGTGGAGGACAAAGGGTCTAATTAGGAGGGGGAAAATAGCGTATGAGAGGAAGCTTGCTGGAAACATAAAAACTGACTGCAAAAGCTTCTATACATATGTGAAGAGAAAAAGATTACTGAAGACAAACGTAGGACCTTTGCAGTCAGTTTCAGGTGAATTTATAATGGCGAACAAAGAAATGGCATACCAGTTGAACTAATACTTTGGTTATGTCTTCACAGAGGAAGACACAACTAACCTTCCGGAAGTACTAGGGGACCGAGGTCTCGTGAGAAGGAGGAACTGAAGGAAATCATTATAGTCAGGAAATTGTGTTCGGGAAATTGATGGGATTGAAGGACGATAAATCCCCGGGGCCTGATGAAAGGGAAATCATGCTTGACAAATCTTATGGAATTTTTTGAGGATGTAACTAGTAGAGTGGACAAGGGGGAACCAGTGGATATGGTGTATTTGGACTTTCAAAAAGCTTTTGACAAGGTCCCACACAAGAGATTGGTGTGCAAAATTAAAGCACATGGTATTGGGGGTAATGTACTGACGTGGATAGAGAACTGGTTCGCAGACAGGAAGCAGAGAGTCGGGATAAACGGCTCCTTTTCAGAATGGCAGGCAGTAACTAGTGGGGTCCCGCAGGGCTCAGTGCTGGGCCCCCAGCTCTTTACACTATACATTAATGATTTAGATGAAGGAATTGAGTGTAATATCTCCAAGTTTGCAGATGTAAGGAGGATGCTAAGAGGCTGCAGGGTGACTTGGACAGGTTAGGTGAGTGGGCAAATGCATACCAGATGCAGTATAATGTGGATAAATGTGAGGTTATCCACTTTGGGGGCAAAAACACGAAGGCAGAATATCAACTGAATGGCAGCAGATTAAGAAAAGGGGAGGTGCAATGAGACCTGGTATCATGGTACATCAATCATTGAAAGTTGGCATGCAGGTACAGCAGGTGGTGAAGGCGGCAAATAGTATGTTGGCCTTCATAGCTAGGAGATTTGAGTATAGGAGCAGGGAGTTCTTACTGCAGTTGTACAGGGCCTTGGTGAGGCCTCATCTGGAATATTGTGTTCAGTTTTGGTCTCCTAATCTGAGGAAGAACGTTCTTGCTATTGAGGGAGTGCAGCGAAGGTTCACCAGACTGATTCCTGGGATGGCAGGACTTACATATGAGGAGAGACTGGATCGACTGGGCCTGTATTCACTGGAGTTTAGAAGGATGAGAGGGGATCTCATAGAAACATATAAAATTCTGGCGGGACTGGACAGGTTAGATGCAGGAAGAATGTTCCCAATGTTGGGGAAGTCCAGAACCAGGGGTCACAGTCTGAGGATAAGGGGTAACCATTTAGGACCGAGATGAGGAGAAACTTCTTCACCCAGAGAGTGGTGAACCTGTGGAATTCTCTACCACAGAAAGTAGTTGAGGCCAATTCACTAAATATATTCAAAAGGGAGTTAGGTGAAGTCCTTACTACTCGGGGGATCAAGGGGTATGGCGAGAAAGCAGGAAGGGGGTACTGAAGTTTCATGTTCAGCCATGAACTCATTGAATGGCGGTGCAGGCTAGAAGGGCTGAATGGCCTGCTCCTGCACCTATTTTCTATGTTTCTATGTTTCTATGAGGAAAAACTTCTTCACTCAGAGAGTTGCTAACCTGTGGAATTCCCTACCGCAGAGAGTTGTTGATGTCAGTTCATTGGATATAGTCATGAGGGAGTTAGATATGGCCCTTATGGATAAAGGGATCAAGGGGTATGGAGAGAAAGCAGGAAAGGGGTACTGAGGTGAAAGATCAGCATGATCTTATTGTATGGTGGTGCAGGCTCAAAGGGCCGTATGGCCTCCTCCTGCATCTATTTTTTGTGTTTCTATTCCTCAAGCCACGTAATCATCTTAACTATCCTCCTTTTTCTACTCTGACGAGCATGTGGCACTGGTAGCAATCCTGAAATTACTATCTTTGAGGTCCTACTTTTTAATTTAACTCGTAGCTCCCTAAATTCAGCCTGTCAGACCTCATGCCGTTTTTTTACCTATATCGTTGGTACCTATATGCACCACGACAACTGGTTGTTCACCCTCCCCCCACAGAATGCCCTGCAGCTGCTCCGGGACATCCTTGACGCTTGCACCAGGGAGGCAACATACCATCCTAGAGTCTCAATTGCAGAATCCCTCCTTGTGGAAGTAGTGAAACTGAATTTATTAAATCTGGCAGACTGCTACCAGCAAAAATAAATTATAATAAAAGCTGCTGGATTATCATTGAAGTCCAACTGATTCAAGAATATCTTTCAGGGAATAGAACCAGTCACTCTTACCCAGTCTGGCATATATGTAACTTCAGTTCCACACTGCATAGTTGAGTCGTAAAGCTCTCAGGGCAACTAGGGATGAGCAATACATTCTGCCTTGCCCACATCTCAACAACAATTCCTTAAATGACTTCAATGTTTTTGCCTTTACTAACATATCCGCATGTCCTTTCCAAGTGCTCATTAATCTGCACGAAGAGCTTCCTGGCAACATTCCTAAATTTTCAATTTCATATGGTTAAAGCTATGTCCTCTTATGATACTGTCATGTTTTCTTTGAAAGGATCACGAAACTTACTTTATCTTAACCATTCGTTATCATATATATTCAAAAAATTCCCTTCTCAGTCATCTCCTTTCAAAGTTGGAAATCCTATGTTCCCCCTTTCTTTCCTTCTAATTCATTCTCTAACACTTAGGGCTGGATTTTCCGGTCTTCTGCACTCCGGTTTTCGTCCCGGAGTGGTGGCAATGGTGGTGGTGAGGTCTTCTGGGTGGGCGGTCAGCCTCCAGCACCCACAGCGATCCTCAGGTCCAGTTTTGGGGTAGCGCTGAGCAACACTGCCCGGAACAACTGCGCCAGTGTGCAACGCTCCTGGTTGCGACACCGGCGGGAGTTTGAGCTCCTGCCCAACCAGTCTGCCCGGAAGTGCGCTTCGCAATGACCACCTGGGAAATCAGGGCGGTCCAACCATCCCATCGGCGAAGAGGTGAGTAATAGACTCCTAAGGTAAGTGTGATTGTTTTTTCTTCTAATTTTTTTTAGCGATTTGTGTTGTGGTAACGTGGGCAATGTTTTTGTGTTTTTTCTTTAGGCTTCCCCCTCCCTAAACATCTCTCGGAGCTCTCTCGGACAGGCTCTTTAGCTCAGGAGTTTCCCATCCCTGCGCCGAGAGAGGTAAACAACCCCTCCCTGAGCGCTGCGCCCCCTGACGCAGGGCCCAGTTGCGCAAACTTAACTCAACCTCGTTGCTCTGTGCATCGCTTCCAGGAGTTGAATGTCTCCATTATGTCTAGGTGACCAAAGTGTGATCTGACCAGAGCACTGAACAGGTTCAACAGGATATCCTGCAATTTACACCCTGATGTAATATATGTCGAGTGTTTTTGGTGCCATTCTCCGTTAATTGCTGTTTGACATTGACTGGATGTGTTAAGTGTCAACACCACTAGATTGTTTTCAATTCACACTTAAGAGAATTTGACACCACAGAATATGTCTGTTGTGTATCTGTAAAGCATGCACTCCCATGTTCCGCCACCAGGGAGCGCATCCCCTGAAGTCCCAAGGGATCCCAGCATCCCTTGGGAGTACTGTATATAAGCCAGCCCCTAAGGCCTGTTCCTCACACTGGAGTGTCTTAATAAAGACTGAGGTCACTGTTACTTTAACCTCCCTGTGTGCAGTCTCATCTGTATTAGGAATATAACAACTGGTGACGAGTATACGTATCCAACACAAAGATGCAGCAAACTGTGGGCATCCTGGAGAAGTTCTCGGAGGGTGAGGACTGGGAAGCCTATGTCAAACGGCTAGATCAGTACATTGTAGCCAACGAGCTGAACGGAGAAGGAAGCGCTGCAAAAAGGAGAGCGGTCCTCCTCACGGTCTGCGGGGCACCGAACTACAGCCTCATGAAGAATCTTCTGGCTCCGGTGAAACCTACAGATACGTCATATGAGGAGCTGTGTACACTGGTTCGGGAGCATCTTAATCCAAGGGAGAGCATGCTGGTGGCGAGGTATTGGTTCTACACGTGCCAGCGATCTGAAGGTCAGGAAGTGGCGAGCTAGTCGCCGAGCTAAGGTGACTTGCAGGACAATGTGAGTTTGATGGCTACCTGGAGCAGATGCTCAGAGACTTTTTTGTACTGGGCATTGGCCACAAGACGATCCTACGAAAACTTTTGACTGTAGAGACACCGACCCTTAGTAAGGCCATTGCGATAGCACAGGCGTTTATGTCCACCAGTGATAACACCAAACAAATCTTTCAGCACACAAGTGCTAGCAATGTTCATAAATTAACTGGAACTGGAACGAGCAGAAACGTACAGGGCAGAAACCATGTCTCTGCAACTGCCAGCAGGCCACAGGTGACCCAGATGACTCAGAGTCCGCAACAAAGGATGAATACAAGGCAATTCACACCTTGTTGGCGTTGTGGAGGCTTCCATTCATGCTGCTTCAAAGGGTATGTTTGCAAGAGCTGTGGAACAATGGGGTACCTCCAACAAGTGAGCTGCAAGCTCTGCAAAACCTGCTAACCACCACATGGCAGAGGAAAATCGGTCCATGGTGGATCAAAGCTATTTTGAGCCTCAGAGAAAGGAGGCAGATGTTGAAGTACACGGGATGCACAAATTTTCGACGAAATGGCCACCTATAATGCTAAATGTAAAATTGAATGGCTTACCCATTGCCATGGAACTGGACACTGGCACTAGCCAATCCATCATGAGTAAAAAGATGTTTGAGAGTGCAACAAGGCAATCAGACCAGCCCTGAGCCCCATCCACACGAAACTGAGAACGTACACCAAAGAGCTCATCACTGTCCTGGGCAGCACCATGGTCAAGGTCACCTACGAGGGCACCGTGCACGAACTGCCACTCTGGATTGTCCCAGGCGATGGCCCCACATTGCTTGGAAGGAGCTGGCTGGGCAAAACTCGCAGGAACTGGGATGACATCTGAGTGCTATCACATGTCGATGAGGCCTCATGTACCCAGGAATTTCCTTCCCTTCTTGAGCCAGGCATTGGAAACTTTTCCGGGGCGAAGGTGCGGATCTATTTGGTCCCAGAGGCACGACCCATTCACCACAAAGCGCGAGCGGTACCTCACATGATGAGGGAGAGTGAAAATCGAGCTGGACAGGCTGCAACGCGAGGGCATCATCTCCCCAGTGGAATTCAGCGAGTGGGCCAGCCCGATCGTGCCATCACTTCTGAGTACTGGAACAGTCAGGATTTGCGACGATTATAAAGTAACTATTAATCGTTTCTCGCTACAGGACCAATACCCACTACCTAAGGCAGCCGACCTATTTGCGATGCTGGCAGGAGGCAAGACGTTCACCAAGCTCGACCTGACTTCGGCCTACATGACGCAGGAGTTGGAGGAGTCTTCGAAGGGCCTCACCTGCATCAACACGCACAAGGGACTGCTTATGTACAAAAGATGCCCGTTTGGAATTTGGTCGGCTGCAGCGATCTTCCAGAGAAACATGGAGAGCCTACTCAAGTCTGTACCACGCACGGTGGTTTCTCAGGACAACATATTGGTCACGGGTTGGGACACCGTCGAGCACCTACAAAACCTGGAGGAGGTCCTCCAGCGACTGGATCGCGTAGGGCTGCGGCTGAAGAGGTTGAAATGTGTCTTCATGGCAACAGAAGTGGAGTTTTTGGGGAGAAAGATCGCAGCGGACGGCATTCGGCCCACAGATGCCAAGACAGAGGCTATCAGGAACGCGCCCAGGCCACAGAATGTCACGGAGCTGCGGTCGTTGGGACTCCTCAACTATTTTGGTAACTTCCTACTGGGGTTAAGCACCCTCTTAGAGCCCCTACATGTGTTATTGCGTAAAGGTGAGAATGGGGAAAAAAACAAGTGATTGCTTTTGAGAAAGCCAGAAACAGGCTGCTTGTATTGTATAACCCGTGTAAAAGACTTGTGCTAGCAGGTGATGCGTCGTCGTACGGAGTCGGGTGTGTATTACAACAAGCTAACGTTGCGGGGAAGTTGCAACCTGTCGCCTATGCCTCCAGGAGCTTGTCTAAGGCCAAGAGGGCCTACAGCATGATTGAGAAAGAGACATTAGCATGTGTGTTCGGGGTAAAGAAAATGCATCAGTACCTGTTTGGCCTCAAATTTGAGCTGGAAACCGATCACAAACCCCTCATATCCCTGTTCACTGAAAACAAGGGGATAAATACTAATGCCTAAGCCCGCATACAAAGGTGGGCACTCACGCTATCAGCGTATAACTATACCATCCGCCACAGGCCAGGCACTGAGAAATGTGCGGATGCTCTCAGTCGGCTACCATTGCCCACCACGGGGGTGGAAATGGCGCAGCCTGCAAACTTGTTGATGGTGGCGCAACCCGCAGACTTGTTGATCGTCATGGAAGCGTTTGAAAATGATAAATCACCTGTCACAGCCCGCCAGATTAGGACTTGGACCAGCCACGATCCTCTGCTGTCCCCAGTAAAAAACTGTGTACTGCATGGGAGCTGGGCCAGCATCCCAGTTGAAATACAAGAGCTAATCAAGCCGTTCCAGCGGCGAAAGGACGAGCTGTCCATTCAGGCAGACTGCCTGTTGTGGGGTAACCGCGTAGTGCTACCAAAAAAGGGCAGGGAGACGTTCATCTCGGATCTCCACAGCACACATCCAGATATAGTAATGATGAAAGCGATAGCCAGATCCCACATGTGGTGGCCTGGTATCGACTCTGACTTAGAGTCCTGTGTACAGCAATGCAGCATGTGTGCTCAGTTGAGCAACACGGCCAGAGAGGCACCACTAAGTTTGTGGTCCTGGCCCTCCAGACCATGGTCGAGGATCCATGCTGACGATGCGGGTCCGTTTCTCAGTAAAATGTTCCTGGTGGTGGTGGATGCTTTTTCAAAATGGACTGATTGTGAAATAATGTCGGGAAGCACCGCCACTGGCACCATTGAAAGTCTGAGGGCCATGTTTGCCACCCACGGCCTGCCTGACATACTGGTCAGTGACAACGGGCCATGTATCACCAGTGCCGAATTTAAAGAATTCATGACCCGCAATGGGATCAAACATGTCACCTCGGCCCCGTTTAAACCAGCCTCCAATGGGCAGGCAGAGCGGGCAGTACAAACAATCAAACAGAGCCTTAAACGAGTCACAGAAGGCTCACTCCAAACCCTCCTGTCCCGAGTACTGCTCAGCTATCGCACGAGACCCCACTCACTCACAGGGGTGCCCCCGGCTTAGCTACTCATGAAAAGGATACTTAAAACCAGACTCTTGCTGGTTCACCCCAATCTGCATAATCAGGTAGAGAGCAGGCGGCAGCAACAAAATGTAAACGATATTCGCGCCACTGTGTCACGGGAAATTGATCGGAATGATCCTGTGTATGTGCTAAACTATGGACTTGATCCCAAGTGGATCGTGAGCACGGTGATAGCTAAAGAAGGGAGTAGGGTGTTTGTAGTCAAACAAGACAATGGGCAAATTTGCAGAAAGCACCTGGACCAAACGAGGCTGCGGTTCACAGACTGCCCTGAACAACCCACAGCAGATACCACCTTTTTCGAGCCCACAACACACACCCAAAGTATCAATGACACCACTCCGGACCAGGAAGTCGAACCCATCAAGCCCAACAGCCCAGCAAGGCCAGGGTCACCCAGCAGCCCTGCAGGGCCAACAACACGCCAGCCCAGCGAGGGCACAGTCAACACACCAGAACAGACATTTGTACCGAGGCGGTCCACCAGGGAAAGAAAGGCCCCCGACCACCTCACCTTGTAAATAGTTTTCACTTTGACTTTGCGGGGGAGTGATGTTGTGTATCTGTAAAGCATGCACTCCCATGTTCCGCCACCAGGGAGCGCATCCCCTGAAGTCCCAAGGGTTCCCAGCATCCCTTGAGAGCACTGTATATAAGCCGGCCATTTTGGTCTGTTCCTCACTCTGAAGTGTCTTAATAAAGACTGAGGTCACTGTTACTTTAACCTCCCTGTGTGCAGTCTCACAACAATGTCTAATGGCCATTTTTTTCTTCCAACATGCAGTAGCTTATACTTATCTACATAGAATTACATATAATCTACAGCACAGAAACAGACCAAAAGGCCCAAATGGTTCATGCCGGTGTTTATACTCCACTCAAACCTCCTCTATCCATCCTGCCCTTGTATCCCTCTATTCCTTTCTTCCTCATGTATGCATCAAACATATAATCCTTCATTAAATGTAGCATTGCTATCTGCTTCAATTCCACATGGCAGGGAGCTCCACCTTCTCACTATTGTCTGGGTAAAGTAATTCTTCCTTTATTCTTTATTTAATTTGTTTGTGGTTATCTTGAATTTATGCCCTCTTGTTCTGGATTCAGCTACAAGTGGAAACAGCTTCATAATTTTAAAGACTTCTATCAGGTCTTTGCTTACTCTTTTTTTCAGAGGAAAGAGCCATAGTCCGCTCAATCTTTCTTGATAGCTACACCCTCTCAATTCTGGTAACCTCAGAGGGACAAGGCCATGGAGGGATTTGAAAACAAGGAAGAGAATTTTAAAATTGAGATGCTGCAGTCTGAGAGCCAATGTAGGTCAGTGAACATGGGGGTGATGGGTGAACAGCATTTAGAGTGAGTTAGGATATAGGTAGCAGAGTTTTAGATGAACCCAAGTTTACGAAGCATGCAAGATGGGAGGCAGGCCAGGAGAGCATTGGATTAGTCAAGTCTAGAGGTAACAAAGGCATGGATGAGAGTTTCAGTAGCAGATGAGCTGAGGCTCCTTTAAGACAAGAACCTACCTCTTTGACCAAGCTTTTGGTTACCTGTCCAATTGGCTCCTTCTTTGGGCCCGATGTCAATGTTTCACTGATTATGGTCCTCTAAAGCACCATCGGACATTTTACTATATTAAAGGTGCTATACAAATGCAAGTTGTTGTTGATCAGTCTGTACAAAGATCATTCTGATATCAGTCCTACTCCTGCAATTTAATTTAAAGCAACTTTCAAATTTTATCTTTTCCGTACTATTTATTATCTTATATAACTAAGAAAGACATGCATTTATATAGCGCCTTTCATGAACACCGGACGATTCAAAAAGCTTTGCAGCCAATGAAGTACTTTTGGAGTGTAGTCACTGTTGTAATGTGGGAAATGCGGCAGCCAATTTGCACAAAGCAAACTCCCACAAACAGCAATATGATAATGACCAGAAAATCTGTTTTTGTTATGTTGATTGAGGGATAAATATTGGCCATGACACTGGGGATGACTTCCCTTGGGCTAGGTTTTACACTTGTTTTACGTGCATAACACCCACTTAACGTCCATTTTACACTGAAGTGAGGTATAACACCTATATATCGCCCATTTAGCCACAAAATGGAAACTGATGCCCATTATTCGGAGACTTATCGCCGAGTGTTACTTTCCCCATGTGCGTAATAATACCCCCCGCCCACATTTTTTGGGTGGAATCATCAGAATGGGCGAAACCAACGCCCATAATATCGCCCAGCGTTACTTTCCGCACGTAATTAACGCCGAGATTCAATAATACCGACCACCCACTTTATTTTGTCGTAAAGATCACATTTGCCGAAATTAACACCCAGGAGATCGCCCAGCGTCACTTTTATCACCTCGCACACATCTCACCCACAATATCACTCGCCCAAAAAACCGCCGGGAAAAAGTGGAATTAACCGGAACTACTCACAGCGGTATGGATGCCATGTTCTAAATCACATGTCGCATCATTTAAAAGGCTGCTCTGCTTCAACCTCGGGGGAGTTCGGATGTACTCTGGAGGTCTTTGGAGGTGATGTGAAAATCTGAACAAACATCTTTATCAGACTGTGGAAGATTGGAATTTAATAGGTGTCTTTGTCACAACATTCATTCATTGTGACCAATCGGTGGAAACAAATAGCTATTGCAATGGGGCCTGTCCTTTCTCATCCTCTCTTGATGACCAATTACATGGTGCAGACTCGAGATGACAGAAGGTATGCTCTACAGCATCATGTGCCCAATGTTTAGATGTGCCAGACTGATAAGGAGGGCCAGATGTTACACTCCCTGCAAGTACAGGGAGAAACAGTCTGACCTCAACTTGCCCGACACCACCTGCCTTCAGAGACTGCGCTTCCACAAAGAGGTTATCACTGAGGTATGCCAGCTCATAAGGAGGGGGTCTTCAGCGTGCTCGCACCATCAGGACTGCACTGTCCGTCGAGGTCAAAATCGGACTACGCATTGGGTTCTTTTCAGGCCTCAGCTGGCGACATTTGTGGTATCTCTCAGCGTGCCAAACATTGCTGCATTAGACAGGTCACTGAAGTCCTGTACACATGCAGGATGGACTTTATCAACTTCCTGTGACCAGGGAGGCTCAGACAGAGAGGGCTCTAGGATTCTACAGAATTGCTAACTTCCCCAAGGTGCAAGGAGTAATAGACCGTACGCACATTGCGATGCGGGCACCTTTTCAGGATGCAGAGGTTTATAGGACCCACAAGAGATTCTACTCCCTGAATGTGCAACTCGTTGTCGACCACCAGCAAATTATTATGGCAGTGAATGCTAAATTTCCGGGCAGCACACCGATGCCGAGAAGCAATACAACGAGAGCCACAGAGCCACTCACAATATCGTGGAGAAAACCACTAGAGTGCTTAAGCAGCGCTTTAGATGCCTGGATCACTCAGGAGGCAAGCTCCAATACCACCCTGAGCAAGTAGCTCAATTCATGGTGGTGTGCTCCATGCTGCACTACTTGGCTATCAGGAGGGGACAAGAATTGCCAGAAGGGTCTGACAGTCCACCTCAGCAGAGAGAGGAAGAAGAGGATGAGGAGGTGGACGCTGACATCGGGCCAGACAATCAGGCTGACGCTGAAGCCATGCCCCCGCCCCCCTGTAGACCGCATGAAAAGGGCCCGTGGTGGCATCATAGCTGTCATGTATGTAACCACAATGTAACACCACTGTATTACTGTATACTCTCAACCTCAATGCACACCTTGACCACAAGGGGTGAACTTGTGGGAGACACTCCTTACCTGAACATACAGGTATAAAAAGGGAGGTCCCACGCAGGGTCATCGTTTTTGGAATCCTGTAAATAAAGAGTTAAGGTCACAGAGTGACCTTGTCCCCAGAATGTGCCTCGTGTGGTTTCATGCTGTAGAGTAAGGACTTTACATTGGCGACGAGAAACGGGAATTCACGCCCCACGAGAATGGCCACCGGTAGCACAGAGGAACGGTACTGTGTTGGGGAAGACTGGGACGATTTTGTCCGAGGCTTCAGCAAAGCTTCGTTATGAAAGAATGGCTGGGGGATGCAGCGGCCGACAAGCGAAGGGCTCATCTTTTGACCAGCTACAGACCAAAGACTTACGCGCTCATGAAGGACTTACAAGCACCCAAAAAGCCGGCGGATAAAGCCTTTGAAGAACTTAGCAAATTGATCGGGGAGCACCTCAAACCGGCGAGTAGCATACATATGGCCCGACACAGATTCTACACCCACCGACGTTGTGAAGGACAGAGCATACCGGACTTCGTAGCGGACCTCCGGCGTTTGGCCAGCCTCTGTAAATTCACAAGGGGGAGTTGCTAAGAGACTTCTTTATCGAGGGCATCGGTCATGCGGGAATTTTCCGCAAATTAATTGAGACCAAGGATTTGACCTTGGAAGCGGCGGCGTTGATGGCTCAAACTTTCATGGTGGGGGAGGAAGAGACGAAAATAATATACGCGCACAATTCTGCCTCTAACGCGGCGATGGATCAGGGAGTCAACATCATCAATGCGACTCAGAGCCCTGCAGGCAGGCAGGGGCAGTCCGACACTCCCCAGGCAGCAATAGACCCCAGAGTAGGACTTCAACAGAGGCAATGGCAGGCTGAACGGACATTCACGCCATCACAGTGGACAATGCGGCCCACTAATAGGGTACTTAAGAGCAGTCAAAGGGACAGTCAGCGCGGAATGCCTGGCCATAGTCCCTTTGTTCCCAACAATGGAAACTTTAACTCATGCTGGAGGTGTGGGGAAAAACACTCAGCTAGATCTTGCAGATTTCAACAGTTCGTCTGCAGGAACTGCAATCTCAGTGGTCACTTAGCTCGAATGTGCAGAAAGTCTGCTACCAGACTAATATATGAGGCGGATGGACCAGAAGAGGGTTCTTTGAGGCAGGATGACTTTTGGGGCAAATCGATGGACGCTGAGATGCAGCGGGTCCATGTGGCGAATATTCACAGCTCAGACACCAGAACGCCACCAATGATGATGAGGGTTTTATTAAACGGTCTCCCTGTACGCATGGAGCTGGACACTGGGGCCAGCCAGTCACTCATGGGCGTTCAGCAATTTGAGAAGCTATGGCCACTTAAAGCCAGTAGACCCAAATTAGCGTGTATTGAGACACAATTACGGACTTACACTAAAGAAATCATTCCGGTGCTGGGCAGTGCAATGTTGGCTGTCACACACAATGGGTTAGTGAATCGGCTGACGCTCTGGATTGTCCCGGGCAATGGTCCCGCACTGTTGGGGAGGATCTGGTTAGCCAAGATGAACTGGAAATGGGGGGGATGTTCACGCAATGTCCTCGGTGGAGCGAAGTTCGTGCTCACAAGTCCTACAACAATTCGAGTCACTATTCCAACCTGGCGTCGGGACTTTCAAAGGCACTAAAGTAATGATACACATCACACCGGACGCCAGGCCATTGCACCACAAAGCCACAGCGGTGCCATATGTGATGCGGGAAAATATCAAGAGCGAACTGGACCGGCTGTTGAGAGAGGGCATCATCTCGCCTGTTGAATTCAGCGACTGGGCGAGCCCCATCATTCCCGTCCTAAAAGTGGATGGCTCTGTAAGGATCTGTGGCGACTACAAGGCCATCATCAATCGGGTGTCCCTACAAGATCAATACCCGCTCCCGAGAGCGGAGGATCTCTTCGCCACGCTGGCAGGTGGCAAGCTGTTCACCAAGTTGGACCTCACTTCAGCCTATATGACCCAGGAACTGGCCGACGAATCTAAACTACTGACCACCATCACCACGTACAAGGGACTGTTCGTTTATAACTGGTGCCCATTTGGCATTCGATCAGCGGTCGCGATTTTTAAAAAAACATGGAAAGCCTGCTTAAATCCATTCCTGGAACAATCGTATTCCAGGACAACATCCTCATCACGGGTCGAAACACTGAGGAACACCTCCACAATCTGGAGGAGGTGCTACGCCGACTGGACCGGGTAGGCCTGCGACTCAAGAAGTCTAAATGTGTGTTCTTAGCTCCTGAGGTTGAGTTTCTGGGCAGGAGGGTTGCTGCAGATGGGATTCGGCCCACCAAATCCAAAACAGAGGCGATTCGACGAGCACCCAGGCCCTGCAACACATCGGAGTTGTGTTCATTCCTGGGACTGTTGAACTATTTCGAGAACTTACTGCCGAACTTGAGCACGTTGTGGGAGCCACTACATATGCTCCTGCATAAGGGTTGCGATTGATTTTGGGGGGACTGTCTGGAACAGGCTTTCGATCTGGCGCGAAAACTACTTTGTTCAAACAAGTTGTTGACCCTGTATGACCCCTGTAAAAAATTGGTTTTGATATGTGATGCATCGTCCTATGGGGTTGGGTGCGTGTTGCAGCAGGGCGATGCTGAGGGTCAACTACAACCTGTGGCTTATGCCTCCAGGTCGCTCTCTCAAGCAGAATGGGGATATGGGATGGTCGAGAAGGAAGCGTTTGCATTAGTCTATGGTGTAAAAAAGATGCATCAGTACCTCTTTGGTAGGAAGTTTGAATTAGAGATGGACCACAAGCCATTAACATCCCTGTTGTCAGACAGCAAGGCTATCAATGCCAACGCATCAGCTCGCATACAGCGATGGGCTCTCACGGTGGCTGCTTATGACTACTCCATCCGGCACCGGCCCGACACTGAAAATTGCACTGACGCGCTCAGCAGGCTTCCACTGGCCACCACTGAGGGGGCAGCAGAGCAAAGCGCCGAGATGGTCATGGCTGTCGATGCCTTTGACAGCGCAGGCTCCCCCATCACAGCTCGCCAGATCAAAATCTGGACAAACAGTGATCCCCTCCTATCCCTGATTAAGAAATGTGTCCTGACTGGGGATTGGGCGCCCACACACGGAGCATGCCCTGAGGAGGTCAGACTGTTCCACAGACGGATGGATGAGCTCTCCATCCAAGCCGACTGCCTACTATGGGGCAACCGGGTAGTTATGCCCCAGAAGGGCAGGGAGGCATTCATCAAGGAATTCCACAGCGAGCACCCAGGCATTGTGCTGATGAAGGCCATTGCCCGGTCACACGTTTGGTGGCCTGGAATTGATTCAGATCTGGAACACTGTGTTCGCAGGTGCACGACGTGTGCCGAGCTCGGTAATGCCCCCAGGGAGGCCCCGCTCAGCGCGTGGCCCTGGCCCACCAGGCCATGGTCACGCATTCATGTTGACTATGCGGGCCCGTTCATGGGCAAGATGTTCCTTATTGTGGTAGATGCGTACTCGAAACGGATCGAGTGCATCATTCTGAATTCATGCACATCATCCACCACCGTGGAAAGCCTACGTGCGATCTTTACAACCCATGGCTTGCCAGACATCCTGGTTAGTGATAATGGCCCATGTTTCACAAGCTATGAATTCCAAAAGTTTAAGTCGGGCAATGGCATCAACCACGTCAGGATTGAAGCCGGCCTCCAATGGCCAGGCGGAACGTGCGGTCCAAATCATTAAGCAAGGTATGCTCAGGATTCAAGGACCCTCCCTACAATGCCGCCTATCGCGTCTCCTGCTGGCCTATAGATCCCGACCGCTCTCGCTCACGCAGGGCTACTGATGAAACAGACACTCAAAACTCGGTTGTCCCTCATTCACCCAGTCCTGACCGACATAGTTGAGGGCAAGCGCAAGTCACAAAATGAGTACCATGACCGTAATTCGAGGGGGAGAGATATAAAAATAAATGATCCTATATTCATCCTCAATCACGCCATGGGGCCCAAATGGCTTGAGGGCACTGTAATTGACAAAGAGGGGAATAGGGTCATCGTGGTAAAACTCAACAAAGGTCAGATATGCTGTAAGCATCTGGGCCAAGTGAAAAAAAGGTTCAGCATCGACACGGAGGAACCTGAAGAAGACCATGGGATGGAGCTCACAACACCGCCAGTGAATGAGCAACAAGAGCAATCAGAAGAATGCACAGTCCCTGCAGTTAGCCCGGACAGGCCGGAATCACCACAGGTGACAGACACTCAAGTCAGTGTCTAACAACCAGAGCCCCAACTGCGGCGTTCCACGAGGGAGCATAGACCACCTGAAAGACTAAACCTATGATCCCAATAAGACTTTTGGGGGGTGAGGTAATGTCATGTATGTAACCACAATGTAACACCACTGTATTACTGTATACACTCAACCTAGATGCACACCTTGACCACAAGAGGTGATCTTGTGGGAGACACTCCTTACTTGATCACACAGGTATAAAAAGGGAGATCCCACGCAGGGTCATCGTTTTTGGAGTCCTGTGAATAAAGAGTTAAGGTCCCCAGAATGTGCCTCGTGTGGTTTCATGCTGTAGAGTAAGGACTTTACAATAGCTGCAAGACTCTCACGTCAGGATCTCATAAATGAGCACTTTGCCTGAAAGAACGTTGGTGATATTTACAAGGCTGACACACTGCTGGGTGTGCAGGTCATACATTAATGGTGGGCATCACCTTAGTGACAGTTAAAGTTTAAGTTGATTGAAGTTAAGTGTAATTATACCCTTTGATGTTAAGGAATCACCAGCGTGTAATGGTGCAGCTATGTAAGCCAATGCACAACAAAGTTTTATTAAATAAAAAACATTTAAACCGAACATTTGTCTGAAATCATTTCTGTAAAAACCAACCCCCACCCCCTTCCCCCCTCGCTTCTCCTCCCCACCTCTACTCCTTCCCCTTCTGACTCCAAGCCGCCTGGCCGAGGAGCTCCCCAGGCGCTGTTTCATTGGGGAGGGGCGGGGGATGACAGGCGAACCGCTGCTTGGACGGGTACGGGAGAGGACGGTCCCGAGGTGGGAACGTGCTCCAAGCCAGAAGCAAAATGTTGCTCCTGGCTTTCATATGTCGTTGGAATGGGGGTGCAGCACCTTGGGGTGCAGTGCCGTGCTCCAGGACCACTGGGGGCCCTCTGCCACCAGTGTTCCTGGCTACCAGCTCTAGGGCCTCCTCCATCCCTTCCATGTTATATATTCTTTGTTGGACAAAAACTCGATGCCAACTATGTTCTTGGTGCTTAGTAGGCTTTTTGCTGCTGGTGAATCTCCTTCGTGCCTCTCACAACAGCCAAACAAGCACACACCACACCCACACACGCTTTCAGTCCCTCTCTGCTCCCTCTCTCTCTGTCTCCTCTTCTGCGCATGTAATGATGACCCCTGACTTCCTGAATCACGGAAAACGAGCGTTACCAGGCCGTTGCTAAGGACAGCCACACTTTACGGCAGAAGGTCAGAGAGATTTAAAACCAACGCCCATTTCATATCGCTCGTGGTAACGTCCAATTTCAAAAATGGAGACTAGGGGCTTTGAGAATGAGCGACGAACCGGCGATCTGAAATCTCATTTTTACTGCCCACACCGGAAATACCGCCCATTTTTGGGCGATCTGCACAACAGTGTAAAATCTAGCCCATTCTCTTCTTCGAAATAGTGCTATGGCATCTTTTATGTTCACCCGAGAGGGCAGACAGGGCCTCGGTTTAACGCCTCATCCAAAAGACGGCACCTCCGACAGTGCAGCATTCTCTCAGCACTGCACCGGAGTATCAGTCTAGATTTATGTGCTCAAGTTCCTGGAGTGGGACTTGAACCCACAACCTTCTGAGTCTTTCTTTCTTATATATCTGAGATCATATCTCAGAAACCTCAAGTTTCTCCAGTCTTTCCATATAACTCAGACTTCTAACACTAGAATTTATTCTTGTGGCTGTTCTTTGTACTACTTCTAATGCTTGAATGTCTCCCTCAAGCATCTTGGTGACTAGGGGCCCAAGTTTCGGGCTGCGCCTAAAACAGCGCAGCCCGGACCTGGACGCCCGTTTTTCGCGCCACAAAGTGCGCCTAAAAAAACCTTACCTATTCTCCGGCTCCCTGCAGGTCCTCTGGAGCTGGGCGCGGCGCAGCATGAGCTGTGGGGAGCGGAGCCAGGTCCCTGCGCTGAAAACAGTGCCGGGACCTCTGCACATGCGCGCTACAGTGGGCGTGCATGTGCAGTAGCTCCAAGCGCCCAAAACTGTGGGAGGGGCCCGAAGCACGCAGCCCCTAGCCCTGGCCGAATGGCCTCACTAGGGCTGCGTGTATAAGGCTCCTCCCACCCGACCGGACCCGACCCCCACTCTCCCGCACCCCCCCCCCGCGACTCTCCGCGACTCTTCCCCCCCCCCCGACCTCCGCGACTCTCCCCCCCCCCCCGCCCCCCGCGACTCTCCCACCACCCCCCCGACCTCCACGACTCTCCCACCCCGCCCCTCCCCGACCTCCGCGACCCCCCCCCCCCCCCCACCCCCCCGAGACCCGACGCCACCTACCTGTAAATCCAGCCCAAAGTCCGGGGCCCAGCCGTTCAGCCTCCTTCTCCCTCCCCTCTCCTTCCCTCCCTCCCTCCTCTCTCCTTCCTTCCCTCCCTCCTCCCTCCCTCCTCCCCTCCCTCCCTCCCCTTCTCCTCCCCCCCATTCTGCCCCCCCTTCTCCTCACCCCTCCTCTCCTCCCTTCCACCCCCCTCCTCCTCCCCCCACCCCTTCTCCCCCTCTCCACCAACCCCCCACCCCTTCTCCCCCACCCCCACCCCACCCCCTTCTCCCCCTCCCCTCGCTGTCAGAAACACAGACACTGACAGACAGAGTGAGAGAGACACACACAGACAGACAGAGAGATAGAGACACTGACAGAGACACACTGGGGGGGCTGTCCCAGCACGCTGTTGGAGGAGTCCCGGTGCTGCAGTCGGTAAGTAGAAAATGTTTTATTTATTGATTTTTAAAATTTTTTTTATTTATTTTTTTTTGGATTGATTTATTGGTTGATTTATTGATGTATTTATCATTTATTATTGATGATGGCTCTTTATTTGTAAAACTGAAGTGTTTAATGTTTGTAAACTTCCCTTTAAACCCCCCCCCCCCCCCATTCCCTACGCCTAATTTGTAACCTACGCCTGATTTTCTAAAGTGTAGACAAGGTTTTTTCGAATGTACAAAAATCTTCACTTGCTCCATTCTAAGTTAGTTTGGAGTAAGTTTTCACTGCCTAAACTTCGAAAACAGGCGTAAGTGGCCTGACACGCCCCCTTTTGAAAAAAAAATTCTGTTCCAAAGTGAAACTGTTCTAACTGACTAGAACTGGAGCAAACTAAATGCCGAGAATTCAAATTTCTAAGATACTCCATTCTAAACCAGTTGCTCCAAAAAAACAGGAGCAACTCAGGCCGAAACTTGGCCCCAATATTTGGGCACAGTCCTCAGTGGTCTGACCAGAGCACAGTACAGTTTGATTATAATTTCTTATGACTTGTAGACTACTGTTTTGGCTATAAAGTTCAACATTCTATTGACTTTGTTGATTGTTGCCTACATTGATTAGGTATGTTCAGTGTTGAATTTAGTAAGACTCCTAGCTCTCTTTCTTCTCTTTCTTCTTCATCCTTAGTTTTTTCAACACTATTCATGGAAGGGTGTGTTGCCCATTTTTCCTTTGTATGTGCAGTATTTTACACTTGCCTGTATCAAATTTGAAACATGTTCACTTCACTTGCATATTTAGTCCATCTCATTCAGTATTTTCTGAACTGCTTCCTACGATTCTACTGTCTTTTCTAGTTTGGTATCATCTGAAAATTTGACGAATTTGCATTGGGTTTTGGAGTCCAAGTCACTGATGTAAATTACAAATGGTACTGATCTCAACAGATCCCTGGAGCACCCCACTGAGTACTTCTCATTTCCCTGAAGTGTCTTACCGAACAAATACCTGCTGTTTTCTATCCTTTAGCCAAGTTCTTTTATCCAAACCCAAAATTTACCCTATATTCCAACGGTTTTAGTTTTAATTCATAGCTTTTTAAAAAATTGAACTTTGTCAAATGCCTTCAGGAAATCTAAGAATGACACATTCTAAGGATACCACAGTCCACTTGGGATGTAATTTCCTCAGAAAACAGCAGGATAAACAGGCAGAATCTTCCTTCTAAATCCATGTTGACTGCTGTTTACCAAGTTATTATTTTACAGTTAATCTTCAAGTACACACATGATAATCAATTTTTTATTCTGGATTGAAGACTAGGGGTCTGTAGTTGCCAGTGTCTGATTTGTCACCCTTTTTGAACATGGGCACCATGTTAGCCTGATTTCAATTTATTGATACCTCTCCTGTGACTACATCATCAACTGGATTGTCTTTTGTATCTCAGATTTGTGGTAAAATATGTCTCTCTAGGATTACAAAGCCATCTACTGTCAGCCAGTGGTTCAGTTGGTAGCACCCTTGTCTCTGAGTCTGAAGGTGTGGGTTTAAGTCCCACTCCAGAGACTTGAGTGCAAAAATCTATGCCGGCACTCCAGTGTAGTACTGAGGGAGTGCTGCACTGTCAGAGATGCCGACTTTCAGATGAGACGTTAAACCGAGGCCCCGTCTGCTCACTCAGGTGGACGTAAGAGATCCCATGGCACTATTTAGAAGAAGAGGTGGGAAATTTTGTAGGCGTCCTGGCCAATATTTATCCCTCAACCAATACCACTAAAACAGATCTGGTTATTGTCACATTGCTGTTTGTGGGACCTTGCTGTGTGCAAATTGGCTGCTGCATTTCTTACATTACAACAGTGATTATATTTCAAAAAGTACATAATTGGCTGTAAAGTGCTTTGGGACATTCGGTCATTGTGAAAATCACTATATAAATGCAAGTCTTCTTTTCTTTTCTAAATGCTCACTAAAGACATGGCCAATTTTAAAACCAAGCTTTTCTTTCTTTTTACTTTCTTCTTACTCGATCATCGAGGGATTTCCAATAAACCTCCAATATTTAATGATTCTCTCAACGATCCCCGGTGCCTCAAAAATCTCCGCCCTGATCTCCTCTGGGTCAAATACCATATATTCCAGGAAATGCATCATTTTTAAACCTTTTTTTAGCCTTATAGGGCATCCATTTAGTTTATATTAATGGCATTCATTTTGCCTGGGTCAATTCTGTTGGAGTAGGAGATGCTGCCTAAAGAGCCTTGGCGAGTTGCTGCAGTGCATTTTGTAGATGGTACACACTGCAGCCACGGTATGCCGGTGGTGGAGGGAGTGAATGTTTAAGGTGGTGGATGGGATACCAATCAAGTGGGTTGCTTTGACCTGGATGGTGTCGAGCTTCTTGAGTGTTGTTGGAGCTGCACTTACCCTGACAAGTGGAGAGTATTCCATAACACTCCTGAATTGTGCCTTGTAGATGGTGGAAAAGGTTTGGGGAGTTAGGAGGTGAGACACTCACTGCAGAATCTCCACCCTCTGATCTGCTCTTGTTGTCACAGTATTTATGTGGCTGATCCAGATAAGTTTCTAGTCAATAGACCCCCCAGGATGTTGATGGTGGGGGATTCAGCGATGGTAATGCAATTGAATGTCAAGGGGTGGTGGTTAGACACACGCTTGTTGGAGATAGTCATTGCCTGGCACTTGTGTGGCACAAATGTTATTTGCCGCTTATCAACCCAAGCCTGAATGTTGTCCAGTTCTTGTTGCATGCGGGAATGGACTGCTTCATTATCTGAGGAGTTGCAAATGGAACTGAACACTGCACAGTCTTCAGAAAACATTTTTACTTCTGACCTTATGATGGAGGGAAGGTCATTGATGAAGCAGCTGAAGATAGGTGGGCCTAGGACAATCCCCTAATGAACTCCTGCAGCAATGTCCTGTGGTGTTCCGAGCGGCTGCGGGGTGGAAGAGCCATTCTGTCTGGTCAGCCGCCCCAATGAGTCGTCAGTTTGAGGGTGAGAAACTTGGGTCTCAAATTAGTGTCCTGAACTTAAATAAAGGCAATTACGAAGATATGAAGACAGAGTTGGCTAAAGTGGACTGGGAAAATAGATTAAAGGGTAAGATGGGAGATAAACAGTGGCAGACAGTTAAAGAGATATTTCATAACTCTCAGCAAAGATATATTCCAGTGAGAAATAAAAATGCTAAGAGAAGGATGAACCATCTGTAGCTAACTAATGAAGTTAAGGATGGTATCAAATTGAAAACAAAGGCATACAATGTTGTGAAGATTAGTGGTAGGCCAGAGGATTGGGAAATTTTGGATTAGCAAAGGATGACTAAACAAATAATAAAGAGGGAGAAGATAGATTATGAGAGAATCTAGCAAGAAATATAAAAACAGACAGTAAGAGCTTCTACAGGTATATAAAAACGAAGAGAGTAGCTAAAGTAAACGTTGGTCTTCTTAGAGAATGAGATTGGGGAATTAATCATGAGAAACAGGGAAATGGCAGACACTTTAAACAAATATTTTGTATCGGTCTTCATGAAAGCATCCCAATAATAATAGATAATCAAGGGGCTTTAGGGAGGCAGGAACTTAAAACAATCACTATCACTGGAGAAAAAGTACTCGGCAAATGAATGGGACTAAAGGTGGACAAGTCCCCTGGACTTGATGGCCTGCATTCTAGGGTCTTAAAAGTGGCTGCAGAGATAATGGATGCATTAGTTGTAATCTACCAAAATTCCTTGGATTCGGAAGAGGTCCCAGTGGATTGGAAAAATGCAAATATAACGCCATTATTCAAGAAAGAAGGGAGATAGAGAGCAGGAAATGTAAGTGTATTTGGATTTCCAGAAGGCATTTGATAAGATACCACATAAAAAGTTACTGCACAAAATAAAACCTCATGGGGTTGGGGATAATATATTAGCATGGATAGAGAATTGACTAACTAACAGAGAACAGAGAGTCAGGATAAATGGGTCATTTTCAGGTTGGCGAACTGTGGGCTGCCACAGGGATACAATGTTGCAAAGATTAGTGGTAGGCCAGAGGATTGGGAAATTTTTGGAAACCGCTGGGGCCTCAAATATATACAATCTATATCAATGGAAACATAGCGCAGAAGGAGGCCATTTCGGCCCATCGTGTCTGCGCCGGCCGACAAAGAGCTGCACGGCCCTTTGTCAGCAGCCTAAAGGTTACATACAAACCCATGAACAATAACGGAAAGGCAAAGAGCACCCAGCAACCAGTCCGCCCCACTCCACTGCAACACCTCTTATACTAAAAACAACTACACTCCACCCCAACTGGAGCCATGTGATCTCCTGGGAGAGGCAAAAACCAGATAAAAACCCAGGCCAATTTAGGGAGAAAAAAATCTGGGAAAATTCCTCTCCAACCCATCCAGGCGATCAAAACTAATCCCCTCTAAACCTTCCACCAACCACCTTAAAGCTATGCTCCCCTCGTAATAGCCTCCTCCACCAATGGAAATAGACCCTTACTATCCATTATGTCCAGGCCCCTCAATATTTTGTACACTTTGATGAGGTCTCCTCTCAACCTCCTCTGTTCCAATAAGAACAAACCCAGCCTATCCAATCTGTCCTCATAACTAAGATTCTCCATTCCAGGCAGCATTCTAATAAATCTCCTCTGCACCCTCTCTAGTGCAATCACGTCTTTCCTATAATACGGCGACCAGGACTGCACGCAGTACTTCAGCTGTGGCCTAACCAAAGTATTATACAATTTAAGCATAACCTCCCTGCTCTTATATTCTATGCCTCGGCCAATAAAGGAAAGCATTCCGTATGCCTTCTTAACCACCTTATCCACCTGACCTGCTACTTTCAGGGATCTATGAACAAGCACTCCAAGGTCCCTTTGTTCATCTACACTATTAAGTGGCCTACCACTTAATGTGTATACCCTTTCCTTATTAGCCCTCCCAAAGTGCATCACCTCACACTTCTCTGAATTAAATTCCATTGCCACTGCTCTGCCCACCTAACCAGTAGATTGCTATCCTCCTGCAGCCATGACTTTCCTCTTCATTATCAACCACACAGCCAATTTTAGTGTTGTCTGCAAACTTCTTAATCATACCCCCTATATTCAAATCTAGATCAAATCTATACCACAAAAAGCAAGGGACCAAGTACTGAGTCCTGCAGAACCCCACTGGAAACATCCTTCCAGTCACAAAAACATCCATCAACCATTACCCTTTGCTTCATACCTCTAAGCCAATTTTGGATCCAACTTGACACTTTGCCCTGGATCCCATGGGCTTTTACCTTCGTGACCAGTCTTTGCTAAAGTCCATATACACTACATCATATGCACTACCCTCATCGACCCTCCTGGTTACCTCATCGAAAAATTCAATCAGGTTAGTCAAACACGATCTTCCTTTAACAAATCTGTGCTGACTGTCCCTGATTAATCCTTGCCTTTCTAAACGTAGATTTATCCCGTCCTTCAGGATTTTTTCCAATAATTTTCCCACCACTGAGGTTAGGCTGACAGGCCTGTAATTACTTGGCATATCCCTTTCTCCCTTCTTAAACAAGGGTACCACATTAGCAGTCCTTCAGTCTTCTGCCACCATGCCTGAATCCAAAGAGGACTGGAAAATAATCGTCAAGGCCTTTGCTATTTCCTTTTTTGCTTCACTCGACAGCCTAGGATGCATTTCATCTGGGCCTAGGGAGTTATCCACTTTCAAAGCTGCTAAACCCCTTAATACCTCCTCTCTCACTATGTTTATTTCATCCAGAATTTCACACTCCTCCTCGATAGCAGTATCTGCATTGCCCCTTTCCTTTGTAAAAACAGGCGCAAAGTATTCATTAAGAACCATACCAACATCTTCTGCCTTCTTCCACAATACAGATTACCCCCATGGTCTCTAATAGGCCCTACCCTTTCTTTAGTTATCCTCTTGCTCTTAATATATTTAGAGAACATCTTTGGGTTTGCCTTGATTTTACTTGCCAAGAATTTTTCGTGGTCTCTCTTAGCATTCCTAATATCCTTTTTTATTTTAACTCCGAGCTTTCTATATTCGTCCAGAGATTCTACAGTATTTAGCCGTCGGTATATGACATACACTTCCCTTTTTTCTTTATCCTCCTCTGTAAGTCCCTAGACATCCACGGGGCTCTAAAATTGTTATTCCCACCCTTTTTTCTGTAAGGGCACATGTTTGGCCTGAGCCCTCCGAATCTCCTCCTTGAATGCCTCCCGCTGTTCCGACACCGATTTACCTTCAAGTAGCTGTTTCCAGCCCACTGTGGCCAAATCACTTCTCAACTTAGTAAAGTTAGCTTTTCTCCAATTTGCGACTTTTATTCCTGGTCTATCCTTGTCCTTATCCATAACTACCTTGAATCTGACTGAATTATGGTCACTGGCACCCAAGTGCTCTCCCACTGATACCTCTTCCACCTGTCCAGCTTAATTCACCAAAACTAAATCTAGAACAGCCCCCTCCAGTGTTGGGTTTGTTACATACTGACTAAAAAAGTTCTCTTGAATGCATTTTTGGAATTCTGCACCCTCTATACCCTTCACACTATATTTGTCCCAATCAATATTAGGGTAGTTGAAATCCCCTACTATTACTGCCCTATAATTTTTGGACTTCACAGAAATTTGCCTACATATTTGTTCTTCTATCTCCCTCCCCCCCACTCTTCCCCTCTGTTTGGGGGTCTATAATACACGCCCAGCAGTGTGATCACCCCTTTTTTATTTTTCAATTCGACCCATATGGCCCCATGATCCTTCTAACATATCATCCCTCCTCACAGCTGTAATAGTTTCTTTAATCAATACCGCGACCCCCCCTCCCCCACCCTTTTTACCCCCCTCTGTCCTGTCTAAAAATTCTGTAACCAGGAATATTGATCTGCCAAACCTGCCTCTCTTTCAGCCATGTCTCTGTAATGGCTATAATGTCATACTCCCAAGTATCTACCTGTGTTCTTAGTTCATCCGCCTTATTCGCTACACTCATTGCATTAAAGTATATACCATTTAGCACAGGAAGACCTCCTTGATTACTACTTACTATCCCTTGTTAACTCTGTCTTACAGATTCACTTTCTACATTCTTGCTTTCCAATTTCAGCTTTACTTCCTTCCCTATTGAATTTGTTCTCAGGTTCCCATCCCCCTGCCAAGCTAGTTTAAACTCTCCCCAACAGCACTCAGGCCAGTTTGCATCTTCAAACCATACTTTGGGTGACCAAATTTGATCACCAGGACAAAAGGAAGACATTCAAGAATTGGGGGCCATGCAAAGAGTCACAGGCTAATTCTGAGTGTCAGAGATCAGAGAGATATTGAAATATTGAAGAAGCATGGTTTTTTCTGTCTTGAAAGAAGATGTCTAAGAGGTAATCTTATAGAAACATAAAAATGTTAACAGCGTATAAAAGTAAATCTGGAAAATTACTTTAAGCTATATTGTAGTACTAGGACAAGGGGACACAGATTCATACCAGCCAGCAAATTTAGGACTGCTATCAGGGAGTTCTTCTTTACACAAGGAATGTTCAATACATGAAATAAACTCCAGGGTAAGGCAGCAGGGGGGAAAAAATCCTGGCATAATTTAAAAATAAATTGGATGTTGCAATGAAGGAATATTAGGGTACTTCTGGATCCATGAATTAAAATAGGTCAAATGGTCTCCCTCGTCCATGATTATCTTTAATGGTTATCATCTTTTCTCTGACTGTCTTCTTACTGTTGAAGTACTGAATGAAATCCTTATGCTTATGTTTTCCAGCACAGCTATGCTTTTTATTTAAGTCTTTTGGCCCAGCGATACCCCTTTTAAGATGCTTGTGCATTATAGTGACTCAGCGATCCCATCTCCTTTCTTGCTGCAGAATCTGTAGACATATTTTTCCACTTTATTTCATTTTTTACTTTTATTTTTTACTCATCCATTTAGAGCCACTTCTATTTAGTCTGAGGTTGCTGGTTTAAGTTATGTATTTGTCCTGCAAGCTGAATCATGGTTGGAGTATTGCATGGAGTTATGGGAGCCCATTATAGGAAGGATATTAGAGCCATCAAAAGGATGCAATGAAAGAATCGCTAAAATAAAGCATGGAATGGCTTTTGAAAAAAAAATTTTTTTAGCCATTTGATTGGTAGATTTTCATCGTTACAGACTTCTGACCAAAATTATGTTGACTTTCTTTTGGATTATTTAATTGGCCTAGTTTCTGATTTTTATATTGGTAATTTTTGTCATTTCTCATAGCCAGAGTTCTGACTTGCTTCTGTTTTAAGAATATGAAATTTGAGGCAAAGTGAAAAAATATATAAAGGGGGTGTTACAATAGAGTTAGCAGAATTCGACAAGGCTTGGCATCATCATTGTATGCTTAATGCCTATGAAGCCAATAATTGCCTTTGAACCCTATTATCTTGTGGAATAACATATATAAGGAAGAACATTCATTCCCTAACACAAAGGGCCCGAGTTTGGTCAAACCTAAGTTCCGCCCATGTACCGTCGAAAGGACCGCTAAGATTCTGATTGGACTTTGGGCGGAAGTTTGGTGGAAAAAATGCAATCCTCGGCAAAGTAACGCCGAGGATAGAGTCGGGCCCAGGGAGGGGCTGGGGGGGTACAGGAAAAAAAAAAGTTTCAACAAATGGAAAGAAAACTTTTCCAAATCCTTCAGAGGACCCTATCCACCAAAATCAGTGCAAAAGAAATGAAGCAAACAAGTGCACTAACCTTTTCTTGCAGGTCTTCATACTTACCATTCAGGTAAGACCTGCCTCCACACGGCGGTCTCTTCTGCTGCTGGAGCGGACCGCCTGGACCAATCTGGGGAGTGAGCTGGCGTGAGGACTTTTGTTGGCGTTGCACGCTGGCGCACGCCAGTGGACGCTCCCCAGTGGTCTTCTCGCCCCACCGGCATGAGAACCTGACCAAACTCGCTCGGAGGGGAGAGCACCCAGAAACCAGGGAGACTGCCGAGCAGCCGGCAGTAAGTCCACCAAATTTGGGCCCAAAGTATGGTGCTAGAGCTTGATACTTGAAGTGTGACAGACACAAGTATATCCAGGTATACTGTTTTTAATGGATTTCCTTTGGTGTTGCCCACAGCAAGTCAATCAATACCCTATTTTTTAAAGGCATAGGTATTGTACCAAGTAATACAGAATGTTTTGTTCTGCAGTAAAGTGTAACTGTGTCTCTTCAAAGTTATAAACAGTAAGGCAGGAATTCTCTGGTGATAGATGGGTTGGGGCCAGAAACCTGGAAGGCCGGGTCTCGCGCAGGCCATGCCGACTTTAACAGCGGGGTCTGATTTGAATGTGAGGCCTCAGATTCCTACCACAGCCAGCCAGATTTAGAGGCTGACTGGATGTGGGTGGGTAGGCCTCGGTTGTGGAGAGGGTTGGTCCAGAGAACGGGTGCCTCGGGGATCACGGGGAGGGGGGTCCAAGGGAGGATCAGTGATCGGTGGGGGGGGGGGGGGGGGTTACGGGTCGACTGAAGCATCAGTGATCGGCGGGGGTGTTGGGAGGATGGCGGCGGCAGGAGTGTGGTTGGCGTGGGACCGAGCATCGGCTAGGGGGGGTGGGGGACTGGGAGGGTGGAGTCGGCCGGGACACCGGCGATCGGCAGGGGTTTGGGAAGAGGATCGGGGCCAGCCACTGGAGGATTGTGGCCAGCTTTAGCATCATCGGTGGGGTGGGGAGGCTTCATGATGGGGTTGGAAGGCCTTGGGAGGAAATCGGAAGCATTATTGTGGGGTCTCCGATCACAGGGGGTGGGTTAGGTAGGGACCCTGGATCCAGGAGGTAGTTATAAAGCCACTTACTTCCTGGATGCAGCAGTCCCCGCCTTGGTTCAACTACCGGGTTTCATGAATTGTGTGAAACTTGCCCAGGCAGTTAAATTCAAAATGGAGGTGAAAAAAAAGCCTTCCAGCCTCATTACCGTATTTAAATTAAGGTAACGCTTCCTGGCAGTGTGTTGGCTGCCCGCCCCCTGTCCCGCCTCCGGCTAAACCAGCAGTGAGCAAGATCAGGTCGGCAATCCCAGTTTTTTACAATTTAACGGACCCCACGCTCCGAACCCACTCCGTTTTTTTTAGGGGAAAATTCCGACCTAAACTGTAAGTAAACAGAGCCAGAAATCATTCAGGTTTTAATTGTTCTTTGGTCAAGAACAATTAGAATGTGGTCATCATACTCAGGTTCCAATTGACAAGCAAACAGCATTTTAAGATTGTATTACAGCTATACCAAAGCGAAACATCTCCTACTATGCTGAACGTGTGTCCCTTTAAAGTGACAAGTCTAATTGCTATTAAGGAAACACTGGAGAAGTTATTGGCGTGGAAATCCCAGCCTCCCCGGGTCTGTTTGAAGTTCCTACCGACCCGGGAAGGCATCGGAAAAGCCAGTTTTCTGCGCTGAAAACCGGCTTTTCCAATCTGTCAAGTTTCTGACTTGACAGATCTCGCGCATATCGGGAGCGAGGACATTTGCAAGGGCAAGATTGCGGGATTTACGTATATCTTGCCCAGCAAAAGTCCTCAAAACTCTTGCACCTGATAAAAGCAGGCACATAGCCTATTTTTACAGGCGTAAGAGTTTAAAAACATATCAAAAACATGATTAAAATTAAAATTTTAAAAACATATTTATGTTAAAACCTTGCCCACTCAGGTAATTTTATTTTAAACCATAATTAAAGCTTTTTTTAAAAATTGGTAATTTTTTTTTCTTTAAAAAACATTTCTGTCAACTTTAATTTCTATAACGTATTTATGTGAGGTGTTTTTTTTAATGTTTTATGTAGTGTTTGGGGGTGTTTCTCATTCATGGTAATAGGAGTTTCCGACTTACGAAATTCCTATTACTATGAATGAGAAAATACTTTTCCGTGTGATTGGGTGTCCCAGGACCACGTGACTCCTACAGACGTCCCAGTGTGAACGCGCTCCGTTGCACAAGAGGAGGCCTCAAGTCCGGGATCTTGGGCGGGCATTCGACCAAAAGGTAGGCGCGCATCTTCTCTCCTATTTTTAGTCGAGCGCTCGCAGGAAGTAGAAACAGGGATTTCTGGCCCAATGTAGAGTGTTCTTGCTATTCAGTCAGCACCCTGGGTGTTTTTTTTTTAAATATATTGTGATTGGTAAGGTCAATTAAAAAGGCTGCAGACATTTTTACTCCACCACTTTCCATTCCTGGACTGGTTCTCTGTACATTCTAAATGTACAGAGAAGGTACATTTAGCGAAGGTTCACCAGACTGATTCCATGGATGGCTGGACTGACATATGAGTAGAGACTGGATCAACTGGGTCTTTATACACTGGAGTTTAAAAGGATGAGAGGGGATCTCATGGAAATCTCTGACGGGACGGGACAGGTTAGATGCGGGAAGAATGTTCCCGATGTTGCGGAAGTCCAGAACCAGGGGACACAGTCTTAGGATAAGGGGTAGGCCATTTAGGACTGAGATGAGGAGAAACTTCTTCACTCAGAGAGTTGTTAACCTGTGGAATTCCCTGCCGCAGAGAGTCGTTGATGCTAGTTCATTGGATATATTCAAGAGAGAGTTAGATATGGCCCTTATGGCTAAAGGGACCAAGGGGTATGAAGAGAAAGCGGGAAAGGGGTACTGAGGTGAATGATCAGCCATGATCATATTGAATGGTGGTGCAGGCTCGAAGGGCCGAATGGCCTACTCCTGCACTTATTTTCTATGTTTCTATGTTTCTATGACTGCCTTTGTTTCTTTATACTTTTTTTTTTTAAAAGCACGACACTTGAAGTGTAACAAAACAATCAATACACACTGTGGGGCCGATTTTCAGCACCTCACCGCCCACTGCCGCTGACATTCCTCCTGAAGATCTGCTCAGTGCCACTTTCGGGGTGGCCTGGAGCGGGCAGGAGGGGAGAGCTGCCAGGAACTGCCTGCTGACGTCAGCGGACAGCGCAACTGAGCTCCCGCCTGCCAAGTTCCCAGATTCCTGTGGGCGGGAGTCGGCAGCAGAATGGGGGTGGACTGCTGGATGCAGGCTGGTCTGACCCCGACAGTAAGTCTGAAGAACCTGAAAAAAAGGTAATTGAACATTTTAAAACATTTTTTCAACAGCAACTTACCTGCATGGGGTCCCCTGAAGGGCTTCGGATAGTTTTTGTATTTTTTTTATTTGTGATTTTTTTTCAGGTCTTCAATCCTCCATGTACCCAACTCCATCCTTGGCTGCACTTGGGCAGTAAGTGCCTCTGCCACCGAGAATGAGACCTCCCACTTGCTTCCACCCAGATTGGCGGCATATGTCTTCCATTTGTCGCCCGCTGACCTTCGAGGGACCTTCTTCATGAATATCCTGCCCAAAGTACCGGCCTATATCTCAGTGGCCATCGGAGGCACTTTGGGCAGCACTTGGGCATGCGGACGCCTTGCTGAAAATCGGCCCAGTGTATACAGTTTCTATTTCTAATATGCTTATCTTGCTTATAAATTAAATTGACAATATTTCTAAATTCAACCTTGTAACTTGACTGTATATAAATTCCTCTTCAATGCATAGAGGTGAAAATATGTTATTTGGTCAGAAAAATTATGAAATATGAATAAAATGACAGATCTGCAGTGTGGACTGATATATATATATTAAAAAAGTTTCATTTACTTCCTGCTTATTTGCATAGTTACTATATACAACTTCAAATGCTAAAATAAATTCTGAAATACATTCATCCCGAATTTCCACAAGCCTTCTGGTGCACTCCCAACTTAAATTGGATGGAAATGCAGCAGAAAGCCCAGGAATCAGGACAGGACTCAGACATGCCAGGCCTCAGCTTCTGTCTCAAATTTCATGGAGAAAGGCATGGTTGTTTGGGGTGAAACCTCCATCTGCCTCAAACATAGACCCCTGTGTCAGAGGAGGCATAACCTGGGAGAAAGCAAACACCCCAAAAATGGCTGCAATTTCAGGGTCTTTATTGAACCTCTAGTAAATGGGGCTGATGAATCCCATGAAAAATACTTCAAAGTGGGTGGCATTAAGACTGAGGAAAGCAGTTGGCCAGAGCTGAAGTGGCAGGTACCTGAGTTGCACCAATATCGGTGTGCTTTGCCTGCCAGGATCATACTCTGGGAGGGTGCAGTGGTAGAAGTTCCTCGCTATTGCATTCTGGCATTTATGTCAGGATTGCAGATCTGCAAATGTTAGAGCCACTGTGTACCTACTCTACAGATGCTGTTATTGCCAGGTAGAATGATTATGGACCTCCAAAATATTTTCCAAGAGCTCTCAGCCTACTGGACCCCCACCATAATTTAACCTAGTATCCCTGTATTATTCAAAACAATAAAATATGTGGAATAGAACATAATGCTTAAGAGGCACAGTAGTAAAGACATTACAAATGGTGGAGCAACATTAGGTTCATCTGCATCTGATGTAGCTCAAACTTGGGTTCTCGGATATATAAAATTTTGGCAGATTTTGTTTGATGGCTTGGCTATCTTTTGGCACAGAACTGATACTGTTACAATGGTAATAAAGCTAAATTGTAGATTGGACTTCAAAGTATATCTAATGAAAACACATCTACCAAATGGTGTCCTACAAAATCCTGATTGAAGAATAATAAAGAAACGCACACTGATCGATGGTGACCCTTATATTGAAGATAGAAGTGTAAAATATGTTCTTACTTTAGATAGATAAGGTATGTCATAAAATAATTCAGCCCTTAATAATAAACACAGTTCAAATAAATAATTTGAACTATTTCAATGAACTTCTACAAAAAATATCAGCAGTAATTGTTCTTGCAATTGGTAATATATATAGATATATATACTTGACACAACCTTGTGCAAATAAAAAGTAAGCATGCAAACATAGTAACAAGTGTTGAATTCTCATAATAATCTGTTGTTTATTAAAATTCCATTTAATGTAAAGGCAGATTGTAAATTTCCTAGAATTATGTTAAGTTATTCTATCTACTGCAACTACAGCATTTAACCAGACTCTGGGTGGGTGAGCTGTGGATACGGAGTGGGTTGCCAAATGATTCAGTGCTGGGAAGATTTTGGTTTCTAATTTACATAAACAACCTGGATTCGGAAACTAAATTAGAAGTAATCAAATTGGCAGATTATACTGAACTAGGAGCAGTGGAATTGGTAGAGGCAGCTCAGAAATATTACAGAATTAGTTGAACAAAACATGGGCAGGGCATTGGCAGATGAGATTTAATGCAGACAAATATAAAGTGCTACACATAGGAATCAAAAATGTGACACACTCCATGAATGGTGTTGAAATAGCTACGGATGAAGTTGAATGATACTTAGAAGTCTCATCAGCCTTAACGCTAAACATGTCCAACCAATGCAGAGCAACAATCAATCAAGCCAACTGGATGTTGAACTATACAGCCAAAATAGTAGAATACAAGTCAAAAGAGGTAGTGATCAAACTTTATTGTGTTCCAGCAACAAGAGAGACATTGAAGCGCTGGAGACATTGTAAAGAAGAGCCACAAAGTTATTCCCCAATTTCAGGGATAAGAGTTATGAGAAAAGACAAAAGGAACTTTGGCTTTTGAGCATGGAAAGAAAATATGAAAGATTATCTTAGAGTTATGAGATTGTTCAGAGTAACAAAAAAGTTAACCCAGAAAAGGATTTTAAATTAAAACTGTGGGAGTAGAACTAGGTGTTATAGGTTCAAACTAGAAAATGATACTTTCTATCATTTATTAGTTATCAGGAAATTCTTCTCATACACAGAATAATCAACGTGCGGAATAAACTTCCAGATAGAGTAGTGGAGGCAAAACCATGGAATCATCTCAGAAACAAATGGATGCTACAATTTAAGGGGGTGGGCATACAATAGGATCTCTCTGGATGGATGAATCAAGTGAGCTGAATGGCCGTTCTCATCCACAATTATTTTGTAATCTTGTAACAACAACTGAGATCTCAGTGTTAATTCTATTGGGCACAGGGATGGGGGGTCAGAGAGGAAGAGGAAACAGTTATATTTTATATTTTCACCCTATCCCTTTTTCAGAAAATCCCATTCCATGCAAGAAACCAAGTAATACAAAAAGTTTGCTTTAGCGTGAAGTTTATACTAGAACTATTTCAAAATAAACTTTTGTAGTATTAGCAGAATGACTGTGAGTTGCATGGAACAAAATATAATTGATAATAATAATAACTTTTATTTATATAGCGCCTTTAGCATAGTAAAACATCCCAAGGCGCTTCACAACAGTGTTGCAGACAAACAGGTAATTTGATACCGAGCCACAGAAGAAATTAAGGCGGATGATCAAAAGCTTGTTTAAAGAGGTAGGTTTTAACGAGTGTCTTAAAGGAGGAAAGCGAGGTAGAGAGGCGGAGAGGTTTCGGAGTTCCAGAGCTTAGCGCCCAGGCAGCTGAAGGCACGTCCACCGATGGTTGAGCAGTTATAATGAGTTCAAGAGGCCAGAATTTGAGGAGCGCAGACATCTTGTAGGATTGTGAGGCTGAAAAAGATTACAGAGATAGGGAGGCACAAGTCCATAGAGTGATTTGTAAACAAGGATGCGAATTTTGAAATCGAGGCATTGTTTAACTGGGAGCCAATGTAGGTCAGAAAGCACAGGGGCGATGGGTGATCTTGACTTCAAGTTTACATAGTGTGGAATGTGGGAGGCCGGCCAGGAGCGAGTTGGAGTAGTCAAGTCTAGACATAACAAAGGCATGAATGAGAGTTTCAGCAGAAGTGGAGCTGAGGTAGGGGCGGAGGCAGGCAATGTTACAGAGGTGGAAAAAGGCGGTTTTAGTTATGCCGTGGATATGTGGCTGGAAACTAATTTCAGGGTCAAATATGACACCTAGTTTGCGAACAGTTTTGTTCACTCTCAGATTGATGCTAGGGAGAGGGAATGGAGTCAGTGGTTAGGGAACACAGTTTGTGGCGGGGACCAAAGATAGTGGCTTCGATCTTCCCAATATTTAATTGGAGAAAATTTCTGCTCATCCAGTACTGGATGTCGAACAAGCAATCTGACAATTTAGATGCCAAGTAGGGCTCGACAGAAGTGGTGGAGATGTAGAGCTGGCTGTCGTCTGCGTACATGTGGAAACTGACTCCGTGTTTTCAGATGATATCACCAAGGGGCAGCATATAGATGAGAAATAAGAGGAGACCAAGGACAAATCCTCGGGGGACACCAGAGATAATGGTGCAGGAGTGGGAAGAGACGCCATTTGCTGGAGATTTTCTGG